>NC_081407.1:1381826-1981826 GCF_030272615.1 Cryptomeria japonica | reverse complement strand
TCAATCTAAGTTTAGTGTGCCCACATTTGATGTTGCGAGCCCACTTTCTCTTGACATTGTTCGAGCTATCCCTCCTAAACATGTTGAAATCCCGCATTTGGAACTTTATAATGGTAAAGGAGATCCTCTAACACATGTTAAGACTTTTCAAACAATTTGTACCGATTTTGCTTATGACCAAAGGTTGCTTGCAAAACTATTCACTAGAACATTAAGAGACAAAGCCCTACAATGGTATTGCTCGTTGCCTTCTTATTCTATTACTTCTTTCGAACAACTTGCAAATGCTTTCATTCAACAATTTCAAAACAATATAAGTCCTAAAGTTACTTTGATTGATTTAATGCATTGTAAACAAGGTGTTAAAGAAAAAGTGACTGATTTCATTGGTAGATATAAGCATTTGTATGCTCAAATTTCTTTTCCAGTGCCTGACAATGATATTCAAAGAATCTTTATTTCTAATTTACAAAAAGATATTCGAGACAAACTTCTGTTTTCTGAGTTTACTTCTTTCCAACAGTTGTGCGCCACTGTTCACAATTATCAACTGACTGTGAGTCAAATGGAACAATCACATCCTATGGCTCCGAGTGATAAGGGTGATAGCAGTCAACAACCATTTGGAAAGTTTAAACCGAACAGAGATTCCATCAAATTCAATGAAAACATCATCAACAACAATGTGAATGCAGCATCAAGTGTGCCTCCTATTTCTAAATTTTTCAAGAAAGAAAGAAAGTATACTCCTTTGAATGAATCATTGCATAGTATTATGAATAAGTTATTGGAACAAAATGTGCTTATTCTTCCTCCTATAAGACAAATTGATCCTGCAAAGATTACTTCACCTTATTTTGATAACAAAGCTTTTTGTCAATTTCATCGTCAGCCTGAGCATGATACTGAAAAATGTTTTTCTTTAAAGGGTAAAATTCAAGATTTGATTGATAATAATACTATTTCTATTTCCGGAGTGAATGATAAAGGCAATACATCTGTAGCTCCTCCTAGTCAAAATCTTCAGATTTTCACTGATCCATTACCTTCTCATACCTCTAATGCGATTGAGACTAATGGTTCCTCTTTTTCATCTGATGGTCTTGTGTCTATGACTCCGAATGTGATTAACTTTGTAGAGCAGCAAGAAATCCCTAAAGAACCTTCCATCACATTTGATTCTAGTGAAACCATTAGGGCACCTGATGGTCCTTTATACATAGTTGCAAAAGTTAAGAATACACCTTGCCGTGGAGTGCTTATTGATCCTTCGTGCATGGTTAATGTTATTACTGAAGAATTTCTTTTTACTTTGCAATTGAATCAAGTGATATATGACAAAACAGATGTGATTGTGAAATTATTTGATGCATTTTCTTCTCCTGCAATTGGTTCTATTACATTGCCTATTGAGGTCCATAACAAATCTCTTGATGTGAACTTTGCTATTATTCCATCTTCCGAACAATTTCGTGTGAAGCTTGGCTATCCTTGGCTATCTTCCATGAAAGCTATTGCTTCTCCTATTCATAAGTGTTTGAAATTTCCCCATAATGGTGAAGTTGTTACTGTCAATCATAGTCTCTTTAAACCAGCTGAAAGAACCTCTAGTGTTCCTATTGATTACTTTTGGCCTAAACAATTCCAATCTCTTTCTCCGCGAAGTGATCATCTTTTCAAATCTTATCAAAAGTGGAAAACAGATATGATCCTATCTCTAAGTGAACCTAGAGCACCTAAACTTGATATTCCTATCATTCTTGAGAAGGAAGTTCTTCCTTTGAAAGATAAAACTAATGTCTTTCCTCAAGAAGATTCTCAACCCATCCCTATGGATGTGACTATGTCTATACCTAATAAACTTCCTAAGAGTAGACCTATACCTCCTCATCATGATGGACTTGGTCTTCTCCCTAAACCAAAAATTCCTCCTTTGTATGGAGCAGTTCCTCCTCCTTCTTTTTATAGAGAGAAGAGACCTTCTTCTTCTCCTATTATTCAGCCTAAGAGACCACAACCTAAACACCCAAGTGCTAAGGATGAGAACATTCCTCCTCCTCAGTCTTCTCAACTTCCTACTAAGACTAGACAAAATCGTTCTGCACGTGAACGCCGACGAAAGCATCATCTTAGGGCTCAAGCAGCCGCTTCTCAAACTTTGCCATCTCCAAAAACACCTTCAACAAGCATTATTCCATTTTCTCCTCAGCCGGACATTGAGCCTAAATCTCCTAAACATAAGATGCATGATGGTCTTGATCCGGTGCGAGTTAAAGATCCTATTTTTATAAATCTTGATGATGATATGGATGAAAATGTTATTCATGATGAAAATGTTACTCCTCTTGCTTCTGATAGTGAATATGAACTTGTTGATGTCGATAACCATTTATCTACTGAATTTTCTAAAGCACTTATCCTAGCTCCTAGCCAAGAACAATGTGGCTCAGAACATGAACATAGCCCTTGTTTGGATCTTGTGATAGCTCCATCTGCTGTGTTGGATGTTCCTCCTCTGGCGTGTTCCCTTCCTTCCCGAAACATTGATCAGCAAGATCGGGGGGTAGATGACATGCTAGACTAGTTACATTAGCATAGCAGATTCTCTCCTCCTCTCTTGTGTTACTTCTTCTATATGTTATTCTCATTCTTCTATTTGTTGTCCTTAGTGTTGTCTACTTGAGGATGATGCAAAGCATTGAGATCTCTCGATCTCTCTCATGTTGACTCAAAAGACACATGTGTTCCCTTCTTCTAGGTGACCTTCCTTGATTGGGGAATGAAGAACAATTATGCATACATACATATGATACATATACATGAATTATCATACAGCATACTGACCCCGAGGAAAGCGAAGTCACCTTGTGCTTTGTGTTTTGTGTCTATTATCCTTGGGTTTATCTCACACTTGGGGGCTAAATCCTTGCGATAACGTGCTCCTTTCCTTTCTCATTTCTTATGTGTATCACTACGTTAAAACAATCACCCCCGGTGAGGCGTGTGCGATCGCTTTAATGTAGGGGGGCATACATCCCGTTCATATCTTTTCAAGATACTTGAAAATTTCTTGGCAAATTTAGCCTTGCCTTGAAAATTTTTGATATCTTTTTTGCATGACTCATAGTGAGGGAGCCTTACTACTGACAGTCATGGTTCTTCCTCGTGATCTTCCCTTTTACTTTGTTAATCGAAGTCGTAAGATCCTTAGTCCACTGGGGGCTTGGTGTATCTTGCCTCCTTGACGTGGTGAAAGTCTTTCAATGTTGTTTCCTTGTACTTTACCGGAAGTATGAGCATACATACTCCCGCTAAAGTGGGGGCTAAATGTAGCGTCCTAAAATTGCAACACTTGCAATTTCGACTGCATTTCGGTCTTCACGATGGCGACGCAACACGCAACCTGAATGGAGACCCTGAAACTTGCTCACGACACTGAAAACTGCATTTTTCAAGCACCCTGGCCTGAACCTCCTTGTACCCTACTGTCCCGGGAGGTGGGACCAGAGCACCCAGCGCCCTGGTCCCTGGGTCCTATTTTGGGCCCGGTCTCCTAAGGGGTCTCGGGTCTTTTTGTTTGCAAATTGGAAATTAACTTTCCTGGTCGGCCTAAGGTCGGGAAAATCAGTCTATCAGCCCTAAATGACAAGTATATAAACTACATTTTTCTCTCTCATTTGGCATGAAGAGGATATGTGTACAAAGCGTGGAAATTATACTCAAGCATTCAAGCATTCAAGCATTCCTTCTAAGTCTCCATTCAAGGCTAAGTGTTGCATTCAAGACAAGGATTCAACCATTGAAGAGGAGATCACATACAACATATTACTACAACATACAACATACAACATCTAAACCTTCACACATAAGGATACAAACATCCTTAGAACAAGGTATTAGTACTTGTTTTACATACATTTACATTTACAGCACTTGCTCATTTCTTGGTTAATTCCAAAACTGGGGTTTGACCTAAAGGCAAACCCCTAATCCCTAACCCCCCAATCGTCTTCGCTTTTCTGTGTGTAGGTTGCAGGTACGTGGCTGAAGTTGAAGATCTAGAATCCTTGTGCAGAGACGAACAGATCCCCCTTCATTTCGCGGATTTTTCGGAGGACCGTGGCGCCGGGCGCCATCGTCCTGACAACTTTTGCTCAAATTTGCAGGACAGTGCCGTATCGACATTTTACTGCTAATTCCAGGTCCGCAGCTTCATCCTATAACCCAAACTCAGTTTATAAGCGAATCTTTATCACTTTTTATGGATGCTTAGCTTAATTTCCTTAACAACATTCTTTACAAAAGAGGGTAGCCTTGCTTTCCTAACCCTTGAAATTCATTTAGCATCCAATCTTACATTGTGTGGGATTGGATCTTATGAGTTTCAACCCCTCTTTTGAATGTAAAGTCTCTCCCCTAAGTGAAAAACCATCGAATCCTAGCGAACCTCCCTTCTCTCTCCTCAGAGTCGGAAGAGGGGAGAACAACTAGGGTTCGATCGTGATTTTTCAACTTTACAGAATGATTAAGTCAAGCATGAAGGAATAAGATTGATAAAGATAATCACGGGTTATTGAGAAGGTTTCAGATAATAGTTTAAGGAAAAGAGAATACAAAAGTGGTTACCGAGTTGATTTATCAATTACCGAGGAATGCTATGAGCAAGGTAATTTCATATTAAGCACATAGAGTCTGCTATAACATTTCAGATGTGAAGTTGTAGATATTTTGTAAAGATTTTGATTGAAATATTAAGTTGTAATAGAATCCTTTAACAGGGTAAAAGACTCTAATAAAGTCTATAAATTGTAAAGCCTTTAACCAGGTACAACATTTTGTAGAAGTGTTTGTAAAATCCTTTAGCAAGGTATATCTAAAGATATTTATACTCCTAACAGGGTAAGCTATCAAAAATGGCTAAACATGTAACTCTAGCCGAGCAATCTTGATTACTGCAGTAGTGAAGTTGTGGGTGCCATCCCCACCACAGTTTTTCTCTCTAACCAAGAGTTTCTGCATGACCAAAAATCATTGTGTTACGGAGTGATATTTTGATGCATGTTATCTTTATGATTATGTTTCAGTATTTTATATCTTTGAGATCAGTAATACATAGTTTGTGTTGATCAGTAAAACAGTTTTTCAAGAAAAGTTTTGAAGTACTTATTCACCCCTCCCCTCTCTGTACATTAGCTTTCCAGGGAGGACCTAACATGGTCTACAAGACAATTTGTCAACCCACTCTTGTGATTCACATTCTTCCCACAAACAATAAGTGCATTAACAGAAAAAAACATAACATCTGTCTCGTATAAATTACTAGTGAACTTGCATTTGAAATCATAAATTAGTGCATGTCACTCGATCCTGCAATTGTACAACAATCTAGATAGTTTTCAATGTTAGATTTAGTGATCAACCAAAAATATCTATGAACCATTAACGTACCTAGATTACCTGGACCCATCGTAGACTTACACCATCGCACAATTATTTTTGCATCTATCAACTCAACATCACCTTTGTACTTAAATTCTTCTCTAGCTAGGGCTCTTTTTACACATGCTCCTGCACCATCGTGCTCTCTCTTACCATGTCCAGCCTCAGTGAAATTCCAAAAATGTTGTACACCTCTTGTCATATGCATCCTTATCAACCAATAAAACATCCTTGCATTCTTGAATTGTGCGGTACAATTATCTAACCATATTAAGTGTCGGTTGTATCGTATGTTCCTTTCCCTTAAACTATCATAGAAAAATTTAAAGCATCTATGTACAAACTTTGATGACTGAGTACAATCATCACTTATGTAGAAGTGATACTCTCTTACAACCTTTATATCCTCCTCTGTGCTATCATCTACATGCATGAATGTTACGTGTACAAAAATAAAAACTTGTGTAGAATGATAATACATAGATTGCACTTCATTTTGAGGTTATGTATATAATTTTCAGCAAAATCAATGATAGAGACAATGGTGTCAAGAGGATATGTGCCCTTATATAACATGAATTACTCATCGAACCATCAAACTCTATATGTATGCATCATGTACCCATAAACTATTTTCTCTTGAAACATTTTCATAAATTCAGCTACACATATATCATTTTTCACTAGCTCACATCTCTTCAAATCTTTTCCATCTTTAACTCCATATGTAACTATCTTGTATTTTCCAAAAGAACCTAGTTTCCTACCAATTTCATGTGTGCTCTCCAAATATACACATCTTGGTAAATGTTGCAAACCACCACATGTAGCACAAAAACCTTCCAAACAAGGCATCTTATAATAAATGCAACCATCATGTCTATTACATAGCACACTTGAAATAAATTCTCTTACCGAATTAGGAGGTGCTTGTATATTGCATTCCTGCAAAACATCATTAGTGTGCAAAGTAGAACAAATATGACAAAACATCATAGTGCATGGAAAATTCAATATGCATCCTACAACAACACATGGTGCGTACATGATTAATCTTAATATAAAAAGGTTTTGCCATTTCAAAAAATCTTTGAGAAATTTTTATTTGAGGAAACTTTTGAAGGAATCTTTCATAAAATTTTGTTTGAGTCATATCCAAATAGTGTTTGGCATGTGGCTCATGATTTGTGGACTTGATTCATCTTCTAACAACATCTCTTTGGTTGGGCGAAACTCTTGTTTTGTCATGCCAAAAAATTTCAATTAATGTTCTTAGTGCATCAACAACCACCTTTTCTTTGTGTGGTAATCTACCTGAGAATGCGCAAAGAGAATTATTGTTAGGTTCCTCTATTTTTTCTCGCCTCTGTAATGCTTTACTTAATGTTGTTCTACTAACATTTAATGACTTCCTTGTTTTGCTTATCAAACGATCTTTTTTTATTTTCTTTCTCATTATGGTTGATGTAATGACACATCGAGTAGCATTAGAATCTTTAGTACGTGATTTTGAACCAATAGCTTGATATGCATCAAATAGATTTCTCACAATAGTTCTTTCATTGTTACTTTTAGATGATCTTAGGCCTAGAATTTTCATTGTCTCTCTAAAATTAAAATTTTTAATCATTTGAACAATTAATTGACATCTTGCAGTTTGATTTAAGTTTTCAAAATAGTTTTGTCATATTCTTTTAACCATTCTCCTATAATTTTGTTCATTCATTTTATCGAGCATTGGCTTCAATGTATTCTCATCAATTTCAATTAGATACTTTTGTTTCTTATGAATGATTCTAGGTGTTAACATCAGTGCATTGTGTACATTCAATTCATCAAATAGGGAAGGCGCATGTTCATCATTTAATTCATTATTCAATGTGGTATCTTCTTCAATTGCATTAGGTTCATACGGTAAATCAAATGTCTCTTCTTGAATTTCATTAGGTGCATTATGTTCATTTGGTAAATCGAATTGAGATATTGAGGATGACATACCTTCTTCTCCCATTGTTCTTATGTTGCATAATTTCTTCATATGTTGCATTTGTCTTTCCTTTCCAGCGTCTCGTTGTTCTATCGTTCCTTGCTTGTTCTTTCTCGTCATTGATATCGATTGTCCTAAATAGAATCATATTATATATATGTAAAGAAAAGTTCATAAACAAAAAAATAACCATAAATATGCATCTTATCATTATTTTTTTGAATCAAAACTATTAAACAATCACAGTAATATTGACAAAACTAATAAGAACAACAATTCAATCATTTGAAATCATGCAAAAACAAAAAAATTACTTACTTCTATGTATAAAATAGTGATAGAAGTGCAGACACAGTTCCAGTGGGGCCTTCAACGACCTCAAAAACTTCTTTTGAGGTCATTGAGGCTCTTGGGCAAATAAAACTATGTCTAAGTACCACGTACACGCTATATTAATAACCATGTGCGCATTGTTAGTCCCTAAAATGTTGGCAAGCCCAATGGTATTTTTTTCCACCATGTGCTAATAAGTAGCCCGTATGTGCTCCTACACCTTAAAAATGTTAAGGTTAGGTAGTGAACTAATAGGCTCAGTACCCCGTACATGCTTACAAGTAATAAGTAGTGCGTACGTGCTTACAAGTAATAAGTAGTGTGTACGCACTCCTACGCCTTAAAAAATGTTATGGCAGGGCAGCGGACTAATAGGCTCAGTACCCCATACACGCTATTTGTATTAAAGAAAATGTGAAGGAAAAGGGAGAGAGAGAGAGAGAGAGAGAGAGAGAGAGAGAGAGAGAGAGAGAGAGAGAGAGAGAGAGAGAGAGAGATAAGGGGGGGGAGGGAGGGAGGGAGAGAAGAAGGGGTATGGAGGAAGGGAGAAGGGGAGAGAGGGAGAGGAAGAGAGAAAGGGAGAAGGAGAGAGAGAGAGAGAGAGAGAGAGAGAGGGAGAGAAGGGGGAGGGAGAGATAAGGAGGGGGAGGGAGGGGGAGGGACAGAGAGAAGAAGGGGTATTGAGGAAAGGGAGAGAGGGGGAGGAGAGGGATGGAATGGGGGAGAGATACACCTAAGAGAGGAGGAGAGTGGGATAGATAGACAAAGACTGAGAGGGAGAGAGAGAGAGAGAGAGAGAGAGAGAGAGAGAGAGAGAGAGAGAGAGAGAGAGAGAGAGAGAGAGAAGAAGGGTTATGGAGGAGAGTGAGAGAGGGGGAGGAGAGGGATGGAATGGGAGAGAGATACACCTAAGAGAGGAGGAGAGTGAGATAGATAGATAGATAGAGATTGAGAGGGAGAGACAATAGATAAATGAGAGAAAGAGAGATGAAGAGAGAGAGAGAGGGGGGGAGGGAGGGAGGGAGGGAGGGAGGGAGGGAGAGAAGAAGGGGTATGGAGGAAGAGAGAAGGGGAGAGAATAAAGTCTCTATTTTTCACTTAACTCTCTCTCTCTCTCTCTCTCTCTCTCTCCCATTATTTATCTTTGAAGTCTCTCCCTCTCATCCTCTATCTCTCTATCTCACTCTCCCCTTCTCTTAGGTGTATCTCTCTCATTCACTCCCTCTCTCCTCCCCCTCCCTCTCTCCCTTTCTCATTACCATATGACCCCTTAGCACACTATATGACCTATAATGACACCAAATGGTTTCCTAAGGGGTCATAGAATACTATATGACCTCTTAAGACACCATACGACCCATAACGAAATCATATGGAGTCTTAAGGGGTCAAATAGTGTCTTAAGGGGTCATAGGAGACCATATGATCCCTTAGGACACCATACAACCCATAACGACACCATATGGTGTCATAAGGGATCATATGGTGTTAGGACACCATTTGACCCCTTAGGACTCCATATGGTGTCGTTATGGGTTATATGGTGTCCTCTCTCTCTCTCTCTCTCTCTCTCTCTCTCTCTCTCTCTCTCTCTCTCTCTCTCTTGAGTCCCCTTCTCTATGTCTCTCTATATCTCTATCTCTCCCTCTATTTCCCTATCTCTCTCTCTCTCTCTCTCTCTCTCTCTCTCACACACACACACACACACACACACACATTTATCTCTTGTCTCTCACTCTCAATCTCTATCTATCTATCTCTCCTCCTCTCTTAGGTGTATCTCTCTCCCTCTCTAGGGTCATATGGTATTATTAAGGGTCATATGGTATCCTAGGGATCCATGCATGTGTCCTAAGGGGTCATAGGACACCATATGACCCATAATGACACATAAGAGGTCATATGGAGTCCTAAGCAGTCATAGGATACCATATGACCCATAATGACACATAAGAGGTTATATGGAGTCCTAAGGGGTCATAGGACACCATAGGAAACCATATGACCTCTTAGGACATCGTAAGACCCATAACGACCCCATATGGAGTCTTGAGAGGTCAAATGGTGTCCTAAGGGGTCGTAGGAGACCATATGACCCCTTAGGAAACCATATGACCCCTTACGACACCATATGGTATCCTAAGGGGTCATAAGGTGTCCTAGGGGTCATAGGACACCATAAGACATATAACAACACCATATGGTGTCCTAAGGGATCATAGGACACCATACGACCCCTAACAACATCTAAGGGGTCATAGGGTGTCCTAAGGGGTCATAGGACACTATATGATCCCTTAGCACACCATAAGGCCTATAACGACACCAAATAGTGTCCTAAGGGGTCATAGAGCACCATATGGTGTTCTTATGGGTCGTATGGTGTCCTAAGGGATCATATGGAATCCTATGACCCCTTAGGACACCATATGGTGTCTTTATGGGTCGTATGGTGTCTTAAGGGGTCATATGGTGTCCTAAGGGGTCATAGGACACCATATGACCTCTTAGGAAACAATATGACCTCTAATGACACCTAAGGGGTCATAAGGTGGGCTAATAAAATGATATATTATTTAAATTTATGAATAGAACATCATATAATAGAACATCGGTAGTTTAGTTTTGATATAACTAAGTTAGACCATTGTCAGTGTCGTATGTAAAATTCATCTATCAAATCAATTAAAAACAGAAGGAAATCATGAATCCCATCTAATCAAAGAATTCTAAATAAACCAATGAAATAATGCAACAAGCAATAGGAATGTAAAATAAATAAATTCAAACTCCCTATTCCATGATCGCATATAGCTTCCATTGTTTTTCTCTTCTTTGTGGTATGATGGCTCTCAGATATTGTGCTCGCAACTTGCAATTAACACAAAGATAAAAAGTTCGTGATTCAGAGTAATTGTGAGGAATTGATGTTTAATTTATAGATAATTGGAGAGGATTGATTGAAAGGTAGAACAAATTGATCAAAAGGTGGAACTTGGTTGAGCTCACATGCTGATTGATAGTTGAACTGCTGATTTGGAGGTGGAACAAAATTGATTGAATAGATAAAATGAGTTAACTAATTGAGAAAAAAGTTAACTGAGGAATGAAAAAGGGTGATTGGAGGAAAATTAATTAATGACAAAGAAAGCTTTATTTAGAAAAATCTAACTATAAGATGGAAATAGAGATTGGAGAGATAATTGATTTAATTAATTAATTGATTGAATTAATTAATTTAGCATGTTCTTGCACTTTGACTTAGATTTTCAATTTAATCTTTGCATGAGATTTAATTCAAATGTTGAATTTATTTTAAATTCAATTTATTATTTGAATATATTTAGAACTTGACTTTGATTTTCAATTTTATTTTTGAAATCATGTACATGTATTTGAAATTAGGAGAAATGGGAGAATTGGAAGAATCAGTTAGTTAATTAAAAAAAAAATTGAAACTATTTAATTATTTAGAAATGGACTTTAATTAAATAATAAAGATTATTTAAATTAAAGGAATTTAAATCACAATTAATTAAATAATAAATATTTAATTAATATTTAGAAGAGGGTTAATGATTAATTGAATAGAGATAGAAACAGAAAATGAATTTATTTAAATAATAAAGATTATTTAAATTGATGAATTAATAAAAATTAATTAAATAATAAATATTTAATTAACATTAGAAAATGGTTAAAATGATTAAATGATGATAGAATAATTAGTAAGATTATGAGGAAATATGAACTAAAAGAATAGAAAAAAAAACTTAATTAAATAATTAAAGAATTATTAACTAATTAAAGGAATAATTAGTACATGATCAATGAGACATTTTTAGGTGTCTACATTTTCCCCTCTTAGAGACAATTTTAGAACAATGTTGTTTCAAAGAAAATGAAAAATTTTCCCCAGTACGCCCCAGTAATACTTAGGGTGCAATGCCCCTTGAGAGATTGCTTATGCATTAAAGGTATGAATGATCTCTCAAAAATAGAAGAATGCGAGATAGAAGAATAGTTAGTTGATTAGAGATAGAGATAGGTGACGTGAAGATGATATTGAGATAGAATATGAGAGAATGAACCTTAGAATGAAATAGAAAAAATTAGAAGCAATTGAAGATGATAAAAAATGATTTAGAAAGAGATGATGAGAAAAGAATCAGCAAACTAGCAATAAGAAAATGAGATGAAATGAGAATGATTGATTATTGCACAATATATATTCATCACTGAGCCTTATTATTGAACAATGGAGTTTAGTACATCAGGGTATAAGGAACCAAGATGTAAATATATCTCATTGAAGAAACAAACATGTAGTAGACAAGGAATGAACCCCTCCATTCTTGGAAATACACTAGGGGTTGAGGTATGTGTGGCATTCAATAGCTGAATGCTCCTATCACAAACACCCACTAGAGCAATTTCCCTAGAACTTCATCGGTTCACACCACAAACAACAAACAAAAAAAAAGATAATGCCAATCATGGCTCCTCTAGTCACTTTTGGACATCCTTGAGTAGCATAGGAACATGATCTGTCGCCAAATGATAAAAGATAACGACTGACCTGGATAAAATTCAGTAGCCATACTACCCTTGTGTCTTTGTTCTCAGTTGCTTGATGTGATGGTTGATAATGTCTGATCTCAGAAAGTTGTGGACCCCGTTTAAGACTGACCTGTCTGATTTCGAGTGTATCCTCTTCTCTTTAAGACAAGATAATGATCACTTGATATGAATATGATACGATTGATAAGACAGTTTGATTGTGTGAAGCGTTTTCTAGATATCTAGTAGGGTATTTGTTTCTTACGAGACATTTTATTGCAAGTTTTTTTTTGATTGATTGATTTTTGATTTTTAGTTCTTTTCCAAGAGATTTTTCAATGTTTTTGGATTATTTGGATCGATATTTGAATGTTTTAGATTGATTTTTCCAGGACATTTTCTGAATGTTTTTGATTGATTTTCTCAGGACATTATTTGAATATTTTTTAGTTTTCCATTACTCTTTACGAATGTTTTTGAATTTTTGAAGGATTTTACTTGAATATTTTTTATTGATTTTTTCAGGATCGTATTTGATTTTTAGGATTATTTCAATACTTTATATGACTTTTTAGGATTTTTTTAGGACTTTATATGATTTTTTATATTTTTTCCCAATCATTAGGTTTCTTACCGATTCCAAAATCTTGCCTAGCAAAGGGCTACAAGGAATTAGCCCCAATTAGGCCTCCTAAAACCGGTTTTTAGGGCTTGAGTGAAAATGGTCCAAAAGACCCCCAAACAATTTTGTTTTTTCTTCAATGGTTCATCTAACCCCAAGAGATTTTTTTGGTTTTGGCTTCTTAACCCACCGTTCAATGTGCTAACCCCAAAATGAGGGTTTTGAAGAGTTTTCTAGGCCTCTAGCTGGCAATGAATGGTCAAGTTGGGGTTTGGGCATTAAATGACCTTGTCAAGGCTCCTCCTTGCATTGGAAAATTTTTCCCAAATCTTTGGACCTCTCCAAAAACTTAGAAAGTTATTTGGCATTCACCTCTGCAATTGGCACTTCATTTTCACCTTATTTCCTCTAGCCAGGTTGCTCCTGGACTCGCCTAGAACAAGGTGACAGCCATACTTAAACTCTTCTCTAGAAATTTCCCCTGCATATGTACATTGTACAGGTGGTTTCCCTCCATGTCCCAACAAGCCATGATGGTAGCACGTGTGGAACTCATGGGGCAACCATATTTACAAAAAACTGCTATATACAAGCCAAAACTGGTTGTTTGCAAACTAAAGCAAGAAAACACTAATGAAAACTATCTACAAAGCTTTAAATTGAACAAAAAATAGTGTAAAACACTAGAGAAACTCAATCCATTTCTGTATCAATGGATTCAATCCATCTTCAATTACAAAATAAGTAAAATCAAGCCAAAATGCTGCCAACTAGTCTGAAAATGAGTAGTTTCAGATTGTTGAACTTACATATCACATTCTCCAACCTTGGTAACCATGTAAGAGAGGGTACTTATATCTTTCCCACATGTGGAGTCATCCTAGGGAATTGAATAATCCCTAACTCCATCGCTAACCAATTCAGGACAAAAGTTGTCATGACAACTTTTTGCAACTTTGCACTTTTGCTCTTTTTGGTCTTTCCAACCTATGAGACCTATTCCAAGTCATCACACATGACTTTTTAAAAATTCCTAAGACTAATTTAACCCTCCCTAATTCCTATACCAATTTTTGACACTTTTGACCATCAAGAAGGTCAATTACCTACTCAAATCCATTATTTACACAAAAATGCAAACCTAAGAAGAATGAACTTAACCTAGGCCTACATTGACTCAAAACACTAACTCTTGGACCCTCTTGGAGTCCTTATTCACTACTGACTTGGCTAGGGTCAGTACAAGCCAAAATTAAAAAAACTAGATAGTTTAAGTCCTAGGTGCTCCTGCACCAATACCACTTGATGCAGAGCCATCCTTGTGACCTGCCAAACACCTCAAAATGTATGACACTGACCCCTCAAAAAAAGAATGGGATCCTATTATGAAAAGGCTCTACAACCTTAGTTCAATCCTCTCACCATCTTCAAGACTCATGCCTACTCAATCATGGGTATCTTGCTACAACACATTTCATGATACCTCCAAGGGTTACAAATCATTTTCATACCAGTTTGGGGTCATACAAGACTCCCCAAGGTTAGACAAAGCACCGGTTGCAAGGATTCATGCCCATTTATTAAGAAACTCACCCAATTAGGCCTAGTTGCTTGTAGCCCTATTTAGCGGGTAAAGAGACCTTAGTTTAAAAATTTCCCAAACACCTTGGCAAACAAACTATGGATTCAAACACCTTTTTTGAAGTTACACAAATCCCCAAAAGGAAGGGTCAGGGTCTGGAAAATAAAGATATTTGCCAGTAGGATGTTGATTGTCCTAAAGGGCAAATTAGGCCTCTTTTGTGAAGCAACTATACTCAGATGAATGAACTATCAATTAAAATCCCATGGGCATGTAGGGAACCATAAACCATAAGGAATTCTAGGGTTACACGCCTGAAATCATCATCAATTGCACACAAAGTAATTTTGTTGTTCAAGGTCTAGGTAGCCACATAGAGATGTCTACCTAGGGTCTCTCCAAACACTCCTCTCCCTTGCTCCTCCTGAAAACCACTCTTGGAATCCTAGAATACACTGACCATACTTTCCTTTCACCAAATCCCATGGGTCTCAGATTGATAAAGTGCAAGATATGGCCATGGAGGAGGGAAAACCCAAGGTAAACTCTGGTTTTCCAGGTACCTACAGTAAAAGTTGAATATCAAGAGAAACACACACAAATAGAACTGCAAATCAAATCCAAAACAAATTTAACTCTCCTTGCCAACCAATTCACATCATTGGGTATGGATCCCAATCAAGACAGTACCGTACCACGGACCAAAACTCTAGAATTGTAAGAAAACTCAGAATTCTATTAGTTTGATGGCATCAAAACTCTTCTCTATACAATCACTCTTGAGAATTGGATCCACAAGGTGTATAAACTACTCCACAACTTATCTCAACCAAAAATCAAGAGGTTAGAGTCGTTGGAGGAGTTTAAAATTAACAAAATGCATAAAAGTTGCTCATGACAACTTTTGACAACTTTTGCAAAAGTTGTCAAAATGTCATTTTTCGCCTCCTAATGCCTTGGGTCAATTTTACCCCTCCTAAAACATCTTAAAAAAAAAAACCAACACATTTGATCCCCTATTGTCCAAAAGTCCTAATTGGCTCATAGAAATGCCAAAATAGGAGTTTGGCTCACAAGATCGGGTTCATTATTACAAACACATAATGTATGATTGAAAACCTATGCAAAACATTCTAAAGACATATTTAATGCCTTATCCTCCCTTCTCAGAGTTTGACTTATCATCTTAAAGGGTTTGATGGGGTGCTCCTACACCACTATTTGTACTGGTAGCACAACTATACCTTTTGAGGGACGCTCTTCATCATCATATGCTTTGATGTTTATTCTCTTTGAAGAATCAATGTGAAGGTAAGAATATCCCAATGCCTTAACCAGTTTTAATGTACAAATGTTGAGACCGGATCCTCCATCTATAAGTACTCTTCTGATTCTTCTCTTATGTATGTAAGCTTCTAGATGTAGTGGGTCATTATGGAGAAGTCTATCACTAGGAATATCTTATTCTGTGAATGCAATGCAGGTACCCCATGTCAAATTCCCTACCATAGATTGGAAGGCATTTTCATCTATATTTTTGTCCACTACTGAATCTTGAAGTGATTTGTCTAGTATAGCTTTATGAGTAGGTGATATACGTAATAGTTCAAAGAGTGATATATGTGTCGGGGTTTTCTTGAGTTTCTCAACAACATTATAAGTCCCTATTGCTGGTGGTGGGTTTGATGGAATTCCTTGTAAAGTTACTTTAGATCTGTGAGTAACTATTGTACAGTCTCTATCTCTAGGAGTTATCATGATTGTAGCCACTATATCATCTCTTGTGGAGGAACTGTTTGTAACATATGTTGTGTTTTCAAGGTTTATGTCGTATCCCTCCCTAACATATGTTGTGTTATCAAGGTTTATCAAGAGAGACAATCCTTTTCCAATAGGGAGTTGAGTGATGTCTTAGTGGGCTTCCTTCACTCTACACTAGTCTATCAACCAATCAAAACATTTAAACTCTCTACGAGTGCTCCCAATCAAAATGTGCTCACTGACCGCATAAGCATGGTTGAAATTCATAAGGGTAGATCTAACCTCAATCTACCAAACTACTAATATATGCTTGCAGGGGTTGTAGTAGGTGTCCATAAGGTTTTTCAAAGCCAATCAATTGGTTTTGTTTTTGGGTTTCATTCATTTCTCCATCGCTCCTTCTTTTCCCTATTTTCTAGGCCTAGTAACCCAGAGCCCCAATTAGCCCTACCTAACTGGGTTTTGTGGAATTTCTCAAAATTGTCTTAAAGAATCAAGAAAAATATTTTATGATTAGAGTACCCTTTTGGAATAACTTTGATATTCATCAGGTGAGGAAACCAGGTCTATCCATATAGGTAGGGAACCTGAAAATGGCATATTTGAAGGGTTTTTGGGTTTTTTGGTCTTCTTCCAAGGGTTTCAAGTCTTCCCTGGTCTACCACACCTCCAAACTCCTACAAAGGCTCTTCCACACCCCACTTACTCATGCCAAACACTTGGCATCTTCAAACCTGATCATCCCTGCAAGCACTTGAAAAATTTCAATCATTTCCTAACTGGGCTATGACTGAACATGCCTAGGAAATGATATCCAATGGCCTTTCAATGACCTCCAAATAAAAACAAATATAATTTAGACTGTACAAAGGTTCCATGGCTTGAGTCCCAAGGGATGTTGAGAGAAACTCAAAGGACTTCAAGCTGGAACCATGTTTGGGCCTCTAAAACCCTTGCTCACGCTGAGAGAAATATAAAATCAAAACTCAATTAAAACTTGCAACAAAGACTAACTCGAATGCTTCCTAAGCACTACAAGAACATGTACAAAAAAATTATCAAAGAACAACAATGAATTCAATCCATGAAGTACGGACTGCTGCTCCAAAATTGAGAAAATACAAGGTAAAAATTGGAAAATGGTCTTCAAAAGATGAATATTATGATAGGCTTTGAGAATCTATAGATATGCACGATAAATTTGATCAGATAGGGCTTGTTGGAGGGTGAGAGAAAATTCTCTATTGGTTCTTTCATTTAAGTTCAAGTGGGATGTAATTTAGCATTTGAATAGTTTTCTAATGATCTTTAATTTCAATTAGGTTGAGAAACATGAACTTCTTGAATTCCGGTTAAAGGATTTTCTACAGTGAATTTTCGAGGAGGCCAATGACTCTTGAATTTTGTCTAGTTATATTTATTGCTTACTGAAAATTATGAAATGCTTACATATAAATTTTTATGAAGTTGTGCCTGTATAAATTAAAATTTTGATTCCTTGATGAAGATTGCTTCTGAAAATACCCTATTTAATTATATCAGATCAACAACAGACTAGTGCCTTCATCCCTTACTAATTTCATACTATTTCAAATTGAAAGATCCTACGTATAACCATGGAGACAGTTTTAATAACTTGTTTTCAAAACAATACCATCACATCAAAAGCATTTATATGGATTGTAACTGAAATATAAAATGTAGCTAGTCTTATTGAATTTTAACTTTCCTTTGAAAGACCAATAAGACAATTTGAAACTTGTCAACCAACCTTTCAAACGGATGCTCAAACTAGAAATTAGTCTCAATCACAATAGCATAAGATAGCACATTGACGCAATCTAATAAAATAGATTTATCACATGGAACTAATCAATAAATTGAAAAGCATATACCATTCAGAATAAAGAACCCTTGAAATTTATATTGAAAATAGATAATCAAATCAGTTGATTTCAATATGTATCATCCATCAACTTTGATATTTCCAAAAAACAAACTGCAGAAGTGTTGTATAAAATTGTCTTGATAAGATCATTAAACTTGAGGTATCTCCCCCACTTGTTCTAAAAGATCCTTCATTTATAGATGATGATTCAGTTTGAAAGTGAAAGCGCATACCCTTTCATTAAAACTAAAACTAACTTCCTAAAAATTGTCTTTACAATATGAACATAATATAAAAACATAGAAAAACATGACTCTGGGCTCCAACTTAGACATCAGGTTTGGTCTCCCAGCATCTTGCTGCACTTCTGGATAAGCTCCAAGTACTTCTCTGACTTATATGTGTCTGCAACGTGGATGATATCCCTGACAATGACTTCTAGCATGACAAATTTTTCCATCTATTTCATTTCACGGTCTCTTTCAATTCAATTCCATCAATTTGGGAAATATCAAGGATGGCATTCAGAAGACTACGGCATTCTAAGATCCATACATATTTATCCTTTATCTCACCCTTTTGATCAGTTAACTATGGGAAACCATGCTGAACAGTGTCTTTGCATTCATCATGTTCAAATTGTAATTATTCATCAAATTTATTGTGTTTAGCCAGCAACCTCTTTATTTTTTCAATTTCTTATGTTTCCACTTTGGGCATTGTTTTATCATGCAACCTTGTTCCCAATCTTTTTGAAATTTTGTTGTTGAAACTGCATTGTCCATGTTCTTTTGAAACACTATCCATAATTCTTTTAGAAAGCCTAGTAAAACCTCAAATATTTTAGTTATTAATACACCATCAGTATCTGCCCTCACACTTTGCATTTGTTTTAATATCCTTTTATTTTTTTCTGCAACTCCTCACATTTTTTCGTCAATTGAGAGCTATCTGGAGTAAGAACCATTGGCACCTGTTGCCCACTTTTTCTTAGCATTTATTCATACAATACCTTGTACTAGTTCCTCTCCCTCACTACTCTGACCATTTGTGCTTTATTGAATTTTGAAATATCCACTCCGATATCAATAGAAACAATTGGATCAATTTCACCAATTTTTAGTTTCATCATATGGCAAAAGGCCTTGTCAACATCAATGATCGTTGGTCTCTTGTGGGGAGGGTACAGAGCCCATAACCTCAAAGATTCCTCATCCTGATCAAATATTGGACCAATA
The DNA here is from genome assembly GCF_030272615.1 of Cryptomeria japonica. Lineage (NCBI taxonomy): Eukaryota > Viridiplantae > Streptophyta > Pinopsida > Cupressales > Cupressaceae > Cryptomeria > Cryptomeria japonica. The sequence continues at coordinate 1,962,416 of NC_081407.1, read as the reverse complement.
AATACATCATTGACACCTTGTAAATCCAATTCGAATTCCTTGTTTTCTAAATGCAATAAACTATCAAAGATAAAAGAAGCACTGAGGTCCAATCCAAGAGACAAAATCACCCCAGCCTTTGTAAGCAGTTGCCTCACATTTTGAGGGGTCATTGTGGTTATCTCTGCATCAATTTCCCCTTTTAATTTCTCTAACAACTCAGCCTCATTATCAGGCATTATTTTGGAATAGAGTCCCTCAATTTCTTCCCTTTAAAATTGTACAAGAATGTTTTAAATTCTTTGGAATGAATAAAAACAGCATCAGCAACAAAAGCAAAAAACTCCTCTAACCGAGAGTCAACATGAACTTCTAATGTCATTTCTATATACCCCTGGATGTCTGTCTCTTCTTCCTTCTCTGGCACTTTCCATCTAGAGACAATTGCATTCTCATCATATTCACTTTCTGCCTCCTCATCCTCTGTTTGAGTTTCCTCGAATCTCCATCTCTTTTCTGCTAGTTCATTATTCAGTTGATCAATTACCTATTTGGCCTCTACATCCTCCATGTTCCTGAAGATATCTTCAGCCTCAATCAATACTGACATGCAGATAACCTCCCAATTTTTGGCTCTTCTTGCAACACTAAATGTATCCTTCAGGATCATAGTTTATCCTAGCATAATGCTCATACAAATTGTATTCTTCTTTCAGCTTATTATCAATTATTTCATAAGCTTCAGTTGAAACTATGGTGAAATCACCAAAATTCAATGTCCTGGGTAGGAAGGCTTGCTTACGCATATCTGCAAAATGTTTAGAGCTGGACACGGTCAATTTCCTCACAATCTCTAGATAAGCTATGTTGTCTGGTACTAGTTTTGGCAGCATGTAGGGGCTCTCCTCAAATCTATATACTCTAAAACATGTAAAATCCTTATTCATAAACCAGTCCCCCCAGTAATGATCAACAATGTGTCTTTCATCATAATCCCTAGGTCTTAGGAGCCTCTTGATCTCGTCAGAGATAGACCCTTCACATGAAATCCCATACATTAAGTACAATGGCATCACGATAAGTTCTTCAAACTTAATATAGTTGGATCTCATATATCAAGAATCCTAAAGAGATGTCCACAATTGGATGGGCTGCTCCTCACCTTCCTTGTTCATGGTATTTAATTTTAGGCCCTCAGGCCAAAAGCCCTTTACATATCCATAAAATAACACTAGATGCATCAATAGTGAATAAAATTTGAAATTGGGATGAGTATCATCCCTAAGGTTTAAAAAACCTCTGTGCAACCTCTCCACCAGATATGTTGCATAGTCAAAAGGCCTAGGTTCATACATTTGTATATCAGAGGCTAACACCACTGGCCCACTTCTTGCTAGATCAGGCACCTCCACCCCTCCTACTTCACCACATGACATATATGTGTAAAGCAAGTAGTGTCTGAACAAGTCAATGTTGAATGGTGGCCCGTCTTCCTCTATTAATTTTCCTGCTTGCCTCTTGTGAATGGCAAATTTCCAGCCAGTATATGTAGTGTCCATTCTAAGGTATTCTTCGCCCAACTCCCTAAAGGATAAGGGCTTATTAGGACTATGGCATAAATTGAAAACCTTATTTATGGTACACACAGAAAATCTAATAATGCTTCCCCATTTCGGATCTGAATGCACCTCTTCACCAAATTATAATTCCTCACCAAAACCTCTAGTAATATTATGTTTACAAAAACATTGGGGACTGTTAGCTTACCTAAATTTTTCATCCAAGGATTGCAGAGCGACATCTCCTTGCTCCTTCTCAAATAGTGGAACATAAATAGCTCATGTCCCCTTACCTTGGTCCAGACATCTTCGACCTCTATGTACTTGTCTTCCAATTGGTCTCTCCCCGGCAAGTGCTACTTCAACCTTCTGGATTTTGGGTTAGGTGCCTGCATATGGTCTATCATGTCTTGGTTTAACTTCCTAACTAGAAGCACCTTTTCATTTTTTCCTTTCTTTTCCTTAGAGTCAAGACTCTTGGCCGCCATCTTCTTTCTTGTTGAACTTGAAGCTTCCATTTCTACAATTACAATCCTCTGCTCTATTTTTCAAAGGTGTAATGTGTTCTATCTATGTATTCTTCTTTCACCAACATAGTATTTAGACAAGGCAATTTATAGTTATGATGTATTCTTTTGCAATAATGACCTTCTCATAAAATTTGCCTCATGCGAACCATAGATGCATCTACTGCAAGTATTAATAGAAGACTTTTTAAAATTTTGGTTTTCAATTTTGATATGACAATGGCTCGTCGACATATGTCTCCCTGATGAATATTTCCCTTTTGGCACTCTCTAAATATCCCTTTATCTGCATTGACATCTTACTTTCTCTTATTGGGATACCCTAAGCTAATGACTCCTTTTCCTCCTCATTAGTATATCTCAAACTGATATTCTCATCGGGTGTTAGGTGAGCTCATTTAGTGTTATCAGGATAGGCATTGTTTCCATGATGGCCTTCACCATCACATTGATCTTCCCGATGCATCTGGCTTCATCGCCATGAGTCTTCCCGATAGTATCTTCACTCCGCTCAATCAGTATGTTCCTTCATCAGGTATCGAGGTAATCTGAAATGAAACATACTGATAAGAAAAGTCTTCCCGATAGAGTATGTTCCATCGGTATATGTTTCACCGATGATTTCTTCAAGTGTTGGGGTGGCTCAAAGTAACACATACCAATCGCTTAGGCTATACCGATGCAACCAACTTCATCACCATGAGTCTCCCCAATAGTGTCTTCACTCTGCTCAATCAGTCTTCTCCATCATCGGGTATCGGGGTAATCTGAAATGAAACATACTGATAAGCAAAGTCTTCCCAATAGAGTATGTTCCATTGGTATATGTTTCATTGATGATTTCTTCAGGCATCGGGGTGGCTCAAAGTAACACATACCGATCGCTTTGTCTATACCGATGGACTCTTATTTTCACCACTCTTATCAATATAAGTCTTACCGATACCCTCATTGACTATCGACAAGACAATTCTCCATTGTTGCCGCTAGTATTTACTATGTCGATGGGTCATATCGGTATAGTTTTTTCCAATGCATCAATTCTCCTCAAATTTTCTCCTTGATCGGTATACGTTTTGTCGATGAGTACAGCTTTGGCTTGCTATGCTCTCTCATCAGTATATGGTATCTTGATGCCTCCTCACCTCAGTCGGTTGATCATGAACTTGCAGAGGAATTGCTGGTGTATTTTGTGGAACATGTATACAATTGGTAAAACATATAGTTGGTTGTTCTCTCTCACAAGGTAAAGTATATTTTGAATTTTCATTTTGGATTGGGGCATTGAAATAGGGCTTACTTTTGCCATTTGGAACTGTAGGGTAAGAAAGAATGCTTTGCTTCATGCTTGTTCATATGCTATGACTTGATCAGACCTGATGTTGCTTTGGAATTTGCTTGGATGAATAATATGATTGACTTTGTGTTTCCATACCTACTTCAGGTTCTTGATATACTCTGATGATTCTGTGAATATTTTAGGTTTCTCTTTAATAAACATTTTACATCTTCTGCACAATTAAATAGCTAATATTCAAAAAAATTCTTATTCAAAGTTCATTTGAGAATACATGACAAAAGTTGATGATCTTGTTAAGGACAAGTTAGAGGCTATCCAAGAAGAGAAATCCAAGGAGAAAGAAGAGAAAGATCTAGTTGCTCAATACGTATGCATTTTGCTTAATTGAGCGTCAAGGAGCACTTATTCTACTCTACTGACGGTTTTTAAAAATTCAAATAAATATGTGCCTATTTTGTTTATAGAATATAGCATTTTAAGAGAATAATTAAGGAAATTATAGAAAATAAGCATTTTTCAGAAAATTATAGAAAAATAATGTGCTAACATATTGCACTGTCTAAAAAGGATAATCTTTACAAGGATGCAATGGAAACTAGTTCTCAATCAGGTGATTGTGAACTTGCAGAGGAATTTCTAGCATATTTTGTGGAACAAATTAGAGGTTGTCCAATAAGAGAAATCCAAGGAGAAAGAAGAGAAAGATCTTGTTGCTCAACAGGTATGCATTTTGCTTAATTGAGCCTCAAGGAGCACTTGTTCTACTCTACTGACAGTTTTTTAAAATTCAAATAAATATGTGCCTATTTTGTTTACAGAATATAGCATTTTAAGAGCATAATTAAGAAAATTATAGAAAATAGCATGCGCATTTTTAAGAGCATAATTAAGGAAAATATAGAAAAATAGCATTTTTCAGGAAATTATAGAAAAATTATGTGCTAACATATTGCACTGTCTAAATAGGATAATCTTTACAAGGATGCAATAGAAACTAGTTCTCAATCGAGTGATTGTGAACTTGCAGAGGAATTTCTGGTGTATTTTGTGGAACAAGTTAGAGGTTGTCCAAGAAGAGAAATCCAAGGAGAAATAAGAGAAAGATCTTGTTGCTCAACAGGTATGTATTTTTCTTAATTGAACCTCAAGGAGCACTTGTTCTACTCTACTGACGGTTTTTAAAAATTCAAATAAATATGTACATATTTTGTTTACAGAATATAGCATTTTAAGAGCATAATTAAGAAAATTATAGAAAATAGCATGCGCACTTTTAAGAGCATAATTAAGGAAATTATAGAAAAATAGCATTTTTCAAGAAATTATAGAAATATTATGTGCTAACATATTGCAGTGTCTAAAAAGGATAATCTTTACAAGGATGCAATGGAAGCTAGTTCTCAATCGGGTGATCGTGAACTTGTAAAGGAATTGCTGGTGTATTTTTTGGAACAGGTATACAATTGGTAAAACATATAGTTGGTTGTTCTCTCTCACAGGCTAAAGTATATTTTGAATTTTCATTTTGGATTGGGGCATTGAAATGGGGCTTACTTTTGCATTTGGAACTCCAAGGCAAGAAAGAATTCTTTGCTTCATGCTTGTTCATATGCTATGACTTGATCAGACCATATGTGGCTTTGGAACTTTCCTGGATGAATAATATGATTGACTTTGTGTTTCCATACCTACTTCAGGTTCTTGATACATTGTGATGATTGTATGAATATTTTAATTTTCTCTTTAATAAACATTTTAAATCTTCTGCAGAAATAAATATGTGCCTATTTTGTTTACAGAATATGTATGCTTAGCTTCTTTCCCTTTGCTTTGCCAGCACCTCCAATGGCTGGCATGGGAATGGGCATGGGAGGTTGCTTTCAACTAGGTATGAGTGGAATGGGAATGCCTCCCATGCCATCTTATGGTATGCCACCTATGGGTGGCTATTGATGGGATTGAAGAACTTAATGTGGGACACAATTCTTCAATCATACATGGTTTTTTTAGGCTGGTCTTCGAGTGGAAAGATTAGATTGTCAAATTGTTTTTATTATTGTTTGGTTGGTTGATACAATATAATGAATCTTTAGTATTATCATATTGGTCAATCAGTTGAAATCTTTCCATCCATCAAGCATTTGATGCCTGAACCGTCGCATGATTAGATTGTCAAATTGTCTTTATTGTCATTTGGTTGGCTGATATAGAATAATGAATCTTTAGTATTATCATATTGACCAATAATTGCAAACCTTTCCATCCACCAAACATCCAATGAGGATGATGTATGTCCGATATCATCCTTGTCGGATAAGCAATGAGGGGGTGTTGGAATTCTGACTCCCACCCAATTTATTCTGATGACTTATTGAGTTTTGCTAACGACTAAGCAGTGAGGGGGTATTAGAATTCTGATGCCCACCCAATCTATTTCGATGACTTATCAGGTTTTGTCGATGCCTGGACCGTCACACATATAGCATCCTCGTTGGTGCAGATGCCCTCATTGTCATCGAACTTCCAACGACTAAAGAGTGATGGGGCCTTCTCAATTCAAACGCCCGAACCGTCTCACATACAACATCCTCGATGGTGTGGATTCCCTCGTTGTCATCATAATTCTGATGGCTAAACAATGATGGGGCCATCTGAATTCAAACGCCTGAACCATTGCACATACAACATCCTCGTCGGTGCAAATGCCCTAGTTGTCATTTGAATTTTGAAGACTTATCAAGTTTTACCAATGGCTAAGCAGTGAGGGGGCCATCGGAATTCCAATTTATTCTGACGCCTAAGCCATCAAAACATTACCTACAAGGCATTGGAATTCTGACAACTTATCAATTTTTACCGACGGCTAAGCGCAGTCATGGTCATCGTCGGAAGACTCTTCGATGTCATTGAAATTGCGATGATCTTGAGCACCATCAGAATGTCTGACTACAAGTTTTCGACATCATTTCTCATCATCAGTCTGATGAATTATAGTCAAAATCTCGATGAATTATCATCGAAATTTGAGGCCAAAATTACTAGTGTATTCCTCAACCAATCGCTGCACCATTCATATCTCAACATCCACCACCACTTGCAATGGCCTACTTCAACCAAGATCATACACCATTGGGAGCCATACCTAGGGGAATGCATGACCTACCTAGGAATCCAAACAAATTTTATAGTAAGTTTTACTTTGGGAGACGTAGGCCGGCAGAGGAGCATGTTGGGGCATTTAAGGATACAGTGGTTCGTAACAAAATTCGACATCAAGATGTGGTTGTTAGGGTTCCCACAGATACTGAGAGGGAGGGGTGAATCAGTATCTGACCAATAATGAAATTTTCTTAAAACTGATTATGCAGAATATAAAGTAACAGTATACCGGTATGCAAGAATTAATGCAAATAACAAAATCAAAAGCATCCACATGAAAAGAACACCATAACACAAGATGTTTAACGAGGAAACCCGGTGTGGGAAAAACCTCGATAGGATTTGTGACCCACAATATTCACTTACTGGCCAATAAGAGAATATTACTTACAATAGGGGCCTGGACATGCAGGAAGGCCAACTGCCTAGAGCTCACTGCTCAACAAGAAGTCACACTAACTTACAATGAGGATTTATACAAATCTAGTATTTTGTACTGCTTTACAATAGCATCTTCAATGCCAGATTCAGTACCGGTTCTTGCTTTGTTCTTTACATATACCCTTGACCTACAATTCGCACATTAGGTCTGCCAATAATTTATTTATTTCATTCTATCCATGTACTACAAATGCCTACAATGATCTCTTTTATATACAAGAGTCATTTTACAATTTGCCAAGTTGGCTTACAATGATAAACATAATATTACATATCAAAAGTCTTGTCGGCTTCTGTGCCGGTATACATATTTCCTGTGTCAGTGTACATCTTCTGTGCTGGTGCTGGTGTAGATTGATTTTGTTGATGCCGGTGCACTATCCTATTTGAGTAATGCTTTGTTGGTATAATGTCTTATCGGTGCCATAGGATTGCAAGGTTGCCTGTGTAATACTTTGTCAGTATAATGTCTTGCCGGTGCCATAGGATTGCAAGGTTGCCTGTGTAATGCTTTGTTGGTATAATGTCTTGCCGGTGCCATAGGATTGCAAGGTTGCCATCAATGACAAAACCTTCAATCACACACAATGTCTCATTGGATTGTCCATATGCCAACAATCTCCCCCTTTGGCATTGATGGCAACACTCATGAGAAATTTCAAAAAGATATCCAAAAATGTGTATACCAAAAAAAATGTTTACCAAAAATATGAGGGCTCCCCATGAGCATGTGATCCCTGTGTTTTGAATTTTCTCATCTACTACTCCCCCTTTGGCATCAATGACAAAGATTAGTAGATTTGTAGTTGTACCAATACATAATCTCAACCTTGTAGTTGGGTAGTTATTAGCTGAAGAATATCTCCCAAAATTAAGTTTATACCATCCATAAACTTCTTGCTCTCCTTTATTGCTATCTCAGTTCTGTGTACTGTACCGATGAGATGCTGCAAGTGCTCTACCGGTGTTTTGCTACCCTGTTTAAGTGCCTCTGAGATTTCCTTATGCAAAGATGCTAAATAGTCCAATCTTGGACTTAGTTTAGATCTCAAAAATTTTGCCTTGTTTATTATTTTCTCTTTTTCTCTTTCTAATTTGAGCAATTCTTCCTCAAAATTTGTTATCTTTTCCTCAAAAACTGATAATGGATCGGGTGAGTTAACAAAATTATCAGCAAATTTATTGATCTCTTCCTGTACCTTGCTTATCTTTTTGTCTACATCTGTGGTCAAAAAGTTTATTTTGCAGGTGTCTTTATACAGAGTTTTGTGCTCTTTCAATATATTGCATAGTTCCGGTAGAAGTGTGTCAAATTCTTTGTTACACTTCTTTATTCCTTCCTCAAAGAATTTATGTTTCTCTTTTTCTACACTTTCCTTTACAGTTTCTACCTTTGTTTGCTCAAAATTTTCAGAAATATATTTACAAAGTGTATCCAACTGGCCTAAAGAATCTTTGTTGGCTATATTACAATTTGGAGCTATTAATTTCAAAATTGGAAATGAATCATCTATTGCTTTATAGGCTTGTGAGCTATAATCTGTTATTTTCTTGATAGAATCGAGCAATACCTCTGTTACATTTGATGATGACCCAGTAAACTGGGCGCCGGTGGAAGGGACCATGCTGGTATTGACCTTTGGTAGGTCTGTTTGTGTCTCCACAGTTTTCTTTGCATCATTTCTTACCGGTGGCATGTGTTCTGGAGCCTTTAGCTATGTTGGTTGCTCTGTTTGTGTTCCAGATTCCTTCTTTTTCTCTAAATCTGCTGCCAGTTGCTCTTGGTTTCTTGTTGTTGGTTGCTCTTTATTATCAGATTTATTTGTGGTATCCTTATCTACCACTATGTTGATTTTTTGAGTATCAACATTCACAGTATATAGGACTTCAGGATTAGGATTGTTATCCTCTGTGTCCATGCTCTCAGCTGCCGGTTGATCTTCTGCAGTTGTTTTTACCAGTGGAGGAGGTGGGGGTAAGTTGTCTCTAATCTTGATACTTGGCGGTCCACCAACTTCACCTTTCCCTTTGTCCTTTTGATATACCAAAATGGGCTTGGGATTCATATATTCTTCTTGTTTTTCTTTTTCAATCAAGAATCTATCCCAACCATCTTTTGTTTCAGTTGAAACTTCAGTAACTCTACCTGCCATTAATGATATTTGCTGGTGTGCAGTGGAAAAGACTATCCGGTTGGCCTGAGCTATCAAATCATCAATTTCCTTAGGTGAGTTGGCCAGGTACACTGCAAGTAATTTCTCTATTTTTATTTTCTTATCCAACTCAATTATTCCTTGCCTTCTGGCCTCAAGTCTTTTATATAATTCATTAGGAATTTCATTTAGGACTTGCATCAAAAACTTTTTATACATGTCCATGTGTAGTATAACACTTTCCTCAATTTGTCCTTTCTCATCTTCTGATAGGGTGTCATAGATTTTCCCTATGTTTTTCAATTTTCCTTCCGCTGTGATTTCATCCAGTAATATGTCAAAAGGAGCCAAGTCAGTGTCTATCTTCTTCTTCCTTTTGGGGGTCAGCTTTTTCTTAGGTGTGGCTTTCTTGACTGGAGACCTTATGGCTTGTTGCTTCTGTCTTGTCCTTCTAGGTGAAGGAGTGGATACCGGTGAGGAACTCTTTTGAAAGTTGTTGGCATATCTCCTTCTGAGGAGGTATCTATTGGTGATAGATGAGTTTCAGGCTGTTGGGCAACCAACTCTTCTTCTGTTATGCTGGTTTTCTTTAGTACATCATCTTTCAAGGCTTTTGCTTGCCTGCTTCCTTTCCTCACAGATGCCTCAACTTTCTTTACTCTCTTTTTGGATTGAATTTGACTTTCAATGTGCTCAGCACTACCAAATACTTCTTCCTTTGGTTCATGGGGGGCTTCCAGAAGTGCTTTGGCATAAGTTTCCACTATGTGGTCATCTGTTTCATACCCCATTTCTGTAACCCAGATTGTTCTTGGGATGACTGCTTCCATCTAGATCTCATCCTTTTTTATTACAAAACATATGTCATCCTTATATTTGTTGATGATTTCCTATGATAGTCTGATCCTCTTATTCATTTTGGCCTTTAGTGCTTGAAAATACTCATGGATATTCTTTTCTTTGTTTTCACCCATGTTGTTGAATAATTCAGACAATTGTTTTCCTACAGGTATGTCAAATCCAAAATCCTTGTTGCCTATACCGGGAGCCTATTTGGTTATATGTATCATTAAGCATACAAGCAAATTTCCAAATCTAAAGGTTCCTTTCTTATCCTTCTTGATTTTTGCTAAGTTATCAACTAACTCATCTTTTAACCATTCACAGATATCAATTTTTACATTGTTCTTGACCATGTCATAAGCACTTTTTATGCATAAACTGGAAACAGAATTAAGCCTATTTGCATGAGTTTCTTTGTAACCTAGAATCATGCTAATGAATCTCACATTTGTATCAGTTACATCATTAACCCTCAATGATCTTTTTTCAGATGTTGCACCAGTTAATTTCATTACTAGGTCATTGGAGACCTTCTTGGTTTTGTCAGGTCTGGTACCAGTGGAAGGTAACCCTGTTACTGCTTTCACAGCTACCTTTGTAATTTTGTGCACTGATTCAAGCCAAAAGAATGAGCCATGTACCCTTCTTAGAACTATCCTAATCACTTCCTTGGGAAATTCAGGAATGCAGAGGATTTCAGTGAATCCTAGGGTTTCAACAATTTTCTGTTTAGGTTTCACATTTCTGGCATTGTCACATATAACAGATTTGTACATGTCTTTGATTTCTTCATCACCTAATTCCTCTATGTTGCAATGAATGTACATTCTAGGGTCTTCTGCATAAACAACACCCTTTGGAATTTGGGAAAAAGCACCTGTGTTGTCATCTTTCTTAGCTACCTCGGGAACTAGCTCAAATACGGGCCTAGGTCATTTTATAACCTCGACTATTGTAGGATTTGCTATAAATTCAGGTGCAGAGGAGGATGCCATGATGATAAATACCTTTTTCTGCCTTTGGATGGATTGATTGCTGAAGTGCTTTGCCTCTTTGCTCGGAATGCCTTAGCTCGAAAATCTTCGCGCTCTCTAAAGGTTTGAATTCACAGTGAAATGAAATGGAGCCAAAAACTTAATTTATAAGGTCTTTTCTACCACCTACCACATTAATTGTCTGCTGGTAATGTATTGACTCAACTTTATTTACCGATAATGAAGTATTTTCAACTTCTTTTCTCTAACCGAGGGAATAATAGCAAATGTGTCATTAAATTGCCAAACCCTCAAGATAATTTTCTTCAATTTGATGAAGAACATCTTGTTGGTGGAGCATTGCTTTGTCCTGCCGGTGGAGCATCATATTGTCCTACCAGTGAAGAATTTGTTGGTTCTACCGGTGGAGGAGTAACCCCAATATTTAGATCACCTTTTCTAATCCATTGCTTTGAAAATTCTTGCTTAACCTCTTCAACCTTTTCTTTACCTTTCAAGCTAGTACTTTTGTTATCTACCGGTGTACCTTTACTTCTACAGAATTTAGCAATATGACAAATTTTGTTACATGCATGACAAGTTACATTATTTTTTTGAATAGCTTTCCCATAACCTATGCCAGTTTGTGTTCTGCATTTATTTGATAAATGACCAAATCTTCCACAAACATAACATCTTACATTCATTCTGCAATTTTCAGAGTTATGACCAATTTTGTTGCATTTGGTGCATTGGCCGATGGGAGGATTGATGTTCTGATAATTCCTAGATCTACATTCATTTTCCCTATGACCATATTTATTACAGTTAAAGCATTTTCCATTGAATTTGTAAGTATTAGAGGGTCTTACCGGTTTGCTTTGATCCTGGGTATTTGCAGTACCGGAGCTTTCTCCAACTTCAAATCCAACTCTAGAAGTGTCACCTTTGGGTTTTTGATTCTTCAATAAGGTACCAAGTTCTTCTGAGCTTTTCTTGAATTTTTCTTTGTGTTGATTTGCAGTTTCCAATTCCCTTTCCAAGATCTCTTTTTGTCTCATTAGTTCATTCGAGTCATTTTGAGTATGCATCAAATCTGTCTTCAACATATCATTTTCATAGCTAAGTCTTGTGTTCTTATTTGCTGCATCACTTAGTCTTCTGGTCAATTCTTCTTCATTCCTCTTTCTGTCCTCAATCTCTTTGCAGAATCTCATAGTCATATCCTGCATTTCATTTTTTGTTGTCATGATCTCTTGTTTCAATTTTCTCATCATATCATTTAATGATTCCTTTTCATCATTTTCATTTTGCAATTTATCACAAAGTTCTCTTCTCTTGTTTCTTGTAACAGTAAGATTTTCTTGAAGTGCCTGAATAATGTCTTGAGCTTCTTTTAAATCATCTTCTAATTTGATATTTTTCAACTTCTCTACATCATAGTCAGTAAGAGCTCCTTCAAGTTGCTTCATCAGATTTTCCATCTTTACCGGTATCAAGATCTTCCTCAAGTTGTTAGGCTTCTGAAAATAGAGGACCAGGCTCTGATACCAATTGTTAGGGTTCCCACAGATACTGAGAGGGGGGGGTGAATCAGTATCTGACCGATAATGAAATTTTCTTAAAACTGAATATGCAGAATATAAAGTAATAGTATACCGGTATGCAAGAATTAATGCAAATAACAAAATCAAAAGCATCCACATGAAAAGAACACCATAACACAAGATGTTTAACAAGGAAACCCGGTGTGGGAAAAACCTCAATGGGATTTGTGACCCACAATATTCACTTACTGGCCAATAAGAGAATATTACTTACAATAGGGGCCTGCACATGCAGGAAGGCCAACTGCCTAGAGCTCACTACTCAACAAGAAGTCACACTGACTTACAATGAGGATTTATACAAATCCAATATTCTGTATTGCTTTACAATAGCATCTTCAATGCCAGATTTAGTACCGGTTCTTGCTCTGTTCTTTACATATACCCTTGACCTACAATTCGCACATTAGGTCTGCCAATAATTTATTTATTTCATTCTATCCATGTACTACAAATGCCTACAATGATCTCTTTTATATACAAGAGTCATTTTACAATTTGCCAAGTCAGCTTACAATGATAAACAAAATATTACATATCAAAAGTCCTGTCGGCTTCTGTGCCAGTATACATATTTCCTGTGTCGGTGTACATCTTCTGTGCCGGTGCCGGTGTAGATTGATTTTGTTGATGCCGGTGCACTGTCCTGTTTGAGTAATTCTTTGCTAGTATAATGTCTTGCCGGTGCCATAGGATTGCAAGGTTGCCTGTGTAATGCTTTGCCGGTATAATGTCTTGTCAGTGCCATAGGATTGCAAGGTTCCCTATGTAATGCTTTGTCGATATAATGTCTTGCCGGTGCCATAGGATTGCAAGGTTGCCATCAATGAAAAAACCTTCAATCACACACAAGGTCTCATTGGAGTGTCCATATGCCAATAGTGGTATGCCGACTTTTCCCATATTCACTTGGGGAGAACGAATATAATTGGTATCTAACTTTATCGGCTAACTCTATTGATGGCTGAGACCTTTTAGAAAAATCTTTCATAGATCAGTTGCAAGTGTATGTTGATCCTAGAACCCTGTACCATTAATTCATCTCCCTAAAGAAGTTACCCAATGAACCTTTGACAACTTTCAATATAAACTTCCAAAGGGAATACAAGAGGTTACATGATCCTTATCAAGTGGCACCAAATGTAGCCATTGATTCCTATTTGAGGGCCATTGAACCCTAGAGTGTGATGTTCATCAAGAAGAGTGTTCTTGAAGATCAAAGAGATACCTTGACAAAATTTTATGCCTTGGCCATTAACTTGAATCAAGAATTGAATCAAACACCTAGTGGGATTGTATACTATTTATGGTAAAAAGTGGAAAGATGAAAACAACGATATTGAAAGACTAAAATAGATTCAACCACAATACCCTAGCCTAACAACAACAAAGATCCACCATAACATATGAAGATTACCTAAGACAATAAAATCAACAAAATCACAAAGATTATACCATCACATGTCTAATAGGGTTTGAATCTCCATTCTTCCTATCTCCATTGATCTTGCTTGATATAGTTGCTCTCGGATTTCATGTGTGCACAAGAGCTCAATAAAGAACGGAAATGTGGTTGAAAGTAGGCTTGATTGCATATGAAATTTCAAATTCTAGAAGTGCTCGTGAGCTTAGAATGCATAGGAGTACTAGGAGGATTGATAATGAAGGAAGAATCCTCTTATATAGAAAACACTATAAGAAATGGAGGGATAAGATTGAGAGGTGTAAAAAATAGATGGTCGGCTAGGATTAGAGGGTAGGTAGAAGAAATAATAAAATAATGAGAGGGTAGGTATTGCAGGAATTAAGAGATGAATGACATGTGTCATAGGTAGAAAAGGCTAATGAATTAATTAAATAAATAAAGATTTATTTAATTAATAGAGGAAGTGGGATCAATTAAATAAATGAAATATTTATTTAATTTAGGAAGAAGATAATTTAAATAAATAAATGTATTTATTTAAATGAGGAAAGACTTAGAAGAGGATAAATGAATTATTAAATAAATTAAGATTTATTTAATTAATAGAAGACTTAGGCTAAAATAATTAAATAAATTAAAAGACTTATTTAATTAGATAAGACAATTTTAGGTGTCTACATTTTGCCCCTCTTTGAGACAATGCATCTTGTTGCGTTGTTTCAAAGAAGATAATATGAATTGATACAAAGTTTCCCCAAGATGGGAATGATATGCCCCCTCGAGAGATTGGATGAAAAATGTATGAAAAAGATCGCAGAAAATCTCTCGATAAGGAAGAAAGGCTAGAAATGACTAACAAGATAGGATAGAGTGACAGAGTCACGAGATAAAGAAAACTGACACAGGAGACTAGGGCTAGGGTAGTCTATAAGATAGACTATGAGGGAAACATCCTCATTTTCATCCAAACACCTAAGAGATTAGAGTGCAGAGAGAGAAAAGAACAGTCAGCAGTCAACAGCGATGGCATTGGTTCATAGATTTGAGCACCTTCATCGATATCAGAGGCCAGCAGATGCAGGAGAGCCAGTGAGTACCACAAAACCTCCTTGTACCTTGTTGCATTAATTGTTGTCATAAATGCATGTTAGGTAGGGCAATAAAAAATGTCAAGCGGGTCAAAAGAAGGGAAGGTGCGTCTGTGTTGGTGCCAAGCGCATCTAGGTAGGTTAGGTGCGTCTTTGTCAAGTTTAACCATGTCTATGAGTCTAAAAGTGTCTATGTCAAATGTGAGCATGTTTGTGAAATGCATATGATTTTATGTTGGGCAAGCACGTCTGTAAAAAAAGGAGGCACGTCTGTGTGTTTTAGGCATGTCTGTGTAATATGTAAGCACGTTTGTGTCATGAATGCGTGCTTATGCCTTCAAGGTCAAATCGGCAGTTCTGTTATAAACAAACATTGTCAATTAGATAAGCTGCTGAGAGGATACACTCAAGAAGGTCCTCTAAGGAAGACTATGATAACAGATAGGGCTAGGATTGACAATTCTGTGATAGAACATACGTTGCCAATCAGGAAACTACTCAAGAGGATACACTCAAGCAAAGGCCCTGGGATAGGATAGAGAGAGGCACTTTGTGATGAACAAGGAGTACCATAGAAATTGATAATTTTGTGATAGAACATATGTTTTCAATTGGATTAGGTTGCAATTAACAATTTTGTGATGGAACATGCATTGTCAATTGGCTAAGCTACTGATGGGATGGGGTATGGGATAGACTAGCCTAGTCTATGCTATTGGATCCTTTCCTTGGATCACCTGGTGTTCTCTACACACCCTAGGGTCTCTAGGACTTCCCTTTTCTTGAGGAATCCCCTGACCTTGCCCAATCCACCCACCAATGAGTTTCAATTCTGCTCCAAAGGTCTCACCTACCCATGAGACTCAAGTTCCCTTACTATGGCTAATAAGGGCTAGTCTTGTTCTACACCTTCCAAGGTCTTAGCAAGGTTGTTTCAGATCTTTTTCAAGGTTTTTCCACCCATTCATGAGCCCCCAAGAGGTTTCAAAACTTTAATCCCTTACCGATTTCACAATTTAGTGTTTTTGCCTTCAAAAAGGGCTACAAGGATTAGGACCAATATGGCCTCCTAACCGGTCTTCTAGGGCTCCCTCTCACAAATGATGCACAAACAACCCAATCTCCCAAAAAGGACTACCATTCATTTGGAAAAGACTCAAGTATTTTCTATGGTTTAGGCCTCCAAGTGTCTGTACTCTATCCTTGGTGGATTTTAAGGTGTTTAAGGGTTTTTGTGAGGGTTTTTAGAGCCTATCTGGGTCACAGTGAAGGTTTTGTATTCTAGCCACCTTGTTTGGATTGGTGGAGGCTCCTCCTTCACACCAATGATTCTTCACTTACTCCTCTAAACTTCCTCCAAAGGTTGCACTCCCCACTATAAAACCTTTCTCTCCAAGACCTCTGCACCAACAACCATTCCTAATCGAGCACTATCTAGTCTCGCCTAGGAATGGGTATTTTCTTGGCCACCCTACAATTATAAGGGCCCTACTTGCTTGGGGCTATATTACAGGGTCTCCACATCCATTCCCCATGGTTTCATGGTGGTTCCGCGATGGGGAATGGAGTCAAGACTTCATTTACTTAAACCGGTCCAAAACTAGACAGTAAAACTGCAATACACATATTATTTACAAACACACTCAAACAGTAAACAAAAGACTAATATAATCACTCACAATGAAGATATATACATCAAATAAAACATTCCACACAGGTTTGATCACAAATCAATCCATTTTCTTGCTCGGTAACTTCATTCAAACAGACTGGTAACTTCAAAACAGTCACAGTCAGTACAGTTTGCTTGAGCCGTACAATCTCTGACAACCAACCCTTTAACTTAGGGTTTAAAACATCTTATACTACCCATACCTCATTCTGTGTGCCACATTTAGGGTTTTCCATGCCAACCTAACGATTTTGACAACATGGTGGAAAAGTTGCTTGACAACTTTTAAAAGTTGTCATGCAACTTTTGCAACTTTTGAGCAACTTTCCCAATGTTGCTCTTCATGACTCCTAGACCCACAATGGGCCAACCTAATGACACCATTATGATATGAAGGACCCCTAAACACCTCCAGGACACACACAACCTCCATTTTCAAAGCAATCACAATTTTGACTCATGACCCCTAAGATCTCCTCTAGGACCCTACCTAGGACCTATGAGCACTTGGCTCATTATTTTATATACAATGGCTTCATAAGAAGCATAATACCAACAAAAAAAGAAGGAGGGAGAGCTTGAAAGGGTTCTCCTACACCATACTCCCCCTCTACACATGATTAAGAAATAGGAGAAGAGATGAGAGTTGGGTCTATGCCAAGCTTCTTGAACTTGCTCTCCTCCACCCATGTAGCTTCAGATACTGGTTGATCTACCCATGTCACTAAGTGCTCCATGTAGACCTGGTGTCTGGTAGACTTCTTCACTCTTGATTCCAAGATCTTCACTACTTTAGGCTTCTTCACTTGAGGTAAGGTGTTCACATCCAAGTCTTGTAACACCTTGGCTTGATTCTCAGTCTGCTCTGCTATCTCTCCCTTGTACATTACCAGATCAGCAACATTGAAGACTAGTGAGATGGCTAAGTCTGAAGGTAAATCAACCTTATATGCGTTCTCACCATATTTTGCCAGAACTTGACAAGGTCCTACCCTCTTCATCTGCAGTTTGGTAGGCTTACCACTTTGCATCCTTGCTTTGCTCAAATGGACCATCACATAGTCACCCACCTTGAACTAAACTTCTCTCCTTTTCTCATCCACTTTGACTTTCAGTTTGTGAGTGGATTCAAGGATGGCCTTCTTAACTTGCTCTTGTACCTCCTTGATGGTTTGGGTGAAGTCCTCTGCTTCTCCACTCTTCATCTCCAAACTACTCAGATCTCTCAACTCACATACTCCCCTTGGATGTCTCCCATACACAACCTCAAAAGGGCTTCTACCAGTGGTTCTATTCACATTGTCATTATATGCATACTCTGCTTGAGGAATGATAAGGTCCCATGTCTGACCATATTCCTTAGTTAGACATCTCAACAAATTGCCTAACACTCTACTGATGACTTCAGTTTGACCATATGTTTGTGGATGGTAAGTTGAGCCAAATGACAAGTTAGTTCCTAGTCTCCTCCATAATGTCTACCAAAAATGACCCATGAACTTGTTGTCCTTGTCTGAAACAATGCTTAAAGGGAGTCCATGAATCCTAACAATCTCTTTGAAGAAGAGATGTGCAACATAACTAGCATCATGTGTAGTCTTACGTGGTATGAAATGACTCATTTTGGAAAATCTATCTACTACCACATAGATGTTGTCCATACCTGTTTTAGTCTTGGGAAGTCCTACTACAAATTCCATGCTTATACAATCCCAAGGTTTGTTAGGGACTGGCAATGGTTGATACAAACCGGCATTGCTTGATCCACCTTTGGCTCTTTGGTAAACACCACACTGCTCTACATATCTCTTCACATCTCTTGGCAACTTTGGCCAATAGTAGAACCTCTGTACCAAATCTAAGGTTTTATTAATACCAAAGTGTCCACTCAAACTACCATTATGTTTTTCTTGGATGAGGTTCTCCCTCATAGATCCTCTAGGTACACACAACTGGTTACCCTTGAACAAGAGACCATATTGGAGAGTGTAGTCTTCATACTCACCATGGAAATGGTTCTCAAACTCTTTACAAACCTTGTAAGTTGATGAGAAGTCTTCATCTTCTTCATAGACGTCTTTGAAACCCTCTATGCCTATGCTCTGCAACTGTAACTCCTAAACAGTCAACAACTTCCTGCTCAAGGCATCTGCTACCTTGTTAAGTTACCCCTTCTTATTCTTTATGGTGAAGGTGAAGGATTGGAGATATTTGATCCATTTCAGATGTCTATTTCTTAGCTTCTCTTGAGTGTTGATGTAACTCAATGCCTGATTGTCTGTGAACACTACAAATTCCTTTGGGAGTAGATAATGTCTCCACTTCTTTAGAGACTACACTAATGCATATAGCTCTAGGTCATAGGCTAAGTACTTCTTCTTTGATTCATTAAGCTTCTCACTAAAAAATGCCACAGGTCTTCCCTCTTGACTCAACACACCGCCTACTACAATTCCACTTGCATCACACTCCAAGGTAAATAGCTTATCAAACGTAGGTAGGAGAAGGATAGGTTTTGTGGCTACTTCTTGCTTCAACAATTGAAATGCTTTGTCAACCTACTCTGTCCATTTAAACTTAGTTTTAAGACCTCCTTTGATGGTGTCAAGGATTGGTGCACATATGCCACTAAAATTCCTCACAAACTTCCTATAGAATTGAGCTAATCCATGGAAACTTCTTACCTCAGTCCCTATTTTAGGTGCAGGCCAATTCAAGATTGCCTCCACTTTACTTGGATCCATCTTCAAGGTTCCCTTAGACACCATAAATCCTAAGTAAACCAACTCTTTCTTCAAGAAGTGACACTTCTCTAGGTTGATGGATAGCTTCTCCTCATGCAACCTCTCTAATACCAACCTCAAATGCTCAAGGTGTTCTTCTTTGGTTCTGCTATAGATAAGAATGTCATCTAAATACACCACCACAAATCTGCCTGTGAAATCCTTCAACACTTCATTCATCAACCTCATGAAGGTGCTTGGAGAATTGGTGAGTCAAAATGGCATTACAAGCCATTCATACAATCCATCTGTGGTTTTAAAAGAAGTCTTACACTCATCGCCATCCTTAATTCTTATCTGGTGATAACTACTTTTAAGGTCTAGCTTGGTAAAATACATAGCCCCTCCTAAACAATCCATTAGATCCTCTATTCTAGGAATAGGAAACCTATACCTTATGGTAATCCTATTAATTGCTCTTGAGTCAGTGCAAAGTCTCCACTTACCTCCTTTTTTTGATGCTAGCACTACTGGGACTACACATGCGTCGATGCTCTTCTTAATCAATCCTTGTTCCAATAACTCCTGCACTTGCCTTGCTACCTCTTTGTTCTGATCAAGTGTGAGCTTATATGCAGCCTTGTTAGGTAAGGATACACCAGGAACAAAGTCTATCTGATGACTTATAGACCTTCTAGGTGGGACTGTTGCAGGTGTCCCATCACTCACTATGTCCTTATACTCTTGCAACATGTGCTTCACCTCCTTGGGTACTTCTATCTGCAACTTGTCTTTTTCCTCCTTTGGTTTCACAAAGATGGCACACTTCACTATCTCCTCCTCATGTAGCAAGTTCAAAAATGCTTTACCAGTAGCCATTAAGACACTAGGTGTCTTTGAAGTTCCTTCTTCATTCTCTGTCAAAGACTAAATTTTGAAGGTCTTGCTATCCTTCTTAAAGGAAATGGAGTTCTCCTCTCCATCATAGATCACCTTTCTATCAAATTTCCAAGGTCTTCCTAACAATAAGTGACATGCATCCATTGGCAGTACATCACAAAGGATTTTGTCCTTGTATCCTCCAATGGAAAATTCTACCCAAGTTTGTTCATTGACCAACACACTCTGCTCATGATTCAACCATGTCACCTTGTATGGGTTAGTGTGGGGTATCCATGTGAGTTTCAGCTTCCTTACTACCTCTTCTGATATAATATAATCAGTTGAGCCTGAATCAACTATCACCTTGCACACTTTACCAAGAATCTTGCACCTTACCCTAAACAATGCTCTCCTATGCTTAGGTTCACTCTTGACTAGCTGTCTTATCAAGACCCTATTGAACATCAAATTTTCTCCACTCTCTGATTCAATATGATCTACTTTAGGTGTTTTGTTGCTTGAAGAGTCTTCATGTGCATAAGCAACCCTCTTTCCACTATTGGATGATGTAGGCTTGTCAGGGCATCTATATGTGGGGTGTCCCAATTGTCCACAATTGTAACACTTCATGGTTGAAAAATAGGAGTTACCTCTGTCGATACCCCTACCCCTATTTTTTCCACCTTGTGCACCTCTTCCTCTAGAATGTCCTCCTCTAGGATTGGTTTCACTGCCATGTTTAGTCAACTTGGCTTCTCCTTGATTCCTCTGCTCATTTGACTTGCTTTGGTAACCACCTCGGTGGTTCACTTGATCTCTACCTCTGCCTCTACCCCTGTTATTGGAGTCTCCTTTCCTTTTGTTCCTCTCTTGTACCTTGGCAGCAAGCTAATGACACTTCTGGACAGTAGTAGGAGTCCATAGGCTTATCTCCTCTTGAATGTTCCACTTTAGGCCGCTTAGATACCTAGCCACCTTAATGGATTCATCTTCTTGGACTTTGGACCTAAGACATAGCTTTTGAAACTCCTTTATGTAGGAGGCCACATCAAGATCCTTCTACTTTAATCCGTGTCTCTTCTTATGAAGTTGGACTTCATAATCCTCTGGTAAGTAGTTCTCCTTAATCTTACCCACCATAGCTTTCCAATTTGCAATAGGTAGCCTCCCCATACTAACTCTTTCTTCTTGCAGGTACTTCCACCATGTCAAAGTTGCTCCCCTTAATCTTGATTTGGCAACTTTAACCTTCTGAGCCTCTGTCACTCCTTCACACTCAAAGTGGTTTTCCATGCCCTCAATCCATTCCATAACAGTGTCTATATCCATTCTTCCACTAAAATGTGGCAACCCTTCAAAGGCTTTGGTGTTCAAGGCCTTAATAGCTTTCACAAAAGGTTCTTCATTGAACAAGGGATCTGGTTCAGGGATAATGTCATCTATGTCTATAGTCTTTTTGCCTTTACCCTTGGTGTCTTCATCCCAAAGTCCTTGTGTCCTCTGATCCACCACTTCCTGCAGTTTATCCCTCATCTCACTCACAGCTTCTTCAAGGAGTCTATTTTTCTCCTTTTGTTCTTCCACCTCTCTAGCTAGCTCTGCATTAGTAACCATTCTACTCTCCCCTACTAATTCACCAGTATTTAGAGACATACATAGTCCAAAAAGTCTTTTAACTTGGCTCTGATACCAATCCAATGGGATGGGGTATGGGATAGACTAGCCTAGTTTATGCTCTTGGATCCTTTCCTTGGATCACCTGGTGTTCTCTACACACCCTAGGGTCTCTAGGACTTCCCTTTTCTTGAGGAATCCCCTAACCTTGCCCAATCCACCCACCAATCAGTTGCAATGTTGCTCCAAAGGTCTCACCTACCCATGAGACTCAAGTTCCCTTACTATGGATAATAAGGGCTAATCTTGTTCTACACCTTCCAAGGTCTTAGCAAGGTTGTTTCAGATCTTTTTCAAGGTTTTTCCACCCATTCATGAGCCCCCAAGAGGTTTCAAAACTTTAATCCCTTACCGTTTCACAATTTAGTGTTTTTGCCTTCAAAAAGGGCTACAAGGATTAGGACCAATTAGGCCTCCTAACCGGTCTTCTAGGGCTCCCTCTCACAAACGATGTACAAACAACCCAATCTCCCAAAAAGGACTGCCATTCATTTGGCAAAGACTCAATGATTTTCTAGGTTTTAGGCCTCTAAGTGTCCGTACTCTGTCCTTGGCAGATTTTAAGGTTTTTAAGGGTTTTTGTGAGGGTTTTTAGAGCCTGTCTGGGTCATAGTGAAGGTTTTATATTCTAGCCACCTTGTTTGGATTGGTGGAGGCTCCTCCTTCACACCAATTATGCTTCACTCACTCCTTTGCACTTCCTCCAAAGGATGCACTCCCCACTATACAACCTTGCTCTCCAAGACCTCTACACCAAAAGCCATTCCTAACCGGGCACTAGCTAGTCTCACCTAGGAATGGGTATTTGCTTGGCCACCCTACAATTCCAAGGGACCTTCTTGATTGGGACTATAGTACAGGGTCTCCACATCCATTCCCCATGGTTTCATGGTGGTTCCACGATGGGGAATGGAGTCAAGACTTCATTTACTCAAATCGGTCCAAAACTGAACAGTAAAACTGCAATACACAAATTATTTACAAACACACTCAACCAGTAAACAAAAGGCTAATATAATCACTCATAATGAAGATATATACATCAAAGAAAACATTCCACATAGGTTTGATCACAAATCAATCCATTTTCTTGCTCGGTAACTTCATTCAAACAGACTACTAACTTCAAAACAGTCACAGTCAGTACAGTTTGCTTGAGTCATACAATCTCTAACAACCAACCCTTTAACTTAGGGTTTAAAACATCTTATACTACCCATACCTCGGTCATTGTGCCACATTTAGGGTTGTCCATGCCAACCTAATGATTTTTTCAACATGGTGGAAAAGTTGCTTGACAACTTTTAAAAGTTGTCATGCAACTTTTGAGCAACTTTCCCAATGTTGCTCTTCATGACTCCTAGACCCACAATGGGCCAACCTAAGGACACCACCATGATATGAAGGAACCCTAAACACCTCCAGGACACACACAACCTCCATTTTCAAAGCAATCACAATTTTGACTTATGACCCCTAAGATCTCCTCTAGGACCCTACCTAGGACCTATGAGCACTTGGCTCTTTATTTTATATACAATGGCTTCATAAAAAGCATAATACCAACAAAACAAGAAGGGGGGAGAGCTTGAAAGGGTGCTCCTGCACCAGCTACTCAAGAGGATACACTCAAGTAGGTTCCCTAAAAGATAAAAGAAGAATTTTGTGATGAACAGAGAGCACTACTAGGATAGAGTGTCATATGATATATATAAGCACCAGGATTAAAAAGTAGCACTTTGTGATGAACAGGGAGTACTACTAGGAATGACCTAGTTGATTTACTTGACTATAGGAGGACCTACCTATGCTAGAGTCATGGGAGAGATTTTCCTCGACTTAGAGTTTTCAAGTAGAGCTGACATTCAAGGATAGAGCAACAGTTGAGGCCTTGGGCTTGCGATACATAACGTATATGCCTGAGTTTCAGGTGAACATGGGATTGCTGACTACATTAGCCAAGAGATGGCACTCAGAGACATGCACTTTTCATTTGTCGATGGGTGAGATGACATTCACCTTAGAGGATGTGTATAGGATACTACGGATACCGATCAATGGGGAGTTAGTTCCTTATGATCGAGAGGGAGACAGGGATGCACTGAGATGAGTATTTCAGGATCTAGGACTGGAGATGAGGGCAGGACATGTGGCTTGGGACACCATGAGAGAAATAGGATTGGTGTTATCAGCAATGTTGGTGGGAGTTATCAATGGGTTCCTATGTCCGGACAGGGTGACTCGAGGGTTGGCGATGGGATGGGGGAGGACACTAGAGACATTGGTGACTGAGAACACCAGGTTTGCATGGGGGCCATGTCTATTGGCACACATGTACTATGAGCTGCATCAATTTATATATCATGGATCAGCAAGATTAGGATGCGAAGTGACCTTATTGTAGGTATTGGCATATGAGCATCTTTCGATGACATGGTCAATACACTTTAGAGGTAGGGGACATGGGCGTAGTTATGTACATCTGTATGATATGATTACTTCCCATCCACGAATTGGGAGGCTAGAGTATTAGCGCCGAGTGATCGATGAAATAGACAGTGTGATATCGAGGCCTTACTGAGATTGTGAGGAGTGGGAGGATGACATAGTGGAGCTGTCGTATGTATTTTGAAGTAGGTATATGATTGGTTAGACACCATATGTTATTGAGTGGCAGTTAATAGATAGAGTGTGCAAGAAGTTTAGCAGGATACAATGAATGTCACAAGGTTCAGGGATGTATGCACGAACGGTGAGGGATCAGATGCATTTAGGGCCATTATTGTCTTATGATTAGGCAGTGGCGCAGATGCTAGAGATGGTTCCCATGCCTTGGGATATTTGGATAGATGTGGAGGATGCAGAGTACAGTGTATATTGGGTAGAGCATCTATTTCCATGGTTGACGGATCCAGGGGAGCTAATAGAGCATGATGGTAGGGATGGTGGAGATGATAGTGGGGATGGAAGAGGCAGAGGGTGATGGTGGAGGTGAGGGACAGTGGTAGAGAGGAGGGTAGCTCAGAGGAGAGAGGGCCAAGAGGAGAGATAGGCTCATGTAGTCACAGGTAGAGGTGGATTGCCTTTACAGGTGCCAGCAGCATAGGTTCCTAGATAGGTACAAGGATAGGAGCAGCCACAGGGACAGAGTGAGGGGAGAGGGGAGGATGAGGATGAGCTACTATCCTTGAGGGATATCTTCTAGGGATAGGTAGATGAGAGCTAGGATCTAGAGAGGGATACAACTAGGCTCAAGAGACAACTGAGGGACACTAAGCGGGAGATGGATCAAGCTATTCAACACTATATAGAGGCTAAGACAGCACTAAGGGTAGGTAGCAGAGGACACAGGGGCCAGATACGCCTATGTTCTATGGGTAGGGGAGGAGATAGCCTATTGGAGAGACTTGTATTATGGAGTGGTGCCACCAGATTGGCGAGCTAAGAGCTTCCAGAGACCGTCGTGGACTATGACGACCACTAGAGGGAGAGACAAGAGACAGGCGTCTAGTGGTGGGGTCATGGGTCCTTGTAGCACCACCAGATAGAGGGGACAAGAGAGATGATCTTGGGGCAGGTCCTTCTAGGGCTCAGACTCCGTCAAGGCCAGCTAGCTCCAAGGGAGGGATTTCATCATAGCCTTAGAGGGCTCCCTGTGTATCAGTGTTGTACCATTTTTGTATGATGATGTAAACACCTTCAGTTGATTATGTAGCCATATGTATTTTGACATCATTATATCATGACACTTATGATTTTAATATATATATATATATATGAGATGATTCATCCTTGCGGCAGCTATATGCATGTGTACCTATGTGATGTTGGTTCTATGTGATGCTTATGATATGGATGCAAATATGTACATGATAAAATGTATTACTTTTTTGTTCTTTTATGTTTTTAAATGTTATGCAAATGCAAATGTGAATGTATGAAATGTAGATTAATATAATAATGCATAGGATGAGAATGTAATATGTGCTAACATGTGTTGTGTGCAAGATGTGATGCAATTGTGATATCTATATGTATGTATGAAATGCTAACATGTGATAATACAGGTGCAAACTACATGAAATGAAAATATTTTTGGTCATGTCATTATACTTAGTCATGTGATAGCGGACTATACAGACTCAAGGATGATGGATGTCAATCAAGAAAGGGGGATGAAAGATAGAAGGTATGGAAGTGAAAGAGCTTCTTGTGCTATTATTATCATTGAGCTTTATTATGGCAAATAGGTTATGACAATATAGGTATATGTTCGACCCCAGATCAGACAGTCGCAAACAAAGACTACCCCATTTCATACTAGACTCGTAGTGTCCTTGTATCCTTGGAAAAATCATTGCATTACTAAGAGACAATCCACAAACAACAAAGAAAAATAGGTGACGATACCCCATCCTTGCCTTTCTAGTCAAAGACATCCTGGAGATAACATCTCTAGTTAGAGACATCCCAGAAAAGATAAAAGACATGTCACCAAAAGGTAAAATCAAAAGAAAACCAAGACTCGACACCAACATTCACTGTAGCCCTCAAGTTTAGTGTCTCTTGTCACTTGTATAAGTCAATTTGATTGTGGTCACAATGTTTTCATTCACAAAAGGATTGATAGCACTGAACCTTAATATTGTCTGAGTCTATTGAAAGATTTGATTTGTTGAAGCCCATTGCTGCTTGTGTCACATTAGAAACTGATACTTTATTGTGAAGAAGAATGGAACTTTATTGCAGATCCGTGATGAAAGTGTTGCTTTATTGCGGATTGTGCGTAGATAGACTAGAGAAAACTAGAAGAAATGGTACTCCTCAGAACATGTGATGCTCTTAGTTCCAGACCCGTCACTAGACGTAGGATTTGCTTTAGCCACAGATAGGAGTTGATTTATTATAAATGGAAAGGGGTAAAAAAGAGGGATTATTATGAATGGATAACCAATCTTGGGTATATCAATAACAAGCCATGATGGTAATGGGTAAGTTTATTATGGATGGATAGGCTGTGAGTGTGTGCAAAGTGAAGGGATGAGATTGAATCCTGAAGGAAGAGGATCAATGTCTCTACACATGGTGTTGGTAACTTGGTTTTCACCATGGTACTTTCCCAGGGTGCCACCGAAGTGGTTTTCACCATTGGATGAATTTATTTCTCTTCTTTTTTTGAATTTTTTATATTTTTTTGTATTTTTGAATTTTTTGATTTTTTTGTATTTTTGATGATTTTTTCATTTTTTGTATTTTTTGAATTAGGATACTCTGAAGAGCTATGTGTAAAACTTGTGAAGTTGCATGTTGTTGATAGGATCCTCCAAAGGTTCACCCTCTGGGGTTGAGAGTCGATATGTACCGAATCCATAGACTATTGTAATGATGTAAGGCCCAAGCCAATTTGGTTCAAACTTTCCCTTCTTCTCTCTGTCTTGCTGATTTTTAGGATTTTATTTGAAAACTAAGTCACCTACCTCAAATGTTTGAGGCTCTAACTTGTGATTCTAACTGCGACTCATTCATTGTTGATAAGCCTTGAGATGATTAAAATCAGTTTGTCTTCGTTCATCCAATAGTTCTGGTTCTTGTAAGCGAGAGACCCTATAGTCTTCATCACTGATAATGTTGTGCAAAGAGACGTAAAGATGGTAACTCAACCTCAATAGGTAGGATATCTTTGGTTCCATAGACAAGTGAATAAGATGTAGCTCCTGTAGGTGTGTGAACACTTGTGTGATAAGCCCAAAGTGCGGATTAAGTTGGATATGCCAGTTTTAGCCAGCGTCATCGACTGTCTTTTTGAGGGTTTTAAGAATGGTTTTATTAGATGCCTCAGCTTGACCATTACCTTGGGGGTAATAGGGAGTGGAGAAACAATGGGTAATATGGAAGAGATCACAAAGTTCACAAACATCTTGGTTTTTGAAGGGACGTCCGTTATCAGTGATGATGGAAAGAGGAATATTGTACCGCAAATGATATAGTTAAGAATGAATGTAGCAATCTATTTTCCAGTGACTTGTGTAAGAGGCACAACTTCAATCCATTTTGTGAAATAATCTATGGTAGTGATAATGAATTTATGGCCATTGGAAGAAGGAGGGTGAATCTTTCCTATGAGATTGATTCCCCACTGACAAAAGGGCCAAGGAGTCACAATCGGTTGAAGTTCTTGTGCTAGCGCATGGATAAGGTCTCCATGAATTTGACATTGCTTACATTTATTGACAAACTAATATGAATCTTTTTTCATATTGGGCCAGTAATATCCAGTCCTAATGAGTTTCTTGGCTAAGGTAGGACCACTAGAATGTGGACCACATATACCTTCATGAACTTCGCGTAATGCAATCTGAGCTTTGTCCCTTTCTACACATCTAAGGAGAGTGTCATCTAGACCTTGATGGTATAGGATATCAGCTAAAATGATGTATTGGGAAGATTGGTGAATGAAAGTGCTATGTTGGCTGTTGGATAAGTCAGGAGGAAGGGTGTTGTTATGAAGGTATGTGAAAATAGAACCGTATAACTAGGAATCAGGACCAATGACACATATCATCTCCCCAGGAGTAATCTCATACGAGGGAACCAAAAGGTTATCCACCAAGACCTCATAGAAGCTTTCATTCTGTGGTAGATCAATCAGTGAGGCAATAGTAGCCATGGCATTTGCTGCTTGATTCTACTCTCTTGGTATCTGCTCAAAGGTTATCTTTATGAAATATTGCTTGAATTCATCTACCATTTTCTTGTAAGGCATTACTTTTTCATCCTTTGTTTAGTAGTCATCAGTTGCTTGATGAATCACAAGTTGAGAGTCCCTAAAAACATGAAGTTCCTGGATCTTCCACTGAACTGCAATCCGTAATCCAGTTGTTAATGCCTCATATTCTGCTATGTTATTAGTATGGGGAAATGACAATTGATGTGATTTGGGAATGGAATTCCCTTGAGGTATGATAAAGAGGATGCCAACTCCTACACCATGCTATGTGTACGAGCTATTAAAGTACAGTTGCCAAGGCTTTGTGTGTGATATCGCCAAGATGATTCATCTAGAAATTATGAAATTAGAGGAGCATCATCTATCAAGGGTGCATCTGCTAACTGATATGCAATAGCTTGTCCCTTTCTTGCTTTTCTGTCCACATATTCAGTCAAATTCACTCAAGATCATCACCCATTTGGCTAGTCTTCTAATAAGTGTTGCCTTATTGATAAGATACTTCAATGGATCAATCCTTGCGACTAGCTTAGTTTTATGAGTTAGCATGTAATGTCATAATTTTTGTGAAGCAAAAACTACAGCGAGACACACACACTCAATTGGTGTGTATTTTATCTCATAACTGACCAAAGTATGACTGATGTAATATACTGCCTTTTCTTTTCCTTCAGCATCTTGTTGCACCAATAGTGCCCCCAATGCTATTGGTGTAGCTGATATGTAGAGTAACAGGATTGTTTTGGGACCGGTGGCATCAAGATTGGTGGATTCAGAAGATAATATTTGAGTATCTAAAAATCATGTTGACAGTTATCATCCCATTTGAATTTGATGTTTTGTGCAGCAAGTGCTGAAAAGGATGACATTTATCCACAAGTTGTGCTATGAATCTTCATATGGACTGGAGTATTCCTTGTAAAGATCAAAGTTGACTAATATTTCTTGGTGATGGCATTTATAGGATCGCTTTGACTTTTTTTGGATCGGCTTCAATTCCTCTTTTTGAAACAATGTATCCAAGGAGCTTCCAGGAGGTTACGCTAAAGACACATTTCTTGGGATTTAGTCTCACTTTGTATTTTTCTAACCAATCAAAAATGATTGAAAGGATGTCCAAATGTGTGTCTTTGTCTAATGATTTTCCCAAGAGGTCATTAACATAATCTTCTACAGTTATGTGCATAAGATCATGAAAGATAGTAGTCACAGCTCGTTGGTATGTAGCACTTGCATTCTTTAGCCCGAAAGGCATGAAATTCTAGCAAAAAGTTCCCCAAGGACAAGTAAACGTTGTTTTGTGCTGATCTTCGGATGAAATTTTTATTTTATTATACCCAGAGAATCCATCCATCAAAGATAACATTGCATGACCTGTTGTGAGATCTATGATCAGGTCGATGTTTGGCAATGGAAAGTCATCTTTAGGACAAGCTTTGTTGATGTCTCTGAAATCTGTACATATTTTGATGTTGCGATCTGGCTTACTGACTGAAACTAGGTTGGAGATCCATTCAGGATAATCAATTGGTCAAATGAATCCGACATCCAACAATTTTTCAAGCTCTGCCTTGACTAATAATGCCACTTGTGGGTGCATCTTTCTTAATTTATGTTTCACTGGCTTTGTTCCTGGTTCTACTGTCAAATGATGCATTACTAAATCTAGATCTAATCCAAGCATATCGACATATGACCATGAAAAATTGATTTGTCACTTTGTGAAGAAACTTATGAACTTTGGTCTTTCTCTCTCTGTCAGAGATTGTGCCAGGAATATGTTATGTGGAATCTCTTTTGTACCGATGTTTATTTTGATGGTCTCCTCTACTAACATGGATGATTTTTCTTCATATGATGTCATGATAATGTCGAGCCCTCCATCTTCAAACACCTCAGAGAGGTTTTCACCCTCAAATATGTCCTTTCTTTTTACGTTTTTGGGGTCAGACAGTGCCACAATGTCATTTTCACCATAAAACCCATGATTTATTTTCATTTTTACATTTTTGCAACTGGAAGGCCCAACACCCTCACCAAAATATGCCACGTTGTTGAGTTCTATAGTATATCCTGCCTTATGGTCCCCAAGTGAAAGATCATCTCGTATGCCTAAATAGTTGATGAAGGCCTCATCATTTTGGAATGTGTCAAATTGTAAAGGTCCTTCATGGTCCCAGTCAATAATTTGGTGGTGAACAAGGGGAAGGCCTTCAATGTTTTCAAAGTCAGCAGGTGTTAGGGTGCAGATACTATTATATTCAGGTATGTCAAGGTAGTTTTTGAGGTCATCATTGGCACTCTCCTCATCTGTCTCGATCATGAACAAGTCCAAATTGTCATCACTAAAAGAGCATTCCGGAACAGGTGTCCTCATCCTTCATGATTTTGACCTAGAATCTAAAAACAAATACTGTGTGGGATCCTCAGGGGTTGTTTCTTGACCAACTCTAAATTTTCTATGAAATTCCTCTTCTTATGTGGGTTCACCTGGTTCTCAGAATGTCTCGATGAGCTCATAATCATTAGAGTCGGTGGAATAGAGGTTCTCTTGTTGATCATTGGAAATAATGATTTGCAATGCTTCTTATGTTTTGCAAGTATTCACCATGGAAGATATTAAACCAAGCCCTTTTGAGCATTGATTTTTAAATGTCAATTTTGGTTGCAAAGGTTGGGTGATACGTTCTTTTCTTAAGCCAAGAGGACTTTTACCATCGTACCCAAACTTTTGTAGGATCTTGAATCCTTTGCCATATTTTTCACATGGTATCCTGATGTGATCTTGTGTACCATCTTCAGGGTCTTTGTAAAGCATTTTGTATAATTCTTCTTCTTCCATTAAACCCCACTTTTGGAATATAGTAGAATCCCATTTTAGCTTAATGATAGATATCCATTTAGAAGGATGTGGTCATCCATATTCTTTTGGTGAACTCATAACTTGCCGCAAGTACATGGTTTGATTTAGAGTGTATTCACCCATGCCTTTGTCCTGATATTTCCCTTTAAGCTCACCTTGCTTTGATGTTGAAGGTTTTAATGATTCAGGATCAATATATGAAGAAGATGGGATAACTTCTCTATTATTTGGAATTATTGTCTCAAATTTTGGCCTCAAATTATTGCAATATATAAATGGATTAGGTTCACCATTAACTGTTATTTCAAGTCCATTGTGAGGAAACTTAATGCATTGATGGTATGTAGATGAGACTGCTCTCATCTCATGAATCCATGGACATCCCAGCAATATGTTGTATGTGAGATCGAGGTATAGGACTTGACAAACCACATCCTTTGTAATCGGCCCTACTCTGAGAGGTAAAGTGATTGTGCCCTTGGATGAATGATCTTCATCATCATATGCCTTGATGGTAATTTTGTTTATAGCATTCACATCTTTATCTAAATATCCCAATTATGTTATTGTGTTTAAAGTACATATATTGAGACCGGCTCCTCCATCTATCAGGACTTGTTGTATTCGATGTTTATGTAGGAAGGCTTCAATGTGTAAAGGTGCATTATGTGGTTGGCTTATAGAGGCATCATCAACTTTGGTGAATGTAAGAGAATGTGGAATAGAAAGGTATCCCACCATGGCTTGAAACTGGTCCATGTTCAAATCAATGGTGACAGAATTTTCTCTCAAAGTTTTATCAAGGATGGCTTTATGTACAGGGGATATGCATAAAAGTTCAAGGATGAAGATAAGCGTGGGCGTCCTCCCTAACTGTTCTACCAAATCATACTCAGGCTTGGTTGCTAAGGAAGTGGTGGTTTTAACTGGAGCACCTTGCAAAGTGACCTTACCTCGTTGATTTGTGACATTACATTCAGAGGTAGATTTAGAAGAAGGTTCAATGCCTTTTAGGACAACTTTGGGTCTTTGGGTAGAATTTTCAAGCATTTTGTCCTTTATGATAATGGTAGAGACATAATTGTCCATCAAAATGTGATTAATAGTTGAATCATAGTTATATGATGCTTTGGTATAGTTGGCCTGCTCATCTATGGCTTTGGCTTTTCCCTTGTCATGTTTAGGGAATGGTTCCTTAAATATCTCATGTTCTTGATTGGATGTATGTCTTACGATCTCAATATCACCTCTACCAATGAGATCTTGTATAATATTCTTCAACTGATGGCAATTTCCTATTTTATGTCCCTTACTCTTTTGATATTCGCAATACTCATCATCATTCCACCAATTTGGTTTGACTTTTGGCTCATATGGAGGATTGTCTAGAATCGTTATTATCTTGTTTGCCACTAGGTTCTTGAAAGTTGATTCAAGTGGTTCTCCCAATGGGGTGTATTTCCTTCATGGTTTTGAAGTTGTTTGAGTATTCACTTGATTATTCATAGAACTTGATCCAAAAAGAATGATTTTGGGTCTTACTGTGTTAGCATCGACAACACCATCATTTACTGTGTTCTTGTTTTTGTTCCAAAATTGTGGCTTGTCTTTTCCTTTAAAGTCCTCTTTGTTTTCTTTGAATATCTTAATGACTCCTTGTTCAATTAAGACCTTCTCGGTTTCTAAGCATTTCTCAATGACATATTTGAAAGTGGACAAACAAACTTTTCTTAAGTCATAACCAATTTCTTTGTGGACATTCTGTGTGAACATCTCTACCATTTGTTTTTGTGGAATTTCACAAGAGCATCTGCTGGCTAAATTCCTCCATCTTTGTAAGAATGATGAAAATGACTCCCCATCCTTTTTCTTGGTGTTGCACAAAGTGGTAATTGATATATCTGTCTCTATGTTATATGAGAAATGTTGGATAAAAGATTCTGTGAGATCACCCCATGACTTAATTCCAGGTGGAATTTGGGAGAGTCATTCCATAGCTTGATCACCTAAGCTTTGTGGGAACAATCTCATCAAGTATGTTTCTTCTACTGCTACCTCAATGCAAGCTGTGAAAAATTGTCTTATATGTGCCTTAGGGTCTCTTTTGCCTCTGTACTTATCAAACTTTGGTGTTACAAAATGTGTAGGGAAATGAGGCATTGGAATGCTTTTGTCAAATGGATAGGAACATATATCTCTCATTGTGTAAGTTGGCTTTCGTGTATTTATGTCCTCCATTTTCTTTTGTAAGTGCTTTATTTGTTTTTCCAAATTGTTCTTAGGTGGAGACCGACTTCTTGGACCATATCCCATGCCTGAGCCACTGGGTGGAGGAGGAGGATATTGCATATATGGATGGTATTGATCATAAATATGTTCATATGGAGGAGGTCTATAATGATATTGTGTATAGGAACCACCTATAATAGAGTCATAATGAGGAATGGAATATCTGCTTTGTCCATGTATATTATATTCTACAGGTATGTCATGAGTTTGTTCTTGTGTAGTGCCCCCAAATTTGACATGGGGTTTTCTTGTGTCCAAATTTTGTGCATGCCTCTGGATATCCAATTGCTTTTGAGGTTGGTCCTTAGCATTGGTATGTGATTGAGTGTATTGTTCTACATAAGACTTCCATAAAGGTCTGCATAGATGGAGCTATTCATGACATTCTCTTTCATGACTATCATAAGCTTGACCATGTGTATTTGGGACCTCAAGTTTTTGAAACAAGGATGATGGTGACTCAAGCATGAAACGTGGTCCTCTAGTACCTCCACTATTAGATCTCCTTTGATCCACTATTTGAGACATGTCAAAGTCATGAGGTATCTTAGCTCCACTTTTTGCCATCACTTGTAAAAAATATTTTCTCTCTTCTCATGATTTCCTCAACCAATCTATTAAAATGGAGATCCATAATAGTCTTCCACTTCTGCCGAATGTGCTGAAATGTTGTCCATGTTGTCATTGTGTGTATCATTGTTGTTTGTATTATCCATGTTCTCAACATTTTGAATGTTTCTATAGATTTCCATGTCAGGTAATATGGTATGATCAGAAATTAAAAATATATTGTTGTCATACTCATAGCCAGTCATGTTTGTGGACTCTTGAAACTCTTTATCTTCTCTCCTATATTTTTGGGAACGGGTTTCAACCATGAACTAGGTCTTGACCAAGATGTGTGAGACTGGATGAAAATTGAAAGAGTATGAAAGACCAAGAGTTGGGTGGAATTTAAATGAATCTGAAGGGTACTTGCAATGTCCAAAGTGTAAGACCAAGTATGTATGTAGTAGAGTAGGTGTGGCTTCCAAAGAGATGATAGATTCTCTTGATGAGGTAAGTTGACCTTGACTCTAAGTAACACCACATGAGACCCAAAGGTGATAGACCTTGATGAGGGACCACTTAGCAAAATGTTGTTGTATGTACTGTGTTGACAAAGCAAGATGAGGACAAGCAAGTGACCTTTTGACTCAATTTTAGACAAATGTGAATGTAATGCAAGGTGTAAAACAATGATGAACTTTGTGAGACCCAAAAATAGGTTGAATTCTAGATGAAAACCTGGAGAAATAACCTAGGAAGCTCAAGAAATCTAAAACTGATTGCTCTTGTTTGTTGGACTATAAATTTTTCCAATATTGAACACAGACATGCCTGTATCCTTCACAAACGCGGTTGAATCACACAGATGTGTTTATGTCAAACACAAGCACGTTTTAAAACCTAAGTGCAATTTTTTCCAATTTGTGTAGTTGTTGTTGTTACCAAATCTAAATTTTTGACCATCTTTTCATGACAAGAGGACACAATATTGATGAGGACTTCTATGTTTGTAGGTGTTTAGACTCAAAATGACTCAAAAGAAAGTGTATTGTTTGATGTAAAAATGTTTTACATACACTTGAAGACACAAAAGACACAATGTTTTGATGTTCAATCTTGAATGTTTGAATGTTTAAAAGAAGACAAACACAATTCCTATGGTTGGCCAGGACAATAGTTGTTGATCCCACATGGAGTTTCCCCTAAGGCTACGCTATTCAAAGTAGATACATAGATGCTTGACCCCACAGGCTCCACCCTCGGTACTCACTTCTTTGAGGCAGCCAAGCACCAGTCCCCATGAAAACTCCCAGTGGCAAACTTTGTATCTCTACTAAGAACTGTATGTGTGTGGGCCTCTCCAGAGGTCTAACCTCCTGCCCCAACAAATAGAAGGATTTTGGCTTTCTAAAACAAAAAGGTGCTAGTAAAGGAATCCACTTGTGTGGCCATACATGCGGCACTTTCATCTTTTTAAATACAAAAGGCTCCCAGTTGGTAGGGGTTACACCCTACTATTGATCAAATAAATTTGATCAAACGGGTTTATGGGGAGACATAATGTCAATATGAACTAATCAGCACATGTTACCCATGGCTTTCACCATGGATATAGTTATTTATAGTGATTCAGAAGAGGTGGGTTTTCCTCGCTACCACTTGGGTCATTCCCTCCTCACTAGTACTCTTAGTGACCATACGGGGAGGCAGGCCCTCTAAAGATTAAACACAAAGAGCCTATTGCCCAAGACACAAAATACATTGATTCAATTTTAGTGCACCAATTGAAGTGTTTGCTAATCTATAAAAACAAGGAACACAATGAAGATCAAAAGAAAACCCTTGCCAAAATTTTGCAACAAAGATTTGTTAGTAGTTTTGCAATAATACCCCTCGTACAAGCACACAAGTTAGGTAAATTTTAGATCCAAAAGACTTTGTAAAATAGGGGCGTTCGATAAGAAATGTTGCTTCAAGGACAAGCTACACCAATTTGTTAGCTAGATCACAAGATATTAGCTCGAATAAACCAAATCTGAAATCAAAATGATGAAATAAAGCCCTAAAAATTGAAACAAAAACCAAAATTGTGAAATCCAAACACAGACGCGATTAAATATCACACAGATGTTTCACGACACAAATGCGACTTTAAACCTCACATATGCGTTTCTACAACACAGATGTGGTTAAAAGGTTCACAAACTCAATTTGGGAACACAAATGCGGCTCTGCAATCTAAAAGATGTAAAATACCGTCGGCTACGCAGACGCGATTCTAGAGATCATAGACACGGGAGAAAATCAAAAGAGCGGTTCCAAAATGTGCAGACACAAAAATGTCAAAATGTTGTCAGAAATGTCGGATCTACAACTTCAAATACACAAAATCTGCAACCAAGACATTAAATGCAAAAGGACAAGAGTCCCGCTAGGCGTGCCAAAATGTTTATCATGAAAAGTGAAAAGATGAAAACAACAATATTGAAAGACTAAAATAGATTCAACCACAAAACCCTAGCCTAACAATAACAAAGATCCACCATAACATATGAAGATTACCTAAGACAATAAAATCAACAAAATCACAAAGATTATACCATCACATGTATAATAGGGTTTGAATCTCCATTCTTCCTATCTCCATTGATCTTGCTTGATATATTTGCTCTCAATTTTAATTTGTGCATGAGAGCTCAACAAAGAACATAAATGTGGTTGCAAGTAGGCTTGATCGCATATGAAATTTTGAATGCTAGAAGTGCTTGAGATCTTAGAATGTGTAGGAGTGCTAGGAGGATTGATAATGAAGGAAGCATCCTCTTATCTAGAAGACACTATAAGAAATAGAGGGATAAGATTGAGAGGTGTAAAAGATAGATGGTCGGCTAGGATTAGAGGGTAGGTAGAGGAAATAATAAAATAGTGAGAGGGTAGGTAGTGTAGGAATTAAGAGATGAATGACATGTGTCATAGGTAGAAAAGGCTAATGAATTAATTAAATAAATAAAGATTTATTTAATTAATAGAGGAAGTGGAATAAATTAAATAAATGAAATATTTATTTAATTTAGGAAAAAGATCGTTTAAATAAATAAATGTATTTATTTAAATGAGAAAAGGCTTAGAAGAGGATAAATGAATTAATTAAATAAATTGAGATTTATTTAATTAATAGAAGACTTAGGTTAAAATAATTAAATAAAGTAAAATATTTATTTAATTAGACAAGACAATTTTGATGAATAATGATGAACAGCAAATACCCCAACTGGTACTGAGAGAGGGGGATGAATCAATACAGATAAAAAATCTCTTAACAACTTATCTTGCTAAAGCAAAACTAAGTGGTTATCACCATTACTGAACTTAACCATGGCAATACCGATTAAACATAGTAAGACACAAGACACCATAAACTCATAGGTCTGAATACTTCAAATACGATCGATTATGCAACATCAACTTCACCCAGAAACATATGCATGTGGTATACTAAAAATACCATAACCTATTAACCCTACATGCATAATCCTTCAACCAAATACTTCATAAACATCACATGAAAAATGCATAACACATAACACAGATTTTTCACGTGGAAACCCAAATGGGAAAAACCACGGTGGGGATGAATACCCACAAGTCCGGTTAAAGACTTTACAATAAGGTTTTGCTAGGAATTGATACTATTAGAGATCACCCAGTTAAGGGATGGCTATATACCCTGTTAAAGGTTGAAACCCTGTTAAAGGTTACCTCGCTAGAGGATTTAAAGAACTCAGTGATCTTGAGTCACCTAGTTACAAGTTTTACAATAAGCCTGTTAAAGCTACGCGGTAAAGGGATTTTGCATCTGTTGAAATTATTAGAAGACAATAGGAAAAACTATGATCTAATAACAACACTACATGCCAAGGCAGATCCTTTTCATATCCTCTACTCTGCAATCACACTCTGCAGTTTACCTCTTCCTGGTCTGGCAAGTATCAAGTATCTCTTCACTTAGATACATACACACAACATTTGCCAACTTTACAATACCAAACATCATCAACCTTATAGACAATAGATAGGTCGGTAGCATAAACCCTAAACCCTAAGTATCTCAGGTTTACAATGCAGGCAGTCCAATCCTGACTGTCCAAACATATTGCATAGAGCATTAGAATTTCAAATAGATCACAAGACAATTTGCATTGTTCATTCATCACCACTCATGGGAATCAGTAACCCATCACACTTTCTTCTTATACCAGTAAGAAGAATGATCATTCCCAAGGTAGACTTCAAACGCGGTCGATCTTCTTATGCCTCAATCCTTCACGCGCACAAAGCTGACATGGCACCTTGATCACATCTCTTAGCTAACTCATCATAGAGTATCATTGGTTCATCACACAAGCTGGATCTCCAAACCAATAACCATAGAGCTGAGACTACCAACCAGTAATCACACTTAGTGAAACCCCGACACTGGTTCACTGAATCTCCTCATGCCTCTTCATATCAGTTTACCAACTTCTTCAATCTGCGTATTGATTCACTTACACTTATTCACATCAACGACAACATACATTATCATCATATCAACATATCGGTTCATCATATGCCAATGATATCCAACAATCTCCCCTTTGGCATTGATGGCAATACTCAGTGTAGCATTACGACTGAAAACCTCACAGATCAATGTATCTACATTATCAGGTATCTTCTCCCCATACATCTATCATATCTTCTCCCCCTTTGACAGCAATGCCAAAGTGGAGGCTTAAACTTCCAAAATCTACTATGCTACTCACCCTAAGGAGTAGCATCCTTCAACACATCAATCCTAAAAGATTTTTCATTGTAGTACTTGACTGATGCGGAGCACATATCTTTTAGTTGACTTCATGAAGGGGTAGAACCCCTAATTCACCTCTCAAATAGGTAAATGTAGTCTTCGGTAAGGGCTTAGTGAATATATCTACTAGCTGCTCCTTACTGGAAACATGTTGTAATACAACCTCCTTATTTTGAACTTTCTCTCTCAATAAATGATACTTAATTTCAATGTGCTTAGTTCTAGCATGCAATACTGGATTCTTGGAAATGTTTATTGCACTTGTATTATCACAAAATATGTTCACCGGTTCAGATACAGGTACCTTGAAATCTTCCAATACATGCTTCATCCAAATTGCTTGAGTGCAGTTCATAAATGTTGCCACATATTCTGCTTTAGCTGTAGATTGAGAAGTACAGCTCTGCTTCTTGCTTGTCCATGATACTAATCTTCCACCAAGAAAGAACGCTCCACCGATTGTGCTCTTCTGATCATCCACATTACCTGCCCAATCAGCATCGGTATATACTTTGAGATTATAGTCACCATTATATGGATACCATGGTCCATAATCAATTGTTCCTTTCAGATATCTAAGAATCCTCTTCATAGCTACCAAGTGGGAGTCTCTCAGACATTTCAAAAAATGAGCTACAATGCCCACTGCATGAGCAATATCTAGTCTGTTGTGCACCACATAGTGCAGTTTACTGGCCGATACTCATTTTCATTCACCAGTGTTGAATCATCTTCTTTAGTCAGTTTACAACCAGTTACCATCAGTGTACCAACCGGTTTGCTTTCCTCCATGCCAAAAGTCTTCAATACTTCTTTGACATACTTGGACTGGGTAATAAAGATACCCTCTTTCATTTGTTGAATCTGTAAACCAATGAAGAATTTTATTTCTCCTATCAAAGACATCTCAAACTCTTTCTTCATTTCATCTACAAACGCATGACTCATTTTATCATCTCCTCCAAAAATTATGTCATCCACAAACACTTCACAAATCAAAATCTGATCACCTTCTGATTTCAAGTAGATGTTGCTATCTTAACTTGTTCTCTGAAATCCAATCTTCACAAGATGAGAATGTAGTCTTTCATACCATGCCCTAGGGGCTTGTATTAGTCCATATAGGTCTTTGTGTAATCTACACACCATGTCACTATCTTATGATAAGGCAAACCCTTATGGTTGCTCTATGTACACTTCTTCTTATAGGATTCCATTTAGAAAAGTAGACTTCACATCCATCTGATAGACCTTAAATCCCTTAAATGTTGCAAATGCAAGTAGCATTTGAACACCTTCTAATCTAGCCACAGGAGCAAAAGTTTCTCCATAGTCTTCTCCTTCCTTCTGAGCATATCCCTTACATACAAACCTAGCCTTGTTCCTGACAATTGTGCCTTCTTCATTTAGCTTATTCATGAAGACCCATTTGGTACCTATGACATTTTTATGTTCTGGTCTGGGCACCAAAAACCATGTTGCATTCTTTTCTATCTGATATAGCTCCTCTTCCATTGCTTTAATCCAGTCTTCATCTGTAAGAGATTCTTTTGAAGTCTTGGGTTCAAATTCAAAAATTATGCGAGAGTTTTCTTTCACTTTTCTTCTAGTGAGTATCCATGCATCTTTATCTCCTATGATTTTCTTTGGATCATGGTGCAGCTTTACATATCTAGGAATGATTCTAGCCTAATCTGCTATTTTTTCTTCTTCTTCCTCACTAACCTCTTCTTCTTCTCTTACTGCGG
Source organism: Cryptomeria japonica (assembly GCF_030272615.1). Lineage (NCBI taxonomy): Eukaryota > Viridiplantae > Streptophyta > Pinopsida > Cupressales > Cupressaceae > Cryptomeria > Cryptomeria japonica. Next base: position 1,921,384 of record NC_081407.1, on the reverse strand, counting down.
CTTCTACCAGTACAGGAACACTAAGATCTTTGCAAGTTTCTTTCTTAATTGGTTCCCAAAAGGCTATACCCAATTCATCTTCTATTTCTTCGCTGCATGTTACCTCAGGTTCCTCGGGGGATTCATCAACCCTGACATTGATACTTTCAACAACCTTTTGTGTTCTATTGTTGTAGCACTTGAGAGCTTTGCTCTTAGTAGAATATCCCATAAATATTCCTTCATCACATTTTGCATCAAATTCGCTCAAATGCTCACCTCTCTTTATATAGAACTTACTACCAAACACTTTAAAATAACTCACAGTGGGATTGTTCCTAGACCAATACTCATAAGGTGTTTTATCTTTGCCTTTCTTGATAAGTACCTGGTTCATAGTGTAGACTGCAGTGCTCACCGCTTCTCTCCAAAAAGTGTAAGCAACATTTCCTTGGATCAGCATTGTTCTCGCCACTTCAACTATAGTCTTGTTATTTCTTTCTGCTATACCATTTTGTTGTGGTGTCCTTGGGGAAGACAATTGTCGCTTAATATCATTGTCTTCACAGTACTTATTGAATTCGTCAGAAGTGAATTCTCCTCCTTGATCAGTTCTCGGGCATTTTATCTTTTTACCACTTTCTTTCTCTACTAATGCTCTGAAAGCTTTGAACTTTCCAAATTCTTCAGACTTGTCTTTCAATAATGTGACCCACATCATTCTTGAGCAGTCATTAGTAAGAATCATAAAATACCCATCTCCCTGAATACTTCTAGTTTTCATAGGACCACACAAATCAGTATGCACAAGATCAAGTAAATTTTCTACTGAAAAAGACTTACCTTTAAAAGTTGAGGAAGTCATCTTCCCAAGTTGACATTCTCTGCACAAAGAATTCTCAGGTTTGTCCAGCAATGGTAATCCTCTTACCACCTTGATCTTTCTGGCTTTAACAATGTTGTCAAAGTTCATATGACAGAGTCTTCTATGTCATATACAACTATCATCAAACTTAGCCATTAGACACTGACTTATCTTGGCATTCAACTGAAATAGGTTACCTCTGGTCTATTTACCAGTGGCAATAACTTCACCATTCTTCCCGATCATACTGCAAATTCCACCTTTGAATTCCAGAACTAATCCTTTGTCATTCAGTTAAGCAATACTTAACAGGTTATGCTTAAGACCTTCTACCTAGTAAACATCATCTGCACTTCTTTTACCATTTGGTGAGATGGATCCTTTACCTTTCACCAAGAATGGTGCATCGTTGCCAAATCTGACAATACCACCATCATATTCTTCCAAAGACAGAAACTTTCTCCGGTCACTGGTCATGTGGTGAGAACAACCACTATCAATTATCCACTCATTAGAGTTGTCAATGCGGGAGACAAGAGATTTCTTGTCTGACACTTCTTCCTTTACTGCTACAAACACTATGTCTTCATTTTCTTCATCTTCTGATTCTTCATCAGTGACACCTTCATCCACAGCAACTAGACAATTTCTTTGATTTCCACTTTTATATTTTTTGAACCTCTCTGGTTTATCCTTATTGTCATTGTTAGGATAGTTAAAATCTATATGTCCTATCTTGTTGCGGGAAAAACATTTCAAAGGAAGTTTACCTCTATATTTTCCAGTTCCCTTCGGAAGTCTTTTAGCAAGAAGATCTTCAAAATCCATCAGAATCTCTTCATCATCCATATCTTTGCATTGTCTAGATTCATAACTGGTACTAGTTTCTTTTTCTTTTCTGGATGGTATAGTAGATGCTTTAAAAGCTGACTCAGTCTTCTAAACACTACCATCATAGCTATTCAACTCATATGTAGTTAAGTTTGCAATAATAGAATCTAAGGATACCTTGGTCTTATCAATAGACCTTAGCTCCTGGATAGCAGCAACTCTGATTGCATAGATTGGTAACAATGATCTAAGAACTTTACTGACAACAGTGGCATCATCAATAGTTCCACCAGTGCTTTTGATATCTCCAACTAATGTCTTAATCCTAATACCATACTATTGAATGGTCTCTCCTTCAACCTTCCTCATGTCTTCAAATTTTCCTCTAAGGCTTTCTTCCTTAGCTTGCTTTACATGCTCATCACCACCATAAATGGTTTCCATTGCATCCCATACTTCCTTAGGTGTGTCCTTGTCTTGAACATCAATAAACTCAATATTTGACAGGCTGCTGATAAGGGCTTCCATGACTTGCCCATTTTCCTAGATTTCTCTCTTTTGATCATCAGTCAGAGTGCCAGTGGGAATCACATAGGCATTCTCAACATAGCTCTAGTGTTCAGCACCCATACTCTTGATGTAAATCTTCATTCTATCCTTCCATATCTTAAAGTTATCTCTATTGAACTTAGGACCTTCCCTCTTCATCATTACTGTAGGATCTTTTACCTCAAGTAGTTAAGCTTATATCACCGAGGACCTGGAGGTGCTCTAATACCAATTGATGAATAATGATGAATAGCAAATACCCCAGCCGGTATTGAGAGGGGGGGTAAATCAGTACAGATAAAAACTCTTTTAACAACTTATCTTGATAAAACAAAACTAAATGGTTATCACCATTATCAAACTTAACCATGGCAATATCGGTTAAACACAGTAAGACACAAGACACCATAAACTCATAGGTCTGAATACTTCAAATACGATCGATTATGCAACATCAACTTCACCCAAAAACATATGCATGTGGTATACTAAAAATACCATAACCTATTAACCTTTCATGCATAATCCTTCAACCAAATACTTTATAAACATCACATGAAAAATGCATAACACATAACACATAGATTTTTCACATGGAAACCCAAATGGGAAAAACCATGGTAGGGATGAATACCCACAAGCTTCTTTTGAACTCTTTCGAAGCTCACCCTGTTAGGAGCCTAGTTCGGTTAAAGACTTTACAATAAGGTTCTGCTAGGAACCAATCCTATTAGAGATCACCTGGTTAAGGGATGGCTATATACCCTGTTAAAGGTTACCTCGCTAGAGGATTTAAAGAACTCAATGATCTTGAGTCACCTGGTTACAAGTTTTACAATACGCCTATTAAAGCTACCCAGTAAAGGGATTTTGCATCTGTTGAAATGATTACAAGACAACAAGAAAAACGATGATCTGATAACAGCACTACATGCCAAGGCAGATCTTTTTCATATCTTCTACTCTGCAATCACACTCTGTAGTTTACCTCTTACTGATCTGGCAAGTATCAAGTATCTCTTCACTTGGATATATACACACAACATTTTCCAACAACTTTACAATACCAAACATCATTGACCTTATAGACAACAGATAGGTCGGTATCATAAACCTTAAACCCTAAGTATCTTAGGTTTACAATGCAAGCGGTCCAATCCTAACCATCCAAACATATTTCATAGAGCATTACAATTTCAAATAGATCACAAGACAATCTGCATCGTTCATTCATCACCGCTCATGGGAATCATCCCATCACGTTTTCTTCTTATACCACTAAGAATAATGATCATTCTCGAGGTATACTTCAAACGCGGTCGATCTTCTTATGCCTCAATCCTTCATGCGCACAAAGCTGACGTGGTACCTCGATCACATCTCTTAGCTAACTCATCATAGAGTATCATTGGTTCATCACACAAGATGGATCGCCAAACCAATAACCATAGAGCTGAGACTACCAACTGGTAATCACACTTAGTGAAACCCCGACACCGGTTCTCTAAATCTCCTCATGCCTCTTCATACCAGTTTACCAACTTCTCCAATCTGCATACTGGTTCACTTACACTTATTGACATCAATGACAACATACATTATCATCATATCAACATTCCGGTTCATCATATGCCAATGATATCCAACAAATTTTGGGTGTCTACATATACAACTTGTCTTCATCCTTACCAATAGGGGCCCCAACGATGAACATTGTTTGGTTTAAGGGCATGTTTATGCGAAAGAGAGTAATTTGTAGCTAAATGATTAGTTTAGTGTCATAATCCAATGAATGATTCCATAGCCTATCCCCAACCATAAGAACCATCCCAAAACAAAGACGTGGAGATATCAATGTCGATTAAAATAAGAATATCCTATTCATCAAAACTGTAAATTTTTAAAAATTGAATCAAAATTACAATAATATAAGTTAGAAAAATCTTCACAATATTAACAAAATAAATCATGCCGACAAAAGACAAAGGCCAGCAAAACAATCTGAATTTGAAAAGAACCAAATTACAAAGGCCAATAGATTACATTACACAAAAAGGGCATTACGTAGCTTGAATACTTTAAAAAACCATATTACAGCTAGTCTGAAGTTCTTCTGACTGAATTTGAATTTTCCTGCGAAGATGAACCATGTCCAACACATTAGTTTTTATGCTAATTTTTTATCCTCAAGCTGCTTGGAATGTGATATAGATTATTCCACAATGAAACTGAATCATCCTTGATGTCGAGGTTGTCACTTTCTAAGTGAAGACATCTCTGGGACGGCAATACTGCACAATGTATCCCTCTGTGTGTCTCTGTGTGTCACTAATATTTTTCACAATGTCTCCTTCTGAAAGGGACTGCTCCTCAGATTTTCCATTCAATGTTAACATTTCCAACAGATCATTTCGGGAATGTGTACACTATAGAGGAGATTGAAGAAGAATTTGATTAAACCCAATGTTGATGTTGTTCCTACGATCATGAACCACACCAAGAAATCCTTCACGTCAAAACTTTTGGGTGTGTTTTCCTCAGATTGAGTTTTAATCTGTATCGACAAAGCAAACACTCAAAATTAAGCTGTGAAACTCGATTGTGAGAATATATAAAACACTGAGAATAAAAGAAATAGAGCATTTTGATCCAAGACCAAAATAAATAAATTATAATTGCTACATTAAATGGACATAAATTTAAATATTTTATCTTCAAAACCTTGCTTGGAAAAAGTAAAACTAAAAAACTAAAAATAAAAAAGTAATGCAAGTGAGAAGTTTTCATACATCATAGGTTGCATAGCCAAGTCGCCTAGATTCGAAGTGATGAGCATCTATGAGATCCATCAAAATGGTTGCCACTCCTCCTCTGTTTAAACCCTCTAAAAGTCCCTCCACCCACTCCTCTGCCATCGTATATGCTTTCAAATTTCCTAGGTTTATGTTGAGAGAACCATCCAGGTTGTCTAAAATTATGTTTTAGGTAGCCTATTGCACCATCCCTTGCCAACAGTTCATTTGCATTCACTTTTTGTGTATTGAGCATTGAAGTGAAATTGGCTATGTAGTTGGATGCTATAATAGACATCACAAGAACCCAAATTGCAATAAGAATTCCAGCTAACCTGCTATAGATCCTCAGATCTACAAGGTAGTGTAGACACCTAAAAGTGCCACAACTAATTAGATGGATTTTATTCATTTAATCATCATTTAATCGCCTATTAATTAGACTAAGGTTTAATTAATATCCCTATTCTTCTAATTGACTTGTTAATCAAATTACAGATTTGATTAATTACCCTTTCTTATTATCTAACACATTAATTGAACTAAGGTTTGATTAAGTCCCCTTTACCCACTTAATTGAATAAATTTTATTTATTTAACTAATAGAAAACCCTTTTAATTAAATTCACATTTAATTAAAAATCCCCATTGCATTTAAATAAATCAATATTTATTTGTAAATGATCCCCCCACTTGCAAAATCCTACAAATGCAAGTTGCACCTTTTTTACTAAAATAAACCTTTTATTTTATCTAAAAATACTTATTATCCCCCCCACTTGCATTCTCCTACATTTCTCATTAGCATCCTAATATCCTTCTAGAACCTATCTAGTCTCCTCATTATCGTAATTAATCCACTTTGTTTCTTCCAAGGTTGCTCACACATATGTGAGCACATATCTCCCTTCCCCCTAGGACCTTTGTTACTCCCAAGGTGGGACCATATTACCTTTTACAACTTCTCCCCTTTGTGACACTTGTCAGAAGGTTAAGCTTTCAAATCTCGGACCACACATGTGGGACCACATTGATCCTCACCCTCTCCCCTTGGTGACATTTGTCACAAGGCTAAGCCTTTCAACTTGGGACCACATTCCTCCTTCAATCTTGACACTTGATTGGTAATCAATCTTGACCCTTGATTGGTAATCAATCTTGGTCATCCATTTCTAAGCCTTCAACTCTATAAGATGAGCTCTTGTCTCATATCAAAATCATCCACTTTTTTATGCATCCTTATTATAGTTGTTTTGCAAGTTATCAAGGAGCTCTCATTGTTCCTCTCTCAAGAATTAGGCCATCTTATTGCATCATGTTTAGATTCTATCATGTGCTAGATTAGTCATTTAGCTTAATTGCATATCAATTTCATAGCATTATCATCTTCATCTTAGCTTAATTAGATCACATAATCCTTCAATTTGGAAAATAACCTCCATTTTGTATATCATCTTTGTATCCATTGTTTCAATCATTTAATCAACTAGGATCTTAGTTGCATCCATTTTGATTCTAGTTTATCATTCAAATCTTGTTCTCTAGGTTGTCATCTTGAGGATCAAGTGCTCTTCCAAGTGAGGGCCACCTTGAATCTTAGAGATCTTTATTGAATCTTAGAGATCTTTAGAGATGGAGGACAATGAGGCGATTTTAGATTTTTTAATCTATTCATGTGTTTTGATTTCTAACATATAATGCAATTCTTCATTGGTGTGTTTGAAATGTTTTCTCTCTTGCAGGTTGATACCACATTTTAGAGCTCATAGGTTTGAAAAGAAATTTCAATTACTCTTCTTTGAAAAGATAAGCTTCTATTTCTCCTTCAATTCTAGAAGAAGAACCTCCCAAGAATGCACAACCATTTTGATGCTGACTGAAAGACTCTTTCACTCTACTAGAAAATCAATGGCATGGGGAAAACTATTTGGAGCAGATGGATTCTGCTCATACTCAATTGCACTGCCAAGCAATGCTGAAAAAAGATCTAACTTTGCCTCAACAATCTCTTTTACTTTCCAAAACACATTTACAAAGTCTTTTCTCTACCTCTACAAATATAAGAGTTTGGCGTAAAGAGAGTTTATTATTTTTCTCTGCTCACCATCCTTGTCATCTAGAAAATCAAAGGATTTACCCAATGAACTCAATTCATCTTCAATAGTATCAATTTTTAAATTTGTGTTTTACTGTAGTTGCTAGCCATGTGATACAGTACCTAGTAGATTTTGTTGGCACTGCGGATACAATCTCTCATTTCTGAACAATGCATAGTGAAAGACCTTTCCTCGCATGATCATCACATTCCTTTAATAGATTTTGCATATCAATACCTTTCTCCTCTAAAACTCCAACCTCAACTGATTTCTCAAATATCTTCTCCTTAAGAACTTCACCAAGAGACTCTGAAAGCAGGTTACTGATATCTTCAATACTTATACTATTTTGGACCAAGTGATTCATCGGAATATTTTCAATTCTATCTGACTCAATAGAAGTCAGCCACATCTTATCAATTTTCTTGATTCCATCTATGCTCTGAACCATCTCCAGCAAATTTGATTCATCATCAAATTCTTTATCTTCTTTCCCCGCAACAGCCAATTCTCCTTCAGCTACAGGAGACTCTGGATCCTCAATTACAACAATATCTTCTTCTTTCATATCCTTCTTGCTTTTCTTCGATTCCAAGATACTCATAGGAATAAATTATATTATTTTCTTCTTAATAGAGGAAGACCCTCCATAACTAGTAACAAGGGATATTGGACTGACACTCCACATGTTCAAGAAAGATTTGACATATGCATTGCATGTTTCCTATTTTCTATCTAAACTTTTTAAATATCTAAATATTTTCCTTGCAACCAGGACACCAAATTTTTCATATTATATTTTCTTTGGCCGTAAGGGATCCTAGAAAATGTTGGTATTATGTTGTCATTGATGTCAATCGGTATAGCATTTTACCGATATAGCCAGTCACTAATATTGTTGGCATGTGACTGGTAAGCAAGGTTAAGCAAATGGATAATATGCAGACAACTGGCATGCAGTTTGGTGACACATTGCAGGACTCCCACCGGTTGAAGATGCTATCAAAGGATGAAGAGAAGACTAACAGAAATAATGTTGCTGCAAGATGTTAAGAAAGACATATGGGAAAGTATATCGGATCATATGTCGGTTTTATGATACGATTTCTCTACTACAAGGAAGTCACATTGGTGCAATGTCAGAAGCAAATTTAGCATCTTCTTGTGTGTTTTCATAATCTTCAAATGCAGGCAAACCATTCTTCCTTATTAGATATTTTTGTAGCCAAGTTCCAACAACCACCACCAGACTATTGGATATTGATAGCCATAATCATTTTCTTGAGGATGAATTAACTTATGTTTAGTTTCAACACATTGAGCCAACCAATACTACGTTTCTTCATCATGCTTAGGTACAACAACAACATACACATGTTCTATAATTAAAAATTAATTCAATAACTTGTGTGACATATAAATTGACCTAGAAATATATGTATTCATATATATGATTAAATATTCTACAAAATAACATAATAAAGTAAAATAACTTGAATTAAATTACCTTCTTGTAGAAGCTTTGAAACACAATCATAATCATCTGATGCAAATAGTTCATTATTGTCTTCAATTATTGTTTAGTATTGATCATGTGTTTATGTAGGTGTCAACAATCTTTTCTTCCATTACTCAACTTATTTTGTATTCTCACATGCTTCCCAATTTCTTGAAATACAAAATTGACAAAAACATGCAAGCTCCCTTGTCCAAATAGTCCATGTGCTTGCATTTAAACACATAAATTAATATCATCTTGTTGATCCACTAATCATCTCACAATCATGTCTGGTTAGAATGTTGTCTTCTTCAACTAACCAAAATAAGCATCGAAATGTAGGGTTTGTACTTGATCCTATAGATAATTTTATATTACACCGGTCTACAATCGCATGTGCATCTTTAAATTTTACCGCATCCTCAAATTGCACTTGCTTTCTAGCAATAATTCTTTTAACACATGCACCAACTCCATCATGTTCTCCTTTACCATGTCCAACTTCAAAAAACTCCACATATGTTGGATATTATTTTCCTTATGAGCCCTAATTTTCCTATAATATATTCGAGCATGTTTGAATTTTCATTTAAAATTTGCAGACACCTAAAATATTTCTAACCTAATTAAATAAATATATATTTATTTAATTGTTTTATCCCAAGCCTTCTATTAATTAAATAGATTTTTTATTTATTTAATTAATTCACTTATCTTTTTCTAGCCCACCCTTATTTAAATAAATATTTTTATTTATTTAAATTATCCTTTCCCTAAACTAAATAAATATTTTATTTATTCAATTAGTCCCACCTTTTCTATAAATTAAATAGATCTTCATTTATTTAATTAATCCATTAATTTTTTTCCTGAGCCATGACACTTGTCATTACCACTTCCCTAATATTTTACCATTTTCTCTACCTATTTAATCGTATCCAACCATTTATCCTTCACCTCTTAATCTTATCCCTCCATTTTCTAGGGTACCATCTATATAAGATGATCCTTTCATTTTTTTATAAGTCCTAACCAACCAATCAATCAATGCTCATGCGACCTTTCATAGCAATCAATCACTCAAAGCATCTACACAACCACAATCTATTTTTTGTTGGGCTCTTGTGCACAATACAAAATCTGAGAGCAACCATATCAAACAAGATCAATGGAGACCAAACCCTACTGAGCATGTGAATGGTATAATCTTTCTATTTTGTTGCGATTTACATGTTTTAGGCTCTGTATTGGTGTATGGTGGATTTAATTGTAAAACTAGGGTTTTTTATGTGGTTGGATCTTTGTTGGTTTTACACTAGTTTAGTCTTCCAATTTCACCGTATACACAATTATCAGACCATATGAGATGTTATGTCATTTAAATTCCTCTTTATTTTAAATTCTTATAAAAATATATTGAAATAATATTGAATAAACTCTTACAAATGTAACTAATTATCACTCAAATAGAAATGGTACTCCCTCAAAAAATGTATATCCTCCTTTGTACTATCATTTGCATGTTTTAATACAATTTGAACAAATATGGACACCTACATTGGATTGTAATATTAAGAATAATTTTTTTCTTGTGGAGAAAGAGTATAGTTTTCTACAAAGTGAACATTCATAGTAGTGTGTCTACATGTGTGAAATTGTCCATCAAGTCATCAAGAATGTTGAGAGTGTTTCACATATTTTGGTACAAACTTATTCTTAAATTCTAAGATGAAGTCATGTACACTAATTTTTTGTATGATTAAATCGCAACATTTTCTAGTTTTTCCATCCTTCAAAAATATTCAGTATTCTTGATTTTTTTCATGTCCACTAATTGTTGTCCAAGATTATGTGAAATAGTGTCATGCATACACTCTTCTAATAATGAAAGGTTACCAAATCTATTACACTATCAATAGATACATGCACTCAAATAAAATAATCGCCCATTAGATATTTCACAAAAATAACTAGTTATTGTTAGGTCCCAGAGACAACTGAGAGGGGGGGTGAATCAGTTGTCTAATAAATTCAAACCAAAAACAACTCAACCAACTTAATGCTTAATACCGGTAAACTAGTTAAGTATGTTGGTAGATAGTGTTAACAGTTAATTGCTATACCGGTAAAGATTAATGCATGAAACATAAACACAAAGTCATCCACAACACATAACACAAATATTTGTACGTGGAAACCCTGTAAGGGGGAAAACCACGGTGGGAAACCTTACCCACAATCAAATGATACTATTACAGATGATAAGTGTACATAAATGGGGTTTGCACATGCAAAAAGGCCAACAGCCTAGAGCTCACTGCTCAATCACAAAATGGGAGTCACACTGACTACAGTTGGATGATTAAATCCAATAAGAATGTACTACACAAAATAGCATCTTCATATGCTGGATTCAGTACCGGTGTAATGCTGATATGCTTCTACAAAAACCTAGCTTCACCTTCAAATGATTTCTTCATGTATAGCTCTACTTAATCTTGCATATACTTTCACTTAGTTCTTTTTCACATTCCCACATTCGATCTTACAAATAAGATCTTACATTTATACCATAACCTAAGACCAATTTGAGTAGGTCGGCTCTACAAGATGTTACAATAAAACATTTTACAAACAATATAATATTCGATGCAATAACCGATTAAACATGTCATCTTAAAGCATTTACAACAATAATAAATCATCTCCGTAGCGTGCCATGCTGATCTGGAAAAGATAAACCTGCTGGTGTAACCTTAGGTAACCCTGGACCTATTTGTCAGTAAACGAAAATATGCAAATATGATTATACCAATGATTAATTCTTCAAAACAAAGTGTCCACATGATGTCTTCGACATTACCAAGTGTCTTCCTTATCATTCCAAGTGTCGGTGATCATTATATCCTACCAGTGAACCATATACCAGTAACTGTGCAATAGTTACTTGTTTGTCAATGAATGTTGCTGGATCTCCAAAGTGCTAGTGTTTTAGTAGGTGTTGACATCAATGACAAAACCATACCAAAATACCAACAATTATAAACTCATTATAGTAATGAAACTGAACATGATTTTTACAACAACAAGAAATTTGTTGTTTATTAATCTTCACATACCAAGGTTTACATTTCTCAATTGGTCTTTAACTTATGGTAATATTTGTAGGTAACATTAAATCATCTAAAAAATAATTTAAAAATTTAGTTTGGTCCATGTCTGATAGGTTTTTTGGATGAGGGTCATGAATTTTGGAGCCCACACTTAATTTCAAAACATCTCTAGCATTAGATGATACTCTCGTGTTGTCATGCCAATATTTTCAACCAAAAATTTGATATCATTATTCAATTTCATGTCAAACCTTGAGAGTTGACCACTAAAACTCCAACATCCGTTGAGTAAATCATTTTCAATTCTTTCTTTTCGCTTTTCTTCTCTTGCCAATGTTTTAAGATGTATATTTATTATTACATTGATTTTTCTTAACATTATTTTATCCAAAAAAAATTATCAACTATAGCAGTTGTTTAAACTAGTTGTGTTATATTTCATCTTGAGATTGACTCTTTTTTCCAATAGACTCAATAGCACTTGCAACGATAGATATAGCATGGTTAAGTGATTCATCTTTCTTTTGGTTTCACAAAAATGCCTAACTTTTCCAATACTTTTCTCATTTTTTAAACTCTTCAATTTTATCATGAGTTGACATTGAAATAATAGCTTTTTCGATTAAAATTTGTTTGTATAATTTGTTTGCATAGGTTCTTATTTTTCTCCAAGAAATCTTGCTAGGAAGATTATCAAAAACATTGCTTCCCAATTTCAAAAAAATATTTTCATTTTCACCCTAACAAGGGATTTCATTTTCACTTTCTATTTCTATAAGTTCTCCAAGAATAGAATTGATCTCAACATTGGTATATCCAACTTCTTTAAATTCATCATTTTAAATATCACCAAAATGTGGGTTTCAAACAATATCTAATTTTGTTTCTATAATCACATTTTTCTTGTCACATTTTTCATATCATGGAAAGGTGGATTTGAAGACATACTTGGATTTGTTTCTATAATTGTATTATCTTTCATGTTTACCTCTTGCATAACTGCATCATTTACGTCAATCCCATCCTTTATGGTCTCTTCAATTTTTTCTCTTCAATAGTCATGGAAACAAATGTGTCAATATTCTTCATTTCTTGAATCATCATTCTTCTATCTCTTTGTGTCATGACCTTCCTATGCTTTTTTTGATGTTGTTTTGATCTCATGATTACCAAATTTTGGATAAAAGCAATGGAGGATAAATTAGAACAGATTGAAAAAAACAATACATGGACATTAGTTCCCTGGCCTAAAGACAAAAATGTAATTGGAACTAAATGGGTATTTATGAATAAACTTAATGAAGATGGTGAAGTAATCGAGAACAAAGAAAGATTAGTTTGTAAAGATTATTCTCAGAAAGAGGGAATTGATTATAATGAAACCTTTGCACCGATAGCCAGAATTGAGAGAGTTAGACTATTTCTTGTATTTGCAGCTCATAAGAACTATAAAGTATATCAGATGGATGTAAAATGTGCATTTTTGAATGGTGATCTTGAAGAGGAATTTTACATTGAACAATCTGATAGATTTTCATTGACAGATGATAAGGATATGGTTTGTAGATTGAGGAAAGCTTTATATGGATTGAAGCAAGCTCCCAGAGCTTGGTATGCTGGATTGGATAAATATCTTTTGAAGCTTGGATACACTAAAGGTAATGCTGACAGTGACTTGTATTACAAAATCACTAATGATGACATTTTTTTTATTGAAGTTTTTGTGGATGACATCATTTTTGGAGGTGAAGATGGATTGTGTAAAGAATTTGCTAATAAGATGCAGGAAGAATTTGAAATGTCTATGATTGGAGAGATAAAATATTTTCTAGGTTTGCATATTTCACAAACAGATAAAGGTATATTCAGATGTCAAACAAAATACTTGAAGGAACTTTTGAAGAAATTTGGCATGGAAAACTCTAAACCGGTAAGTACTCCTATGACTACAACTGATAAATTGACATTGAAGGATGATTCTATTGGTATTTTGGTATGGTTTTGTCATTGATGTCAACACCTACTGAAAACAAGCACTTTGGAGATCCAGCAACATTCACCGGCAAGCAAGTAAACAGTGCAACAGTTATTGGTATATGGTTCACCGACAGGATATAATGTTCATCGGTACCTGGAATGATATGGAAGACACTTGGTAATGTCGAAGACATTGTGTGGACACTTTGTTGTGAGAAATTAATCATTGGTATATTCATATTTGCATATTTGCTTTTATCGACAAATAGGTCCAGGTTATCTAGGGTTACACCGACAGGTTTATCTTTTCCAGATCAGCATGACACTCTATGGAAATGATTTATTAGTGTTATAAATGCATTAAGCCGACATGTTCAATCGGTTATTGCATCAGATATTATATTGTATGTAAAATGATTTTATTGTAATATCTTGTAGAGCTGACCTACTAAAATTGGTCTTAGGGTATGGTATAAATATAAGATCTTATTTGTAAGATCAAGTGTGGAATGCAAAAAAGAATTGTGTGAAGGTATATGCGAGATCAAGCAGAGGAATACACGAAGACATCATTTGAAGGCGAAGTTAGGTTTTTGTAGAAGCATATCAGCATTACACCAGTATTGAATCCAACATATGAAGATGCTATTTTGTGCAGTACATTCTTATTGGATTTAACCATCCAACTATAGTCAGTGTGACTCCCATTTTGTGATTGAGAAGTGAGCTCTAGGCTGTTGGCCTTTTTGCATGTGCAAACCCCATTTATGTACACTTACTATCTGCAGTAGTATCATCTGATTGTGGGTAAGGTTTCCCACCGTGGTTTTTCCCCTTACAGGGTTTCCACGTACAAATATTGGTGTCATGTGTTGTGGATGACTTTATGTTTATGTTTCATGCATTAATCCTTACCGGTATAGCAATTTACTGTTAACACTGTCTACCGGCATATTTAACTGGTTTACCGGTATTAAGCATTTAGTTGGTTAATTGGTTTTTGATTTGAATTTATTAGACAACTGATTCACCCCCCCCCCCCTCTCAGTTGTCTCTGGGACCTAACAATTGGTATCAGAGCCTAGTCCTCTTTTGCAGAAGTTTAACAACTTGAGGAGATCCAATGTCTACTAATTATTTCAAGAAGGACAGTCCTAAACTTGATGGAACCAACTATGGGATATGGAAGATCAGAATGGAGACACATCTGAACTGCATTGGTAAAGACATCTGGGAAGTTACTAAGAATGGTTATACTGCTGCTGTAGTTGGTCAGACTGCTCCAACTACCTTGGCTAAAGATGAAGAGAATGATTGCAAAGTAAGAGAAGCACTTTTGAGCGCATTATCAGATCAACAAATCATGGGATTATTAGATAGGTCTACTGCTAAAGCTATTTGGGATCATTTGGAAACATTGAATGAAGGAGATTCCACAGTCAAGATTGCAAAACTTGAAAGCTTCCGAGTCAGGTATGAACATCTGAAAACGGAGGAAGATGAAAGGATTTCTGCTTTTATGGAAAGAGTAAATGAAATTGTTTTGGGTATTAAATGTTGTAGAGGAACTCTGAGTGAGGATGAAATTGTTTCAAAAATCTTAAGAGGTTTGCCACCGGCATGTAAAATGAAGGTTATTGCTATAAATGAGTTGAGAACAATGCCTAATACATCAGTAACTAGGGATACATTGATTGGAAAACTTTCAGCCTTTGAAATTGAGGAATTTGGTCTTGTTGCTACTATAAAGATAGATTTGGCCTTTAAAGCATCAACTTCATCTGCTCCATCATTTGACAAATCAGACTGGGGAGCCTTTTATGCAAGAGAACTTGAAGAAACCAGAAAGGAGAATGAAGAGCTTGAAGAACTTGAAGCATTATTTGCAAGAAAAATGCCAAAAGGTCTAATTGGAAGTAAGTATGAAGGTAAAACACCCTGTAAATGTTTTAACTGCAATAAGATTGGTCATATGGCTTCGAGATGCCCTGATAGACATGCTAGACTAAGAGAAGAAGCTAGAAGAACATACAAGCCTAATCCTGAATATCAGAGATACAGATTTAAGAAAAACAAAGACAAATCTTGTTACATTGCTGATGAAGGTGCGATTGATGATTCTGATGAGGATCCAACAGACAATGGATTGCTATAACAGAAGATCAACCGACACCTACTACTCAATTGGTAGAACAAGCCCTAACAACTAAAGTTGAAACAAAGGATGAATGGATCATTGACTCAGGATGCTCACATCACATGACTGGAGACAAAGGTAAATTCTTGAACTTTCAAGAATACAATGGAGGTTTAGTAAGATTTGGAGATGACAAAACCTGTTCAATCAAAGGTAAGGGTTCAATATCTCTTGATGGTAAGCATAACACTGACAATGTCTACTATGTTGAAGGATTAAAGCATAATCTTTTAAGTGTTGGCCAATTAGTTGAGAAGGGATTTCAGTTACAATTTAAAAATTGAAAATGCAAAATCATGAATAGAACTGGTTTGGAAATTGCAACCGGTAATCAGATTAGAGGTAATATCTTTCATTTGAATAACAGTGAAAAGGCATGCTTGATTGCACATATAGATGAAAGTTGGTTATGGCATAAGAAACTATGTCATGTAAACTTTGATTGCATGGTAAAAATCAGTACTTCTAAGGCAGTTAGAGATCTACCTAAAATTGTGAAACCTCATAATACAATTTGTAAGGAATGTCAATTTGGAAAACAAGTTAGAGCTAGTTTCAAAAGTATTCCAGAAAAATCCAATAATGCTCTTGATTTGATTCACACTGATTTATGTGGTCCAGCTAGAACTAGAAGCTTACAAGGTGATAGATATTTCATGCTAATTATTGATGATTATTCTAGAATGTGTTGGGTTACTTTTCTCAGAGAAAAATTAGAAGCACTTGGAAAATTTAAAATTTTCAAAGCAATGGTTGAGAATGAAACCGGTAAGAAAATCAAATGTTTAAGATCAGATCAAGGAGGAGAATTCACATCTAAGGACTTTCATATATTCTGTGAAGTGAATGGAATCAAAAGACAGTTATTAGCACCTCGGACACCACAACAGAATGGAGTTGTTGAAAGGAAAAACAAAACTATCTTGGATGCAGCAAGAAGTATGTTATCAGAAGCAAATCTACCACATATGTATTGGAGAGAGACAGTTAGCACTGATGTCTATACATTCAACAAAGTTCACATCAAATGTGAAACCGGTAAGACCCCTCATGAACTATGGTTTGGTAATACTCCTACTCTTAAGTATTTCAAAATTTTTGGAAGTAAAAGTTATATTAGAAGAGATGAGTATATTGACAAATTTGATCCTAGAAGTGATGAAGGAATATTTCTTGGTTATTCATCTAAGAGCAAGGCATATAGATGTTTTAATAAGAGATTGCAGAAAATTGTTGAGAGTACAAATGTAAAGATTGATGAACAATTTAGAGGAACTTCAAGGTATATAGACTCTGAACCGAAAATAGAAATTATGACAAATGAACCTAAATTGAATCCACCGGTACAAAATGAAGATCCAGTTACTCCGGTATCATTAGAGGATTCCACAGTAATTGAAGAAAAACAACAAACTAAGACACCCCGGTATGTAAGATTGAATCATTCTGAAGATCAGATAATTGGAAACAAATTTAAAGGAGTTATGACAAGAAGAAGATTGGCAAATGAAGAGGTATGTCTTATTTCTCAAATTGAACCATCATCTATCAATGAGGCATGTGAAGGTAAATTTTGGATTAAAGCTATGGAAGAAGAATTAAGACATATTGAGAAAAATAATACTTGGACATTAGTTCCCCAGCCTAAAGATAAAAATGTAATTGGAACCAAATGGGTATTTAGAAACAAACTTAATGAAGATGGTAAGGTTGTCAGAAATAAAGCAAGACTAGTGTGTAAGGTATATTCTCATAAAGAAGGAGTTGATTACAATGAAACCTTTGCACCGGTAGCCAGAATTGAGGCAGTTAGATTATTTTTGGCTTTTACAGCTCACAAGGATTACAAAGTTTATCAAATGGATATTAAATGTGTATTTTTGAATGGAGATCTTGAAGAGGAAGTATATATTGAACAACCTGGTGGATTTTCTTTGACAGATGACAATGACATGGTTTGCAGGTTAAGAAAAGCTTTGTATGGATTGAAACAAGCCCCAAGAGCTTGGTATGCAAGGTTGGATAAGTATCTTTTAAAGATTGGTTTTACTAAAGGAAATACAAATAGCAATTTATATTACAAAGTAACTAATGATGACATCTTGATTATTGAAGTATTTGTTGATGATATAATATTTGGAGGAGAAGATAGATTATGTAAGGATTTTTCTCTTAAAATGCAGCAAGAATTTGAAATGTCTATGATTGGAGAAATAAAATTCTTTTTAGGTTTGCAGTTTTCATAGACTGATAAAGGTATATTTCTGAGTCAATTCAAGTACTTGAAAGAATTACTAAAGAAATTTGGGATGGAGAACTCTAAATCGGTAAGCACACCTATGACTACAAATGACAAATTATCTCAAATGGATGAATCTACACCTACTAATCCAACTAGATACAAATCTATGATAGGAGGTTTACTGTATTTGACACAAACCAGGCCTAATATTATGAATGCAATATGTATTGTTTCTATATTTCAAAGTAATCCTAGGGAAAATCATGAATCGGCAGTGAAAAGGATTTTTTGGTACTTACAAGGCACAACAAATCTTGGATTATGGTATCCTAGAGATGGAAATTTTGACCTATGTGCATACACAGATGCAAATTGGGTAGGAGATGTGGATGATAGAAAGAGCACCACTGGAGGAGCATTCTTTCTTGGAAAAAGATTAGTTTCTTGGTTGAGTAAGAAATAGAGTTGTACATCATTATCAACAGCAGAATCAGAATATGTTGCAGCAGCAACTAACTGTACACAGGTACTATGGCTTAAGCAAATGTTGAAAGACAAAAGGTAAAATGCAAGGAACCTATTACTATATATTGTGATAACACTGGAGCAATTGATATATCTAAGAATCCGGTATTACATTCTAAAACAAAACATGTTTCTATCAAACTGAATTTTCTAAGGGAAAAAGTTGAAGAAAAAGAGATAAAACTAGTTTATGTGAACACTAAAGAACAACTTGTAGATATTTTCACAAAACCTTTGCCTAAGGAGACTTTTGAATATCTCAAAGATCAGCTTGGAGTCTTACCACCACTGGTAGAGACTTAGACAGTTGATGATTATCATCAACCAACAGAATTAAAAAAGACAAATCTTTTACTCCGGTATTTGATGAGGAAGCTACTTCCCAGGGGGAGTAGTTGGTATTTTGTATGAAATTGAATTTTGTAGATTTGGCATTTGATGTCAAGGGGGAGAGATATCTATGGAAAAACACATTATCTTTTTGGGGAGAGATTTTGAAAAACACATTTGAGGAGAGATTGGTATTGAAAATAAATCTTTGGATAACCTCAGGTTGCTCCCAGGGGGAGAGATTATTGTTTAAGAGAAATTGATTGGTTTTTGGTATTTGGCATTTTTGTTTTGGCACTTTGATGGTTTTTCCATCTTGTGTTGCCATCAATGCCAAAGGGGGAGATTGTTGGTATTTTGGTATGGTTTGGTCATTGATGTCAACACCTACTGAAAACAAGCACTTTGGAGATCCAACAACATTCACCGGCAAGCAAGTAAACAGTGCAACAGTTACTAGTATATGGTTCACCGGCAGGATATAATGTTCACCAGTACCTAGAATGATATGGAACACTTGGTAATGTAGAAGACAACATGTGGATACTTTGTTGTGAGGAATTAATCATTGGTATATTCATATTTGCATATTTGCTTTTACCGGCAAATAGGTCCAGGTTATCTAAGGTTACACCGGCAGGTTTATCTTTTCTAGATCAGCATGACACTCTATGGAAATGATTTATTAGTGTTGTAAATGCATTAAGCCGACATTTATTGCATCGGATATGATATTGTATGTAAAATGATTTTATTGTAATATCTTGTAGAGCCGACCTACTAAAATTGGTCTTAGGGTATGGTATAAATATAAGATCTTATTTGTAAGATCAAGTGTGGAATGCGAAAAAGAATTGTGTGAAGGTATATGCGAGATAAAGCAGAGGAATACATGAAGACATCATTTGAAGGCGAAGTTAGGTTTTTGTAGAAGCATATCAGCATTACACGGGTACTGAATCCAGCATATGAAGATGCTATTTTGTGCAATACATTCTTATTGGATTTAACCATCCAACTGTAGTCAATGTGACTCCCATTTTATGATTGAGCAGTGAGCTCTAGGCTGTTGGCCTTTCTGCATGTGCAGACCCCATTTATGTACACTTACTATCTGCAGTAGTATCATCTGATTGTGGGTAAGGTTTCCCACCGTGGTTTTTCCCCTTAGGGTTTCCACGTACAATATTGGTGTCATGTGTTGTGGATGACTTTATGTTTATGTTTCATGCATTAATCCTTACCGGTATAGCAATTTACTGTTAACACTGTCTACCAGCATACTTAACTAGTTTACCAGTATTAAGCACTTAGTTGGTTGATTGGTTTTTGGTTTGAATTTATTAGACAACTGATTCACCCCCCCCTCTCAGTTGTCTCTGGGACCTAACAGATTCAGTCCCTGTTAATCCGACAAGATACAAATCTATGATTGAAGGTTTACTATATTTGACACAAACCAGACCTGATATAATGAATGCAATATGTATTGTTTCAACCTTTCAAAGCAATCCTAAAGAAAATCATGAATCGACAGTAAAAAGGATTTTTCGGTACCTACAAGGCACAACAAATCTTGGTTTATGGTATCCTAAGAATGATAATTTTGAGTTATGTGCATATACATATTCAAATTGGGTAGGAGATGTAGATGACATGAAGAGTACCACTGGCAGTGCATTCTTTCTTAGCAGAAGATTGATTTCATGGATAAGCAAGAAGCAGAGTTGCACATCATTATCTACAGCTAAAGCAGAATATGTTGCAGCAACAACTAATTGTACTAATGTATTATGAATTAAGAAAATGTTGAAGTATATAAAGGTAAAATGCAAAGAATTGGTAATTATTTATTGTGATAATTTAGCAGTAATTGATATATCAAAGAATCAGACATTTCACTCAAAGACAAAACATGTTTCTATTAAGTACAATTTTCTGAAAGAGAATGTTGAAGCAAATGAAGTGAGATTGGTTTATATGAATACTAAAGAGAAAATTGCAAATATCTTTACAAAGCCTTTGCCTAAGGAAACTTTTGAATATCTCAAAGAGTAGTTTGGGGTAATTTCCCCACTGCCAGATACTTGGATGTTAAAGTTTGGCATCAAACTGGTAGGGACTAACAGAGAAATATTTTTCTGGCTTTGATGGAGGAGAGCTACTTCTCAGGGGGAGTAGTTAGCTATATGTTATGTTCTAATAATTATTCTTAACTTCTTTGGCTTTTGATGTCAAAGGGGGAGAGATATCTATGGAAAAAAATTGTACTTTGGGAGAGATGAACATTCTATTTGGAGAGATGTATTTTGGTTTTGACTTCTGGTATTGATCTATTTTGAGAGATTGTTGGTTTGTTGATTTTTGACATTCTATTTTGGCACTTAGATGTTTTTCCATCTAGTGGCCATCAATGCCAAAGGGAGAGATTGTTGGTATTATGAATGACTTCGTTATGTGTTGCATTGGTTTTGTCATTAATGTCAACACTTATCCTTCTGGAGGTCTACATTGTTGTTTTGGCACTCTGGTTATATTGGTTTATTGTTGAACCAACACATTGTGTTCACCGACAAGGTTAGTGGCTTATGCACAATCACCGGTATATGTTCACCAACAATGATGATGACTTGTTATCATCTGTAGATCATTTGGTTATGTCGAAGACATGGATTGGATGTTTGGATTTGGTGTTTTTCTTATTGGTCTAATCGGGTTGACATATTTTCTTTTATCGGTAGATAGGTCTAGGTTATGGACCGATACAAGATATCGTGTTCCAGATCAACACGACACGTTTTAGAAATGGTTTATTGTTTGGATATTATGTAAATGTATCATGTTGGTATTATGGATGTGTTGCATTGGTTTTGTCATTGATGTCAACACTTATCTTCTGGAGATCTTTGGTTATGTTGAACTGGCACATTATGTTCACCGACAAGTTCAGTGACTTATGCACAGTCACCGATATATCACTCACTAGTAGGTTATATTATTCACCGGCACTGAGGATGACTTGTTATCATATGGAGATCACTTGGTTATGTTGAAGACATGGTTTGGATACTTGGTTTTGGTATTTTGGTTATTGGTCTCATCAGGTTGACATATTTGCTGTTACTAACAAATTGGTCTAGGTTATGGACCGGCATGCATTATCTATTCCAGATCAGCATGACACGTTATGGTGATGATTTAATTAATTGGATATTGTTGTAAATGTATTGAGACGACATGATGCATCACATCTTGACTTATTTGTAATTGGTTTAATTATAATATTCTTAGTAAAGCCGACCTACACATTTGGTCTTAGGCTTTGGTATATATGTAAGATCTCAATTGTGAGATGATGTAAGAGGAATAAGGAAGATAATGATATATGGTTTTATAACATGGTATGTGCGAATATTGAAGATCATACGAGAAGACCATAGAGAAGGTTTAAGGAAGGTTTGAAGGTGATTATTAGAGCTTAATCGGTACTGAATCCAGCATTGGAGATGCTACTTTGAGAAGTACATTATCATTGGATTTAACCATCCAATTGTAGTCAGTGTGACTCCTATTTTGTGATTGAGTAGTGAGCTCTAAGCGGTTGGCCTTAATGCATGTGCAGACCCCATTTGTATACACATACTATCTATAGTAGTTTTTTTCCCTTACAGGGTTTCCACATACAAATCTCTGTGTTATGTGTTGTGGATGTTGTTTCTCTTTCTGTTTTGTGTATTGAGTTTCACCGGTCTTAATATTAACTGCTAATCTATCAACCAACATTAAGTAATGACATTATAACAGACAAGGAGAGATTGTTAGCATTTCAATAAGGATATTGAGAAGGTTGTTGATGATTATGGATATAACTGATCAAGGATGTTTACTATCTCAATATTATTATTTTGTCATTGACGTCAAGAAATTGATTTTCTAATTCAGTATGATGTTGCCATATCTTAAGAAGTATGATTTGATGAGTATAAAGATGTCGGTAAATAACACAGACAGAATGAGATGAATAAGGGGAGGAATAAGTTATTCAATGGGCAACTATTACCGAGTTAGACAATGATGAGATCATGATGTTTAGATTGTTTTGATATTCTACACATGTTGATTGATTGTAAGGTTAATACTATACTATGTTACCGAGCAAAGAACCTAGTCGGTAAACCTTAAGGTTATCGCTATCAGTTAATGAAGGCAAAATGTCTATCGAGTGAAGTTTAGTATTTACCGAGTAGTAACAGAATGCATTGAATGAATAAAAGCATTATTTAATGAAGGAAGCTGATGAGTTGGAACTGATTAAATTATTGGTATGCCATGAATGAAGTTTGTTAAAGAATCTATGGTAAAGGAAAATCGGCATGAAGATCTACAACTCAGATTGAACCGCAATACCCTAGCACAAGTTCCAAGAAATGTATGCAAGTTCCAAGGTGGGGTAAAACATTTTCAGATCGAAGGATACATTGAACTTAGACAAAGATTGAAGATCTGATGGAAATGATTGAGAAATGTGATCAAAGAGATTAAGCGGTTGGCAAATTGTTTATAAATAAGGAACTGTTGATAAACAATGTATGCGGGCAAGTGTATGCACATGGATGCTACATAGTGATTACCGAGCACAGAAGCTTGAAGACCTGTTTGAATAACAGAATATAGAGCCCACCAAATGGACAAGATAAGTCCTATTGTAATGAGCAAATAAGAATCTGCTTTAGCATTTTAGATGTGAAGTTGCAAATAGATTTTTTATTACTGTTATTTTGTGAAGTAACAAAAAATCTCTTAACCGAGTGGACTTAACAGTCTTATTTGTAAAACCCTCTAGTAAGGTGACATTCTGATTGAGTGTTTGAAATCCTTTAACAAGGTCACTTCTAAGAAGGTGAAGATCCTAACAGATCTAAGAGAAATCCCTTAACTGGGTCACATCTAGCAATGTGTTTGTAATCTTTAATAGGATTTGCTTTTAACTGAGCATACTCTAGAAGAGTATATTTCTTAGTGGGTCTAAAATCCCACAGTGGTTTTTCCCTATTTGGGTTTCCACATTAAATCTGGTGTTTTGAGTTTTATGATGTTTATATGCTTTTGAGTTTGCATATTTATCAGTTTTGGTTATATTATTAAAGTATATGTTATTGAGGTTGAATCTATTGTTTTTATGGAAGATTAAGGTTGTATGATTCACCCCCCGCCCCTCTCATCTTATTAGCTTGGCATATGTACTTAACATTAAGTATCAGATCTATCAATTGGTATCAGAGCTACCAATGTAAGATCTCAATTGTGAGATGATGTAAGAGGAATAAGGAAGATAATGAAATTTGGTTTTGTAACATGGTATGTGCAAATATTGAAGATCATACGAGTAGACCATAGAGAAGGTTCAAGGAAGGTTTGAAGGTGATTATTAGAGCTTAACCGATACTGAATCTAGCATTGGAGATGCTACTTTGAGAAGTACATTATCATTGGATTTAACCATCCAATTGTAGTCAGTGTGACTCCTATTTTGTGATTGAGCAGTGAGCTCTAGGAGGTTGGCCTTTATGCATGTGCAGACCCTATTTGTATACACATACTATCTACAGTAGTATCATCTGATTGTGGGTAAGGTTTTCCACCATGTTTTTTTCCCTTACAGGGTTTCCACATACAAATCTCTGTGTTATGTGTTGTGGATGTTGTTTCTCTTTCTGTTTTGTGCATTGAGTTTCACTGGTCTTAATATTAACTGTTAATCTGTCAACCGACATTAAGTTTGGTTTACCGGTATTAAGCATCAAGTTTGATTAAGTTATATTTGGCTTGAAATTAATTGACAACTGATTCACCCCTCCCTCTTAGTTGCCTCTGGGTCCTAACATATTAAGGTCAACATATTGTATCGCATCAAGACTTATCTTGTAATTGATTTAAATGTACTATCTTTAGTGATCTGACCTTAACATTCGGTCTTAGGTTTTGTATAAATGTAAGATATCATTTGAGAGATGATAGATATCATGTAACATGGTAATGGTATGAGTGTATGTGCTAATATTGAAGATCATATGAGAAGATCATAATACGAATCATAGATAAATTATCTAGAGGTTGAAGGAAGGTTTTGAAGGTGTTTGTTAGAGCTTAAACCAGTACTGAATCCAGCATTGTAGATGCTACTTTGAAGCAATACATTGTTATAGGATTTAACCATCCTACTGTAGTCAGCGTGACTCCTATTTTGTGTTTGAGCAGTGAGCTCTAGGCGGTTGGCCTTTCTGCATGTGCAGACCCCATTTGTATTAACTTATTATCTGTAGTAGTATCATCTGATTGTGGGTAAGGTTTCCCACCATGGTTTTTACCCTTACAGGGTTTCCACATCAAAATCTCCATGTCATGTATTGTGGATGTTGTTTCTCTTTCTGTTTCATGCATTAAGTTACACTGACACTATTATAACTGCTAATCTATTTTACCAACATTAAGTTTGGTTTACTAGCACTAAGTTTAAGTTGGAATAATTTTTATTTGGGTTATAATTTATTGACAACTGATTCACCCCCTTCTCAGTTGTCCTTTCGGTTCCTAACAACCTCAGGGTCCCACGTATCTTGGTACCAACTTTGATAATTTCCAAAATGAGATAGAGTTCTTATATGGCTTGACCCTCAAAAAGACTTTATCTCCTGCAACAAACTATTTGAAAGTCCTATTTCTATCAGAATAGATTTTCTGTCTGTCAACTACCTCTTTAAATATACCCTTGTTTAACTTCATTTGCTCATCCATTTACCTTAAGCATATCAGGACCAATAATGATTCTATCTTTTATTCTATCCCAACTAATGAGTTTGTGACACTTTTGTCCATAGAGTGCCTCAAAAGGTGTTGTAGACATATAAAAATGACCATATTCCTAAATGAATATTTAATGTTCATTTTATTCTCATTCTTCTATTTAGTTAAATTTAATTTAATTAAATTACCCACATTCTTCTATTTAATTAAATAAATTATTCAATTTATTTAGTTAAATTCACTTAAGCCCTTTTTGCATCATTTAATTGAATAAATCATTTTATTTAATTAGAACCCTTCTCTCTACTTTTAATTAAATTCACATTTAATTAAATAGTTTACCCCAATTAAATAAATTTAATTTATTTAAATCCCCAACTTGAAACCAAATTGAAATAGAGCAATTTATTTTAATTATATTTTCCCTCACCCACTTGCATTTTCCTACATCTCCCACTTGCATCCTAACCCTATTCCTAATTTTTTCTAGAATCCATATAATCCTAATCAATTAACCTAAACCCATCCATTATCCCCTTTCCCTAAATTTGAGGAGGTCACTTCTCAAATTTGGAGTAAAGTCTTCAAAAGGCATTAAAGCCTTTATCCATTCAACAAGCTTGAATACCCCCAAATTTGGAAGGACTCTTACAAATTTGTCCTCAAAGTCTTCAAACCATTAATTGTTAACTAACCCTTAGTGGCATGGTTAGAGACTTTTTGACTAACTTAACCTCCATCTAACCCAAGGGTCTCATCAAACATTTATTGCTTTGACCATGGCTATTCCTTTAACCTTTGCACAAGAGTTTACCCCTTGGGTAAAACATTTATCCATTGGATAACCCTAACCTAACCTTAACCCTTACCTCCTAAGGTAACCATGAGGTCTTCTCAAGCATTTAATGCTTCTTACCTCTCCTCTCAACCAGCCTTATGTTGACAATTGTCACCATTTCATTGGTGAAAATTGAAAACATGGATTGACAACTTTCAAACTTGACCCTTGATTAACTCTTTCAATCTTGACCATCCATTGCCCTATTTTCCCTATAAATAGATCTCTCATTCTTCCATTTTAATGATCCATGCAAGCTTTTAGTATCTCATTTATGCTCAATTTTATTAACACATCTAGCTTCTCTGTTATAGGAATAAATCTAATAAGCAATTTAGATTATTTCCTTTATCATTAGCTTAAATCATTCACTAGTATATCATGTTAGGATAGTATTGCTACTAATCTTGTCATCTTATAATCTACTTTATTGCATTTGTAGAATCATGCATAGTTAGGATGCATTTTCATAACTAAATCAATCATAATCATCCCTCGTTCTTGCATTTGTTATCCCTAAGCCACTTTGCTCAGTGATCTGAGAGCAAAGACATTGGCTTGAGGGACCTTGTGAGATAGAGAACCATGGAACCATCCTTGGGAAGTTGAGTCATTCTTCATGACTCCACAACTTGCACCAAGAAGTCCTGAGGGTGTGTGGACAAGCCTCTTTGAACATAATTTTCACATTTTAAGTTTCATCGCCCCGCTTTTCCCGCATACAGGTGCCATCCCTAAAGATGCATGATAGGAGTTGTTATATACAAACTCAACCAAAGGCAAATACTCCTCCCACTTATACTGCTGATCCATGCAATACATACGCAGAAGATCTTCCACAACCTGATTAACCCTTTCTGTTTGCCATCAGTCTGAGGGTGATATGTTGAACTAAAGCTCAGTCTAGTTCCCAAAGCTACATTCAATGTTGTCCAAAATCTATATGTCATCTTGGTATCCCTATCTAAAATAATGGTTTCTGATACACCATGCAATCAGAAAATTTCTTGCACAAATTTATTTGCAAGAATAAATGACCCGTCCTTGAGATTTCTAGGTATGAAATGTGCAACTTTTGTCAATTTATCCACCAATACTAAGATGGTATCATGCTTGTTTTTGCTCTGATACCAAAATGTAAAGACAAAAACTGCTCTAAATTCAATAATAAAACACAATTCTCTTTATTCTTAAATAAACTCATAATTCCTTTAATAAGTCTATTTTCTTCCATTATTCCATTCTTAGCTCTAAATGATCATTCCATTGATATCATAACATACATGAGATTTCTATAAAGAGATAAAGATTTCTTTTTCAATAGGAATTTGTAAGTAGTATCTCACTCATATCTACATACAATACTTAGGACTTTCCAATGCCTTAAGTTCATATACCAAGAAAAACATAAAGTAAAGGATGAGATGCGTCCATTGATCTGCAATCCAAAGCCATCTTCAATGCAATCTTTAGAATGAAGAGGAGAACAAGATTTAGGTGATTTTTCCACCCAACTTTGAAGCTTACACTTCCCCATAATTCTTGGTCAATCAAGAATATCCGACCCTGCACACTTGCTTAGTAAAAAGAATTCTATACACAAGATAGAATCTGGTACATGACTAGAATGATACATGCATTTTCAATTTTCTAATTCCATTAAGAAACAAGCAAGATCAATCAAGGATATGGTAGAGAGCATAAAATATATCCATCTATTTCAATGGTCAATAAGTTACTCGACCGAGTATAATGCCATGCATAGCAATAAAATATAGTTTGGAAAAACAAACTATTCTCTCTATAATTCCACATTCGGCACTCGTCCTGAAAGGTAACTTTTCAACAAACAAAAACATATCTACCTTTTATAGTATTCATATGAAATTAGGAGAAGTACATAGAAAACAATCTTTCTTTTCTCAGTTTTAACTTCTCATTTCTTGCATAATAAAATTACAATATTTAAAGAAACAATCTTTCGTTTAAGAGATATCGAAGAAACAATATTTCGTTTACAACCAATTACATCTAATAAGAAAACAATCTTTTGCTTCTATCTTTTCAAGTAACTCAAGAGAAGGAGTTTAAAATAAGAAGGTGTAACACATGTATGCATATTTAGCATATATATAAAAGTAATATTCAGAAATAGAAATTATAAGTACACATTCTTTTATCTTTTCTCATAAAATCCAAATAACGTAATCATACATCTTATGGTTTCAAATTTTTAAGTTTAGTATGCATAAGTTCTCTATCTTTCCACATGTTTTTTACTATCTACTTCTTTTCTCGAATTTGATACTAACATATGTTTTCCATGATCTAAAATGATAATTCTAAATTGCACATACCTATATGGCTTTTTCAAACAAAATTTCATATAATCATTGTGACTTCTAAAACAATAAACTATTCAGAAATATAACTCTTTTCTTCACTAAAGATTTAAAACAATAAAAAATAATCAAATTTCAAGATAATTCTATTCTTATTCTCTATAATAAAACAAATTATTGCTCGTTTAAGAGCCTACCTCTAAAATTTAAGCCAATTCTGATATGATCAATGCTAATCTTCTTCCAATTTTGACTCCAATACTCCTTGATTTCCAACGCTTTTCTTTGTCTATGTTGTTCAAATCCTTTTTTATATCATCACTATTCTCTAATCTCCCTTCTCTATTTTCTATTCTTCATTTCATTTTCTATTCTTTGTTCTATCATTACTATTCTCTACATATTTCTTACTGTTTTCTATATTGTCGTTCTCTCTCTTTTTCTTTTTTTTACCAAAACAACAATCTATATATATACTAATCTAATCTTTATTTCTTCCTATTTTCGAGCCAATCTTTTCGAGTGGTGGACTATTATCTGAGTTTATATTTGACACATCTAATTGTTATATGGCAATTTCAATGCATGTGAAAGTGGAGGTTTGAGTGGGTAGGCGGTAGTAATACCGACTCCCTTCCTATCATTAAAGGGGGTAGTCGATAGTAGTCGATATTACTATCGACTCCCGTTTGTTCTAAACAAAAGAGCTTGCAACTTTGCATAGTCGATTCCAAGTCTTAGTGGCATTTAAGTCACGCCAAGTCGACTTCACTAATATCGACTTCTCCCTAAAAACATGCAATATGCTTTGTTAAATGTGACATGGCATTAGTAAGTTCGCCAATATAATATCGGTTATTAAGCTTTTTAATAAATCACTATCATATATATATATATATATATATATATATATATATATATATATATATATATATATATATATATATATATATATATATAAACAATGAGTTTTACATATATTATAATTGCATACGTATATATATGTATATGATTGAGTTATCATTCGAACTCATATACATATATAATACGTATAATTATATATATATAAATATAACTACAATAATAAATCAATTCGAGTTTAATTAACTTTTCTTTTTCATGATAATTAGATATATATATTATAATTATATGCATATATACATGTATATGATCGGATCGAATCAATACACACACACACAGAGTTATATATATATATATACTATTATCAAAATACAAAAGTGAACACATAAGTACAATTTTTCATCCAATTACACATATCTTCACACAAAGAACATATAAATCTACGATCAATATTGACAATTCACCTAATATTTGAATATAAGTCCTGCTTTTAAATAAGACATATCATTTCACAATCACTTATGCAAATTCGAATTTTATTCAATCACAAAATTAAATCATACAACAAATACACATATATATTCTAAAGTGGTGTGTGAGATTTTCATCTATTCTAGCGAAGTCCATGAGCTAAAACAACTCTACCTGAACCATGTTCTCGCCTTCATCCGCGTTCACCTGTTCCTACATGTGAGGCCCCACCCCGACTCAGTCTGACATTTCAGTGGTTTTTATGTTGAGACTATTATGGATGCTTTATTTTTATGCATTTTGGATTTAGAACTTATATGATTCCATGATTGGGATAACATTGCTATATGTTGATGCTTCATTTATATGCTTTATGATATAGAAAACTACATGATTTTTGGATAGGATGAAATTGCGGTGATAAATGTTGTTATTGGATTTGCAGGACTTTACTATGATGATAGAAATATGATGTATGTTTTATGTGTGAATCAAAATTATGAGAATTAGGATAAATTGCTTATGTATTAAATTGTTCAGATGTAAATTATATGCAAGTGTTGATGTGTATTATTATTCTTGTGATTTATATTAAATGAGGTTATTTGAAGTTACTAATGTGTAATTGAGATGCGCAGGAAGTTATCCATGTGACCATGGAAATATTACGGAGAACCAAACCTAGACCTATGTATGTTCATAAGGCCAGGGTTTGTCTATTTGGAGAGACAACACCCTATTTGTGTCGTATTTTATTCGTAATAGTAAATGATGCATGTGTGTTAAATGTTATTTAATTGATTTATGTAAATCCCACAAGAGACACGATTTCGTGTATAATTTTGTAAAAGTATTTTCTTTGTGTCACTTGACACGTGTGGATTTATGTTTGAATTTTTAAAATTGTCTCTTGGTGGGAATTGTTTAACTATAGCTTTTTCAATTAATGTAATGAGATTCCATAAATGCCTTGGGTAAAGAATCTTTGGGATGGTCAACATAGGTTTGACCCTAAAATAAACTTCAGAGGGGTTTAAAAAGGGTTAAATGGACACCTAGGGGTAGTTTAATAGGGTTTCCTAAAGCCCATAAGGTATACCTAAGGGTTAGGGGTAATTTTAAGCAAGTTTTTACTCCCATGTGACCATTTAGACACCCTAAAAAGTGACTTTTCTAAGTTGTGCGAAAATTGAAATTAGAAGACTTGAACTAAGTTGTAAACCTTCCTTTTCGAATGAGAGTTCCCTTTCCCATTCTACCTTACCTTCCTTTTTAGTTTTTAGAAACTTGTGAGAACTCTCAAAATGGGCTTCTTAAGCAAGAATTAGAAAATTAGTGGGTAATCACCCACTCTCCATTTTTGGAGACAAAAGAGTTTTGAAAAGAAAAAGATAAATTTTGGATTGAGAAATTGGCTAAGGGTAGAAAGAGAAGAATTGTGGAATTGGGCTACTCATCCTCAACAAAACTAGCATACCTTTGGGTAGATTAAGGTTGGTTCTATTTTTCTTATAATGTTTCCTATTACATGTTGTTTTGAAAGAAATGTTGTGTAAAAGACTAGTTTTCGTGCATGTATTTCTTGGAAATTTATTTGGTGTTTTGTGCTTATGCAATGTATGTGTTTTGGGAGTAATCAAGACCTCCTACTCTTGGGAGAGAGGAGGATCTTGTGGGTGGTAGAAGTGACAACCCTCGAGTGAGAGACTCTCATTATGAGAGTGATCACAAGGGATTTTATGTGACCCTTACTGTATGGCTTGTTTATGCATTGGGGGTCATAAGGAGGGAAATAAGGCATGAATGCCTTGGGGGGCATAAGGAATATGGGGTTGCTATACTTGATGTATTTGGTTTGCCATGAGGTGGCTACATGTTTTTCCATACTTGCAGTTCTTCTCAGGGTACTTGGTCCACTACCACCCTTGAAAAGACATCACAAATGTGTGGTGCAGTGTAGCCTGGGTTGGGATTGTGTTTGGGTTTTGTGTATTTTCTATCTTTTGTGTTTGCATGTGTGTTACCTGTCTAGGGCTTGGTTCTCCAAGCTCGGGGGTGGCTACCAGTTAGCCTAGGCTGGGAGGTGAGCTCTCCATGGTCATAGCTTTGATTTAATTGTAGGTTGTTAGAAGGAAATAGCAGGACAAGTAGATGTGGCTGGATTTAGTTGTTGCAAAAAAATGATGTAAATGTAATTTATGTTCTTTGAAAGTCCTCACTTGATGGAAAGGAGAGACCTATTGTAAAGTGACTATAAAGTCTTGTGACTAAGTTTAAAGTTATGTAATAATTATTCATGCAATACTGCAGAAAAGAAAGAAGTATCTTTGGTTTAGTTTTCTAAATTTCTGGAAATTAACAATGTGGTGTTTCAGGATATTTTGATAAGAAAAAGATTTATTTATTCCTTTTATGCATTTAAACTCCAATATTAGGAAAGAAATGAATTTGATTTGCATGCATGTAGGAGGCTGAAAATAAAAGCTTTTAGATCAATCCAAGAAAATGTAAAAATCATTTATTTAACTCTGTGAATTTTATTTTATCTGTGATTGTATTTTTTTTTTAAAAAGTTGCAAAAAAAAAAAAGAGCAAAGATTTTATAGCCATCTATAAGGTTTTCAGATTTATAAAATAAGTGGTTATATGTAGTTGCTGTTATATTTATTAAAATTTGTCATTTAAATAGTTTTTGTAGAATTTGCAAAGTCAATCAATTAATTTATTGCAGAAAAGGAAAATCATATCTATTGTAGTTTTAATTAAATAAAATCTAGATTTATTTAGTTGTTGGTAAATTTATTAAATTTAGTCTTTTATATATTTGAAGTTAGGATTTATTAAATACTGGTATTATTTACATGCAGAGAATAGCATCTACAGTAAACAGTTTAATTACTTTACTTTTGCTGTAAGTGAATCAGAATTTTCCATAATCCATCTATTTGATTTTTGCATTTAGGAAAAAACTTATAAATATCTGAAAACAAAATACTATGGTTTATCCATTATACATGTAAAGCGGAAAATCGCGGTCAAACCCTAGTTGGTCTCCCCTCTTCTAACTCCAAGGAGAGAGAAGGGAGGTTCGCTAGGATTCGATGGGTTTTCACTTAGGGGGAAAACTTTACATTCAAAAGAGGGGTTGAAACTCATAAGATCCAATCCCACGTAATGCAAGATTGGATGCTAAATGAATTTCAAGGGTTAGGAAAGCAAGGCTACCCTCTTTTGTAAAGATTAAGGAAATTAAGCTAAGGATGCATAGAAAGTCATAAAGATTCGCTTATAAACTGAGTTCGGGTTATAGGATGAAGCTGCGGACCTGGAATTAGTAGTAAAATGTCGATACGGTGCTGTCCTGCAAATTTGAGCAAAAGTTGTCGGGACAATGGCGCCCGGCGCCACGATCCTCCGAAAAATCCGCGAAACGAAGGGGGATCTGTTCGTCTCTGCACAAGGCTTCCAGATCTTCAATTTCAACCGCGTACCTACAACCTTGTTCTAAGGATGTTTGTATCCTTATGTGCAAAGGTTTAGATGTTGTATGTTGTAGTATGTAGCATGTAATAAGTGATCTCCTCTTCAATGGTTGAATCCTTGACTTGAATGCAACACTTAGCCTTGAATGGAGACTTGAAATGATCAATTGCTTGAATGCTTGAATGCTTGAATGCTTGAGTATAGTTTCCACGCCTTTTTCCCTCATATCGAATGAAAGAGGAAAATGTAGTTTATATACTTGTCATTTAGGGCTGATAGACTGATTTTCCCGACCTTAGGCCGACCAAGGAAGTATATTTCCAAATTGCAAACAAAAAGACCCGAGCCCCTTAGGAGACCGGGCCCAAAATAGGACTCAGGGACCAGGGCACTGGGCGCCATGGTCCTGGAGGACCAGGGCGTTGGGCGCCCTGGTCCTAAGGGACCAGGGCACTGGGCGCTCTGGTCCCACCTCCCGGGACATCAGGGTGCAAGGAGGTTCAGGCCAGAGTACTTGAAAAATGCAGTTTTCAGTGTCGTGAGCGAGTTTCAGGGTCTCCATTCAGGTTGCGTGTTGCATCGCCATCGTGAAGATCGAAATGCAGTCGAAATTGCAAGTGTCACAATTTTAGGACACTACATTTAGCCCCCACTTTAGCGGGAGTATGTATGCTCATACTTCCGGTAAAGTACAAGGAAACAACGTTGAAAGACTTTCACCACGTCAAGGAGGCAAGATACACCAAGCCCCCAGTGGACTAAGGATCTTACGACTTCGATTGACAAAGTAAAAGGGAAGATCACGAGGAAGAACCATGACTGTCAGTAGTAAGGTTCCCTCACTATGAGTCATGCAAAAGAAATACCAAAAATCTTCAAGACAAAGCTAAGTTTGCCAAGAAATTTTCAAGTATCTTTGAAAGGATAGACAAGGTGTATGCCCCCCTACGTTAAAGCGATCGCACATGCCTCAACGGGGGTGATTGTTTTAACGTAGTGATACACATAAGAAAAAGGAGCACGTTATTGCAAGGATTTAGCCCCCAAGTGTGAGATAAACCCAAGGATAATAGACACAAACACAAAGCACAAGGTGACTTCGCTTTCCTCGGGGTCAGTATGCTGTATGATAAGTCATGCATATATATCATATGTATGTATGCATAATTGTTCTTCATTCCCCAATCAAGGAAGGTCACCTAGAAGAAGGGAACACATGTGTCTTTTGAGTCAACATGAGAGAGATCGAGAGATCTCAATGCTTTGCATCGTCCTCAAGTAGACAACACTAAGGACGACAAATAGAAGAATGAGAATAACATATAGAAGAAGTAACAAAAGAGAGGGGGAGAGAGTCTGCTATGCTAATGTAGCTAGTCTAGCATGTCATCTACCCCCCGATCTTGCTGATCAATGTTTCGGGAAGGCAGGGAACACGCTAGAGGAGGAACATCCAACACAGCAGATGGAGCTATCACAAGATCCAAACAAGGGCTATGTTCATGTTCCAAGCCACACTGTTCTTGTCTAGGAGCTAGGATAAGTGCTTTAGAAAATTCATTAGATAAATGGTTATCAACATCAACAAGTTCATATTCACTATCAGAAGCAAGAGGAGTAATATTTTCATCTATATCATCATCAAGATTTATAAAAATAGGATCTTTAACTCGCACAGGATCAAGACCATCATGCATCTTATGTTTAGGAGATTTAGGCTCAATATCCGGCTGAGGGGAAAATGGAATAATGTTTGTTGAAGGTGTTTGTGGAGATTGCAAAGTTTGAGAAGCAGCTGCTTGAGCCCTAAGACGACGCTTTCGTCGACGTTCCCGTGCAGAACGATTACGTCTAGTCTTAGTAGGAAGTGTAGAAGATAGAGGAGGAGGAATATTCTCATCCCTATCACTTGGATGTTTAGGTTGAGGTCTTTTAGGCTGGATAATAGGAGAAGAAGAAGGTCTCTTCTCTCTATAGAAGGCAGGAGGAGGAACTGCTCCATATAAAGGAAGAATTTTTGGTTTAGGAAGAAGACCAAGTCCATCATGACGAGGAGGTATAGGTCTATTTTTAGAAGATTTATTAGGCATAGACATAGTCACATCCATGGGGACCGGTTGGGAATCTTCTTGGGGAAAGACATTAGTTTTGTCTTTCAAAGGAAGAATTTCCTTCTCAAGAATGATAGGAATGTCAAGTTTAGGTGCTCTAGGTTCACTTAGAGATAGAATCATATCTGTTTTCCACTTTTGATAAGATTTGAAAAGATGATCACTTCGCGGAGGAAGAGATTGGAATTGTTTAGGCCAAAAGTAATCAATAGGAACACTAGAGGTTCTTTTAGCTGGTTTAAAGAGACTATGATTGACAGTAACAACTTCACCATTATGGGGAAATTTCAAACACTTATGAATAGGAGAAGCAATAGCTTTCATGGAAGATAGCCAAGGATAGCCAAGCTTCACACGAAATTGTTCGGAAGAAGGAATAATAGAAAAGTTCACATCAAGAGATTTGTTATGGACCTCAATAGGCAAAGTAATAGAACCAATTGCAGGAGAAGAAAATGCATCAAATAGTTTCACAATCACATCTGTTTTGTCATAGATCACTTGATTCAATTGCAAAGTAAAAAGAAATTCTTCAGTAATAACATTAACCATGCACGAAGGATCAATAAGCACTCCACGGCAAGGCATATTCTTGACTTTTGCAACTATGTATAAAGGACCATCAGGTGCCCTAATGGTTTCGCTAGAATCAAATGTGATGGAAGGTTCTTTAGGGTTTTCTTGCTGCTCTACAAAGTTAATCACATTCGGAGTCATAGACACAAGACCATCAGATGAGAGAGAGGAATAATTAGCCTCAATCACATTAGAAGTATGAGAAGTATGAGAAGGTAATGGATCAGTAAAAATCTGAAGATTTTGGTTAGGAGGAGCTACAGATGTGTTGCCTTTATCATTCACTCCAGAAACAGAAATAGTATTATTATCAATCGAATCTTGAATTTTACCCTTTAGAGAAAAACATTTTTCAGTATCATGCCCAGGCTGACGATGAAAGTGACAAAAAGCTTTGTGATTAAAATAAGGTGAAGTAATCTTTGCAGGATCAATTTGTCTTATAGGAGGAAGGGTAAGCACATTTTGTCCCAATAACTTATTCATAATATCATGCAATGATTCATTCAAAGGAGTATACTTTCTTTCTTTCTTGAAAAATTTAGAAATAGGAGGCACACCTGATGCTGCATTCACATTGTTGTTGATGATGTTTTCATTGAATTTGATGGAATCTCTGTTCGGTTTAAACTTCCCAAATGGTTGTTGACTGCTATCACCCTTATCACTCGGAGCCATAGGATGTGATTGTTCCATTTGACTCACAGTCAGTTGATAATTGTGAAGAGTGGCGCACAACTGTTGGAAAGAAGTAAACTCAGAAAATAGAAGTTTGTCTCGAATATCTTTTTGCAAATTAGAAATAAAGATTCTTTGAATATCATTATCAGGCACTGGAAAAGAAATTTGAGCATACAAATGCTTATATCTACCAATGAAATCAGTCACTTTTTCTTTAACACCTTGTTTACAATGCATCAAATCAATCAAAGTAACTTTAGGACTTATATTATTTTGAAATTGTTGAATGAAAGCATTTGCAAGTTGTTCGAAAGAAGTAATAGAATAAGAAGGCAACGAGCAATACCATTGTAGGGCTTTGTCTCTTAATGTTCTAGTAAATAGTTTTGCAAGCAACCTTTGGTCATAAGCAAAATCAGTACATATTGTTTGAAAAGTCTTAACATGTGTTAGAGGATCTCCTTTACCATTATAAAGTTCCAAATGCGGGATTTCAACATGCTTAGGAGGAATAGCTCGAACAATGTCAAGAGAAAGTGGGCTCGCAACATCAAATGTGGGCACACTAAACTTAGGTTGATTCATAGAGGCAATTTGTTGCTGTAAAGAAGAGACAGTTTGTGCAAGATTATTAATGGTAGCTTCAGTCGAAGAGTTCATATTAGGTGTGTTAGATTGAGATGGAGGTGTGATGTTATTGAAAGATGGTAAAGAGTAAGGTGGTGGGACCCTATGATAGTCAACCATAGGGGATGATTGGATAGGAGGAACACTACAAGGAGGAATGGAATGGTTAAATGAATTGCCCCCTTGTGTCATGTTCATTTGTGAAGATGTAATAGGAACACTTATTGAAGGAATGAATGAAGAAATCGGATTGAATGAAGGAATAGGGTTAATTGAAGAAGGAGGATTGCCCCCATGACTAGTGATCACAGGAGGAATGTCTTGTATAGAAGTAGTCATGATGTTTGATGTAAAGGTAGGTAAACTAGCAATAGAAGTGGTCAAAGGAATAGAATGATTGTCTTGTGTAGGAGGTTGTGTATAACCTAAAGATTCAGCACAACTCTTCATAGGCATCACATTCGAATCCACAATGTGTGCGATACCACGTAAAACATCAATTCCATTCTTATCACTTTGAAGCATACGTTTTAGACCCTCAATTAAAGGAAGAGCTTGACTATCGGGATACTCATGAGACATCCATTGGTGAAAATCGTCAAATTGGTTATCCAATTTGGAAAGTTGTTCAACAGAAACTTCATGGGGAGCTTCTTCATCATTAGGAGGATTAGAGGAATTACCCATGTCCTCGTTAAAAAGACTACTCAAATTAGGTTCCATCTCCTCAGTAGTTAAACCTCGGAAAGACTTAATTCTACGGCTTCGTCTAACGGCAATAGTGTAAGTAGGGCTTATTGTTGTAAAACTCATGCACTAGAGAGAGAGAAAAGATTTTGATTTTAGAGGTAGCAATTTTCAGTAAAACCAGCCAATCTTCCAGATTTAAGCTGTTAAATGCAATCACAACAGTCTCCCGAAATTTCGGAAAAAATGTCTGGGACCGTGGCGCTCGGAGTGCAACACGGTCCTTGCAACTTTTTTCGAAATTTGCAGGGATGAAAGGTATGATGATTTTAGAGCTAATCTGAAAAAATTGAGGGATTTTACGATCTGTAGATAGGCCAAATTAAAGTTGCAAATTCAAAATTGAGCCCTATCAAGATTGTCGAAAAATGCAAAATTTGAATTTTGAAAAAGAGAGGGAAACTAAAATTTTGAATTTTATGATTTTAGAGGGAATGTCAAGAGCAATGCAAATTTTGGAACTTGAAAATTGACTCAATTTCACGCAAAATTCAATTTTGAAAGCGGAAATCAAAGTTGTTGTAATTAGGCACTTAATTTCAAAAGTCACAAAATGCAAATATTTGAATAAAGCACTGAAATTTCGAATGAATGCAAATACAATTTTCAGATCTAAGACAGTAAGAACACAATTTTGACACAAAATTTCAGTTTCGATAATTTTTGAATGATTAGGAGCCTTAGACCACGCAATCACAAGACCAACTTTGACTGTAATTTTGAAAGTGTTATAATTGACAAAATCAGCCAAAATTCTGGATTTTAGCAGGAAAATACAGCAAGATCTCGCTCTCGAAATTTTGGAAAAAATGTCGGGGACGATGGTGCTCGGAGTGCAACACGGTCCTCGCAACTTTTTTCCAAATTTTCAGGGATGAAAGATATTGTGATTTTATTGCGGAATCCAAAGTTACAGCTGATTTGGAGATGTTTTGATCGGTCAAATTGTCGGACAAAGGTTGAATCAAGAGGGTTTCAAAAATTAGGGTTTTGACTTTTAACCACTTAATTTTCAGAATTAAAGCACAAATATGAATTGATAATTTGTAATAGAAGGACAGATCTGAAACAAGCATTAACATTTACACATTTCGCAAGTTTAATTACTAAAAAGAAATTTTAGGGTTTTAATGCAATCACCTCTAAAACTTTGCAAAAGATCAAACATGGAAATGTAATCAAATTTATTTTTTCAGATCTAAGCATGAAAAATCAGAAAGGATGTTCACGTCGGGTTCACCAAAATGTAAAGCGGAAAATCGCGGTCAAACCCTAGTTGGTCTCCCCTCTTCTAACTCCAAGGAGAGAGAAGGGAGGTTCACTAGGATTCGATGGGTTTTCACTTAGGGGGAAAACTTTACATTCAAAAGAGGGGTTGAAACTCATAAGATCCAATCCCACGTAATGCAAGATTGGATGCTAAATGAATTTCAAGGGTTAGGAAAGCAAGGCTACCCTCTTTTGTAAAGATTAAGGAAATTAAGCTAAGGATGCATAGAAAGTCATAAAGATTCGCTTATAAACTGAGTTCGGGTTATAGGATGAAGCTGTGGACCTGGAATTAGCAGTAAAATGTCGATACGGCGCTGTCCTGCAAATTTGAGCAAAAGTTGTCGGGACGATGGCGCCCGGCGCCACGGTCCTCCGAAAAATCCGCGAAACGAAGGGGGATCTGTTCATCTCTACACAAGGCTTCCAGATCTTCAATTTCAGCCACGTACCTGCAACCTTGTTCTAAGGATGTTTGTATCCTTATGTGCAAAGGTTTAGATGTTGTATGTTGTAGTATGTAGCATGTAATAAGTGATCTCCTCTTCAATGGTTGAATCCTTGACTTGAATGCAACACTTAGCCTTGAATGGAAACTTGAAATGATCAATTGCTTGAATGCTTGAATGCTTGAATGCTTGAGTATAGTTTCCACGCCTTTTTCCCTCATATCGAATGAAAGAGGAAAATGTAGTTTATATACTTGTCATTTAGGGCTGATAGACTGATTTTCTCGACCTTAGGCCGACCAGGGAAGTATATTTCCAAATTGCAAACAAAAAGACCCGAGCCCCTTAGGAGACCGGGCCCAAAATAGGACCCAGGGACCAGGGCACTGGGCGCCATGGTCCTGGAGGACCAGGGCGCTGGGCGCTCTGGTCCCACCTCCCGGGACATCAGGGTGCAAGGAGGTTCAGGCCAGAGTACTTGAAAAATGCAGTTTTCAGTGTCGTGAGCGAGTTTCGGGGTCTCCATTCAGGTTGCGTGTTGCGTCGCCATCGTGAAGATCGAAATGCAGTCGAAATTGCAAGTGTCGCAATTTTAGGACGCTACAATACAATCTATGTTATATAAAATATATTTATATATAAATATATAATTATATATATGCAAATTTCATTTATATACTTATATATATTTATATAAAATAAATTTATCTAAATACCTGCGAAAGCAAATATATATATACTTGCATGCATATAAAAAATGCATATATATATTTAAAAAAAATTTATATAAAAAAATATATATAATAAAAAAAAATCTTAAAGCAAGAAAATATGAGGGGCGGGTCGACCGAAACCCATTGTGCTTTTCACACAGTGGGCGGTGCCCAAGGCACCACCACTGTGCTTTCACATAGTAGGCGATGCCCTGGGCACCGCCACTGTGTGAACACACAGTGGGCGGCGCCCCTGGGCACCACCACTATGTGAACACATAGTGAGTGGCGCCTCGGCACCGCCACTGTGTGGTCACACAGTGAGCAGCACCTGCGACACCACCATTGGGTGGTCACATAGTGGGCGGCGCTAGCCGGGGATGGACCGTCGCTTCCCTCCCCTCCATCAAGCAATGCCTCTGCCGTCAGCCATGGCTGCCACCCAGGGTTCTCAATTCGGCCCTGCACAATATTTTTAATCAAAATAAATCAAAGTATAAAACTCGTATGGTAAAATTTATAATTTGGGGGTATTTTATAATGCAAAATCCCTAGCTAGGGTTTGCATGATTTTGTTTCTTTTATAAAGTTGGAAAAATTTGTTATAGAAATTAAATATATATATTTGTATATGTAATTATATATAAATATAAATATTTAAATACACATAAATGAAAATATAAATAGAAAGTTGTGGAAATTAAAGAATAAAGCATACCTTTAGATTTTAATATTTATTTAGTGATGTAGATTTTTAAGAGCATATAAAATCAAGTGGGTAAACATTATATTTTTAAATCAACCTAAGGGTATTCTTTTTTTTTTTTTTTTTTAAAAAGGGTTGAGATTTAATTAACATACTTGGATATAGGTTTTTGGAATTAAATCTTATTGGACGTTTTTTTATTGTCATGGGCTTAAATGTACCTTAGTTAATTTAATTTGAGCACATTTTAAGTATGGATTAAAATGGATTAATTTAAGTATATTTTAATTATGGATTAAAATGGATGCTAGGAGAATAATTTTAATTAGCTTTCTAAAATCAAATAATGGCTATCCGAGATTATTTTTTGCCTGCGCCATATAATTATCTGAATTAGTTGAATTATTAAATTTGAGTGGACAATAAAACTATTCACTTAGAATTCTGCATTTAATTTTACTTTTTTTTTAAATATTTGAGCTAGTAGATATAAGCATAGTTTAAACAAAACATGTTGTAGTATTTTATACTTGTCGATTTAATGCTTTTAAAAGTTATGTTTTAAAAACAATTTATCCCGTTCTTGCCCTAAATTTTGGGCATGACACTGCATTCATTGTCACTTAATTGCTCATTAGCAATGACGATCCCAATTTCATAATAAAAATAATACCGTTTATTATTGTCTTATTTCACTAACAATTCCTTTTCCTTTTCATTTCAATTCCATAAATGAAAAATAAACATTATTTTCCTAATAAAATAATCATTGATAAATATGGTTCTTGACAAGTGAGGAGAACTATGTGTGACTTTGACCTATTTGGAAGCAGGAATGTAGGTGATCATTGGGTGAAGGATGCTCTTGTGACTTCAAGTTCGTAGGTGTAGGGTCTAGAGAGGATAACTCCAAGGTTTGAGGTTGTTGCTAAGTTGTTGATCTTTCCTCTCTAGTAGGCTTCAGATGAGGCCAAATAGGCATTAGAAGATTATGAAAGAGTTGAGAGACCCTTATATCTTGAATTTAATATATATAATGTTTTTGAATGATGAGTTGATAAAGTGAAAGGGTAGACTACCTTATGGTTGGTTTGTTTATCTATTGAGTAGAGGCCATCTTGTATTGGATACTGTAGACGTATAAAAATGACCATATTCCTAAATGAATATTTTATGTTCATTTCTCTATTTAATTAAATTATCCACATTCTTCTATTTAATTAAGTAAATTACTCAATTTATTTAAATTAAATTCACTATACCCATTTAATGAATAAATCATTTTATTCAATAAAACCCCCCTATCCACTTTTAATTAAATTCAAATTTAATTAAATAGTTATCCTAAATTGAATAAATCTAATTTATTCAATTTCTCCAAATTGCAACCAAATTGAATTAAATTACTTTATTTCAATTAAATCCTATTATCCCTCCATTCACTTGCAAAATCCCAAACCCCTTTCTAATCTCTTCTAGAATCTTCTAATCACTTCTAATTAACCTAACCCCTCCTCTAAACTTTGTCACATCCCTAAGCAAAGGGAAGTCACTTCTCAAACCCTCAAAGTCTTTGATAACCATTAAAGGCTTTCAACCTTCAACCACTAAATGGCTCAAAATCTTTCAAAACCATTGAAGGCTTTCAACCTTCAACCACTTAATCCCCAAAGTCTCCAATAACCATTAATGGTTAACTCAAACCCTCCTACATGGTTAAAATATTTGTTTTAACTCAACCTTCATCCAACCCAAGGGTCTCATCAGGCCTTTAATGCTTTGACCATGATTATCTCTTAATCATTTGCACAAAGGTTTATCCTTGGATTAACTCTTAATCCAGTGGGTAAGCCTAGCTTAGACTTGACCCTTAGCCTTTAGATAACCATGAGGTCTTCTCAGGCCTTTAATTCCTCCAACCCCTTCTCTCAACTCAATCCTATATTGACACTTGTCACCATTTCATTGGTGTCAATTGTGCACATGGATACCCAACTTTCAAACTCGACCCTTGATTAAACAATTCAATCTTGACCATCCATTGCCCTGTTTATGCTATAAATAGAGCTCTCATTCCTCCATTTTCAACAATCATCCTTCAAATTTGTAGCATCACACTTATGTTCAAATACATTCAAGCTTTCTCATTTTATATATGCTCATCATTTAGCCTCTCTTAAATCAGGAATTAGACTAAATATGCATGTTAGAATAATTTCTTTATCATTTTAGCTCAATCATAGACTAAATATAGTATGCTAGGATAGTATTCATACTAATATTGTCATCTTATCATTTAGTTTATTGCATTTTAAGATCATCCATAGCTTATAACACATTTCATACTAAAATCTATCAGAGCATCCCTCGTTCTTACATTTGCCATCCCTGAACCATTTTGCTCAGTGATCTGAGAGCAAAACATTGGTTTGAGGGACATTGTGAGATAGAGAACCATGGGACCCTCCTTGGGAAGCTGAGTAATACATTATTACTCCATAGCTTGCATCAAGAAGTCCTCTGTGTGTGTGTGGACTAGTATTTGAAATATTTTCACATATTAAGTTTTATTAGCCCACTTTTCCCACATACATTTCTGGTGCCCACCGTGGGGCCCGACCCCAAATAACAAATCGGTTTTTCAAATTAATCACTTTTGCAGGTCCGCGGGAAACAGGAATCGGCGTGTGGGAAACGTTCCCTAGCGCATCTGATTGACAGTCTAGCGCATCCCGCTTACTGTTTAGCACATGGGGACTACACTCTAGCGCGTGAAGTCCTTTCTTTAGCGCGTGACCCTCTAACATTTTCTTGTAGGTCTTGACGCGGGCGAAACATAGAGTAGCGCATTCAATAAATAGAATAGCGCATACGATCCATAGTTCAGTGCTTATAGTCCATCATCCAACGCGTCAAACTCAAACATTAGCGCATCTAATTTTTAATTTTCCTACAGGTCTCAGCACGGGAAAGAAAAAAAACAGAGCAGCGCTTCCAACTCACAGAGTAGCGCATCCAGGCAACAGTATAGCGCAGAGGAACATCAGTTTAGTGCATCTAGTTTTTATTGTAGCACGTGCAGTCCATTCTGTCGCGCATCATAGACAAAAAAAAAAAATTATTGTAACCGAACTGAAATTTTAGACTTGTGGAAGTCCCCCAAATCATCTAACATTTTCTTTTTTTGGTTTGCTTGCAAGACTCTAACAATTTTCTTACAGGTGGAGTGGGCCATTTTCTTTTAACCGATTTCTTTTGCTGACCAAAAAACATCGACTTTGCTTTGTTGAC
Source organism: Cryptomeria japonica (assembly GCF_030272615.1). Taxonomy (NCBI): domain Eukaryota; kingdom Viridiplantae; phylum Streptophyta; class Pinopsida; order Cupressales; family Cupressaceae; genus Cryptomeria; species Cryptomeria japonica. The sequence goes on along the minus strand of NC_081407.1, from coordinate 1,876,421 downwards.
CATTTCTTTTTCATAGATCAGAAAATTATTGTTTTGGAGGGATAAAATGAACATCATGTTTTGTGGAGCAACATCTCCACATAGATTTTAGCAAACCACTGATTTGAAAGGATAAAATAAACAATTTGATTGCTTTGTCTCGAAAGTGGAAGGAATATGCTCTCCCCTTAACTGGGTGATCAAAAATCCAGACCACTCTTAAGCTTTCTCTACTTCAAGCAATAAAACATTTAGCAGACCTGCCTTCCCGAGGAGTTGCAATCAACTCTTAAAGTCGTTTATGGTCGGTGTGAAGGGAATGACCTAAGTGGGGAACGGCTTTGACGCCAAGAATTCCAACCCACTATAATCAAATGTGAAAAGTGATGAAAGTCCTTTTCAACGGTTGCGCGCAGTGATTAGCCTTCCCCTAGTATCCTCGAGATACGTAAAGCCTTTGTTCTAAAAGTTGGGAAGCCTCCTGAGGGATTTTATCACTGACGACCAAACGGGAAGCCTGATTACGAACCATAGAAATAGAAACTTTGAGCCGAGTCAGTAACTAGACATTTATAACATCATAGTGCAAGGGTGGGGAAGAATCCACCCCCAAGATTACTCACCATATATTTCCCAAGATAACTACTCAACTGTGGAGCGATTCACTTTGAGTTAATTTCTGGCAAAAAGCAAAAAAATGGGCACCCTCCAGGGGGTGACATGGCTGTTTGAGCTGACGAAGTATCGAGACTAGTGGGCTATGATGTTATTTATGACCCTTGACTAAAGAGTCTTTCTGAAGTGTATTACTTGTATCCAAACCTGTTAAAACATTAGGGATTTGAACACATCCTCGCAGAACATACACCTTTTGTTAGATTAGGTAAAATGGTTGTACTTTTTGTGCCGTGCTTGCATTTATTACTTCAGAAAATCATCCATCACACTTGAAAATTTCTCAACAAAATTCAAAATCCTCAAGAAATCAACCAAAAGGAAAAATTAGTGTCATTTAGCGCATAAGAGCAACCTCTTAGCGCGTAGAATACTTTTGTTAGCGCATCCAAACCTCAAATTAGTGCGTGGGGTTAAAACAGTAGCGTTTCCATCTAAAGACAAAACAGTGTAAAGTCCTTTAGCGCATCCCAACAACAGTCTAATGCATAGAATCAACATATCAGCGCGTAGGAACCAAGAATTAGCGCATAAAGTCTAAAAGTTAGTGCGTAACAGGCCTAATATAGTGCGTATCTTTTTCAAACAAATTCGACAACAATTTTCAACAGTCCAAACTTTAGCGCGTGGAAGAAACAGCTTAGCGCGTGGCATAGAAACATTAGCGCATAAAGTCTAACAGTTAGCGCGTTGAAGACCCAAGATAGCGCATAAGATTTTTCAATTGTTAGACCGCCATTTTCAGAAAGTCCAAACTTTAGCGCGTGTCTAGGGGCAGCTTAGTGCGTGTGATTCTTCTTTTAGCGCATCAAGTAAATTCAGTAGCACATGTAGACTCTGTTCTAGTGCGTGATCCAAGGTCAAAAAATAGAGAGCAAAACCGAGAAAAATTTTGAAATTTCAAAAAACATTTTTAAAAGCCTTTTTCATCAAACATCAGTTTTCATCAAAACAAAGTGACAAAAACAAAACATTAAAACTATTTCTTGAGCAAAATTTGTGTCAAACCAAGTTGTCAGAATCTTAAACAAATCGCACAATAGAGGACGTTTCTCCTATCATAATCTGGAAATTTCATCATCAGGATCAACAGAATCCTTTACCATCTTACGGATTTTTATCTCAAAAACACTTGTTTAAGATTTTCAAATTGTCAAATCCAGTTTCCAGATCGGGAAGCTTTTATCCATATCATTTGACACGCTTTGGCGTGAAGGGGCATCTAAACCTTCACTCTGATAAAGTAAGATTTGAAATTTTCCAAAACAAGAATCAACTGAATCCAAAACCAATCAAAGGAAACCATTGATCACTCATGCATGACTAATCCCCTTATTCTGAGAAGAAAGAACCTCTATCGTAACATCACGTTGAAGAAACAACAACCTAGTTTTTCCAAATTCATCAAGAGAAATAAGTTTTTATACATCAATCGTCAACTCTTCAAATCTCATCGGGTATTCCTTCATCACGTCAAACGTTATATCCAAAACAAATCTAGTGAATTTGACAAAGAACCATTGAAAACAAGAGCATAGTGTCAAAAGTCTGCTTTTAATCAAACCATAAACTGCGGAGGAAAGATCAATCCGGCATTCTTGCCCGACGAGTGCATCACATACAACACACCGCGACTAGAACCCCCAACGCCCGAGCAACATATCAACGAGGCTTTTGTACCCTTCATCACTGAAAGTTTCTACTAAAATGCCTATTACTCGCTCTCAAAGTAACAAACAAAGCGAGGCACACGCAGAATCAAGTATGAATTGCAGATTATCAAATCCTTTTGAAGTTCCACCCGTAGAAGAACTTGAAATTACTGACGCACTTCTTCGAGAATGTCAAGAAAACCCTTCCTTCCAAAAACTTGTCGAAAAACTCATGGAAAATGACAAAGAAAAATATCTACTCATGCTTACAAGCAAGGCATTAAACTTCCTGAAGATTTCGACGCAAACATTTTTCAAACCGGATCTCGACAATATACATATCAAGAACAAAAAAGAGAAAAAGAAACTCACATACCTAAACAACATATCCCAGAACAACACATTCCAGAACAATGCATACCAGAAATGCGTATACCTGAGCTAGAAACACCAGAGCAACATATACCATTTACCACACCTTTTCAGCTGAGAACCAATACGAGGCAAGAACTTTTTCCTCGACAAGACAATATAACTTTGGTAGCCCTTACTCAACAAATGCAAATGTTGCAAAGGCAAATACAGGATATGCAACAAGGGACAACAGTGCAGTACTCTTTAAATGAAATCTGTCCTTATCCATTTGACAGAAGTTTGAACATGGTGCCTTTTCCTCCAAACTCAGACGTTCTCAAATTTGATAAATATGATGGGAAAAGTGATCCCCGAGATCATGTTCGAGAATTTTGCACACTGAGCCTTGAATTTGCTCATGACGACACCTATTTGATGAGGTTATTCCCCAAAAGCTTAGGAGGGCAAACCATGGAATGGTTATCCAAAATTTCGCCACCTGTCAAATCATTTGATGAGTTGGTTAACAAATTCATAACCCACTATTCCTACAACATCCAACATGCCATAACCATGCTAGATGTTTGCAACACCAAACAAAAGAATAACAAAACATTCATGGTGTTCCTTCAACGCTGGCGACGCATGGTATCACGATATCCTCAAGATATTCCTAAAAAGGAGAAAATGGAAATCTTCATCGATAACTTGAATGGTGAGATGAGTTACAGACTAAAACTTCAATGCATACCATCTTTCACTAAACTGATTGAAAATGGCATTCAAGTAGAAGAAGCATGTGTCAAAAAGGGAACACTCAAATTCTACAAGGAAGGAACAAACTCATCAGACTATAATAATCAGAACAACACCAATCTTGACAAATCTCGATTTTGGACTCAAAACAAAAACGAAGGCAACAATGAATCATATGATCCCAAATCTAAGCAACCAGTGCTTGCATTATCCGAAAACCCTCAAAACACGAAAAATCCTAAAAATGCTACTCCCAGTGTTAACACATATGTGCAAAACACTGATCAAGGACAATTCAACACAAACAACAACACCGATACTCAAAGCAAAAACATGAATCCAGGACCTAACAACAATCCACGCAACAACACGAACAATTTCCAAAAGCGTATCTTCACACCACTAGGACAATCACTAGAATCCGCATTCAGAGAACTTTTGGCAAACAAGATTCTTTCTTTACCTCCAATCAACAACTATGAGCCCCCAATTAAACCACCTTGGTGGAATGATTTGCACTATTGTGATTTCCATTGCAATAAGGGTCATAGAACAAACGAATGCATGAGATTGAAACACGTAGTGCAGGACATGATTGATCGAGGTGACTTAACGGTGGATGGTCTCAAAACAAATGGTGATCACGGAGCCTTTAAAAATCCTCTCCCAAATTACAACAAAGATGGAGCATCAACCTCAGATGATACACGTGGAGCTCGTATTAATCACATCTACAACAACACCATCAACCACATATCAGCTGAAGATCATCAAGTAAATGTCATCACCATTCAAGATCGACATGATCATGAATCAGTCAATGTCACAACCCGAACTCAGAAATATGTCTTGAAAGGACATACTACACCTGCAACTACCATACCAAAAATCCAATATGACTTGGTCAGCCAACTACATAAAACTCCAGCGCAAATATCTATACTAGAATTCCTGAAACTATCACCAAGGTACAAAGACATATTAGAGCAAGCGCTATTGGAAACCAATGTACCTCAAAATTTGGATATAGACAGATTTCAAGCCATGGTCGCCCATATGACTGGACCTCATAACCTCACTTTCTCATAACATGACGATGTTTCCTTAATCCATCCACATAATACTCCTCTCCATATTGAAGTCATTGTTTGCAAACACCGAGTGAAAAGAGTCTTAATAGATGGAGGAGTCGGCCTTAATATATGTACTTTAAAGCTTATCCGTGCATTAGGCTTCTCCGAAGAATCTATTGATCCCTGCAAGAAAATTACCATAAAAGCATATGATGATGAGGAAAGGTCCTCTAAAGGAACAGTGATATTACCTATTCAAGTATGCCCAGTACAAAAGGATACTATCTATCAAGTCTTAGACATAGATCTAACCTACAATATTTTTGTTAGGACGACCCTGGATACATGAAATGCAAGCAGTACCTTCTACGTATCATCAATGTGTCAAGTTCCCTTATGATGGACAAGAAATCTCCATATCAGCTGTTCACAATCCATTTCAACATTGCAATGCAATGGGGGCAGCCCAAGACAGTTTGGTTCCTCATAATAGAGAAAAGCAGCGATCCTTAACATCAGATCTACAAACAGCGAAGCCCAACTCCTTATGGGGAGACTTCAAACAGAAAATGCAAATCAAAGACCAAGGCATGGGAGAATATTCTCTGGAGCCTTTATGTTTGGCAAAATTACCAACCTCACCTAGATCGCATGGTTTGCCTACTACATCAACACAACTGGCTACTTAGCGCATCACCAAATTTGATGGTACTTTCATCCAACTGGGCACTCTAGCACATGAATCGGAAGATAAAGATGTTCTTAACTGGTTATATAAAGATGAGGAAGAAAATCATAGAGTAGCCACTCTGGACATTGTTCTACCAACACACCTATATGGAAAAGGCTACTTAATCATGAAGCAAATGGGATATGGTGGTAAAGGACCTATTGGCAAATGCAAAGACGGAGTCACTGAACTTATAGATCTTCCTTCACAACCTAGCAGAAACAAAGTAGGATTGGGTTCTAAACTCACGTTCCTATTGAAACAGTCGCCACACACAACTACAAAACCTCAATGGAAGGAAAAGAAGAAGTACAAAGAAGAATCTTGGCAGGAAGCACTTTTTGAATCAGCAGAAACAATCCGCAAGGCACGGGAACGTCAAGATCAGAAGTTACATCAGGAAAAGCTTCTAAGTCATAAGAAGGCCCTATCTGCAGCTGTAGCTCATATTCAGACACCAATATCTCAAGAACAAATCAGGTCATCTCCAGATACCGTTATTCCTCCCCGAGGAAGCACAGTCTATGAACAAATCCAGAAAGTAGAAGACGGATCTGACACAGAATCAACAAAGACCATCAAAATGGTATCCCTCATCAAAGATTTATTTTCACCATACAACATACCATTTTACAGCACAGATAGAATCTGGGATGATGCCTATGAGACGGATTCCAATGAATATGAATGGGGTACCTACTCCAATGCTACTACAGATATCCTTGATGATACTGATTCTATATCTCTTTCTCAAAAAGAACATAACACAGAAGATAGGCCTCTTGAATTTGGACCACAGAATATCTACGATGCTGAGGAAAGCGAACAGGAACATTATGAGCAAGTATATGTAGAGGATAATACCATCGAAGACCTCGACAAAATCCTAAACTTCTTTAAAACCAAGAACAATCACGATGAAAACTCTGTCCTAACACTCACAGTAGCCAAACTTAATCCACCTAATGATTCCTTACCACTTGTCTTTCCTGACCTCATCAACTGGGATGAACCTGAAATCCATGATATACCAATTTTCCCCAATGATGAATCTATTATCCATTATTTATGTACCGTAAATCCTGAAACAGGCTCTACCAGTGAACAAAATAATGATATCTGTCAATCAGGGAGTGCCAAGTCTCTCAGTCACAAAAATGAACCAAATAAAGGATCTAATGCTGAAAACCACTCAATGGTAGCTCTAGATCACAAAAAAGTAAAAATAAAGGATGCATCTGAGGGTGAAAACCTTTTTAAGGCACCTAACGATGGGAGACTTGACACTCTTCCTGAGCACTTTCATGAGCGATCGCCCATATTGATTGAGCCCACTCAATCAATCAACATTGGTACCACAGAAGCAGCCAGAAACATACACCTTGCAGAATCTCTAACAGAGGCAGAAAGATCAGCGTTCATCATTTTCTTCAAAGAACAGCAAATTAACTTTGCTTGGTCATATGCTGATATGCCTGGAGTGGATCCACACTTAATCATGCATCATCTGTCCATTTCCATAGGAGTTAAGCCAGTTAAGCAAAAGCTACACAAGATGAACCCACAGGTGGCACTCATGGTCAAAACTGAACTAAAGAAATTATTAGACGTCGAATTCATTCGACCCATTGACTATGCAGAGTGGATTTCCAACATCGTTCTAGTATCAAAACTAGATGGTAGTATCAGAATATGCACTGACTTCAGAGACGTCAACAAAGCTTGTCCAAAGGATGACTTTCCTCTACCCAGTATCGACATCATTGTAGATCTCACAGCAGGCCATGCAATGCTCTCACTAATGGATGGTTTCTCAGGCTATAACCAAATCAAAATAGCCCCTGAAGACCAAGATAAAACTGCGTTCACCTGTCCTTGGGGAACGTACTGTTGGAATGTTATGCCTTTTGGCTTAAAGAATGCAGGGGCCACTTATCAAAGAGCAATGACTACAATATTCCATGACATGATGCACACATTTATGGAAGACTATGTGGATGACTTATTAGCTAAATCCTTCACCAGAGCAGAACATCTTGGCATCCTAACAAAGATTTTTGATCGATTGGAGAAATTCCAAGTCAGGCTTAACCCTAAGAAGTGTGTCTTCGGGGTTACATCAGGCAAGTTACTAGGCTACATAGTCTCAGCTAAAGGTATTGAAGTAGATCCAGCAAAGGTATAATCCATCATGGACATGCCACCACCAAAGAATATCAGCCAACTCAGATCTCTGCAAGGACGACTTCAATCAATCAAGCAATTCATCGCTCAGCTAGCAGATAAAAGTCTACCATTTAACCATTTACTACACAAAAATGTACCCTTCAAATGGGAGGCCAAGTGTGCAGAATCTTTTTACCAAATCAAACAGTACCTGATGAATCCACCAGTTTTGGTACCACCAGTCGCAGGAAAGCCTCTTATTTTATATATCTCAACAATAGATATATCACTGGGGGCATTATTGGCACAATAAGATCAACAAGGAAAGGAACGCGCCATATACTATATTAGTAGAACATTTAATGGCTATGAACTCAACTATACATTCATTGAAAAGGCTTGCCTAACAGTGGTCTTTGCATCTCAGAAGTTTCGACATTATATGCTAGCACACACCATCAAGTTAGTAGCAAAAATTGATCCTCTCAAATATCTACTCAGCAAGACAGCTCTTATAGGCCGATTGGCTAAATGGGTCATGATTCTCAGTGAGTTTGACATCCAATACATAGAAAGACGAGTCATCAAAGGACAAGCAATTGCGGATCAGTTGGTCGAAGCACCGCTACCAGGAAAACACACCATGGAAATTGAATTTCTGGACAGGGACGTTCTTACTCTTTCTACTAAACAATGGACTCTCTACTTTGATGGATCTTATACACAACATGGTTCAGGTGCTGGCATTCTGTTCATCACTCCTGAAGGACACACTATACCAAGATCATACAGGCTTATGTTTCCTTGCACCAATAATGTGGCTGAATATGAGGCACTGGTCATAGGTATCAAAATGGCTATAGAATGGAAAATCACAGAATTAAAAGTCTATGGGGACTCGCAATTGGTCGTCCATCAGATCAACAATGACTATCAGACAAAGGATGGCAAGCTACTACCCTACAAGCGAATGGTGGATGACTTCAAACGGTATTTTGTACACATCACCTTCGAGAAAATAACAAGGTTGAACAACAAAGCAGTCGATGCAATGGCTACTATCGCTTCATTACTACAAATTCCAGAGCAACAGAGTCGTTATGAGTTCCTGGTAGAGCAACTATTCTCCCTCGCCTATGACCACTCTGAATCCCAGGTTATCTATGCCTTGACTGGTTGAGATTATCCGTTATATGGACCAATATATGACTACCTCAAGCATAATATCTTACCCATTGACCAATCCCGTAACCAAAAACGTAACTTTATCCGACAAGCTGCCCGTTATACCCTCACCGTCGATACTTTGTATCGTCGAGGTCTCGATGGTACTCTTCTTCGTTGCCTTGATCGTAATGATTCTGATTCTGCTTTACACGAGCTTCACGAAGGTATTTGTGGCACACATTCAAGTGGCACTACTCTTGCTAAAAAGCTTCTCAGGATGGGATACTACTGGCCTACAATGGAGAAAGACTCATATCATTTCGCCAAGAAATGTCCTAAATGCCAGATCTATGGCAATCTGATACATGCACCAGCACAAGAACTGTAGCCATTTACAACATCTTGGTCCTTTTGTCAGTGGGGACTGTACCTCGTTGGCAAAATTCATCCTTCATCATCAAATGGACACAAGTTCATTATAACGGCAACAGAATACTTTACCAAATGCATAGAAGCAGTTCCCATGACCACAGTAACCGGGAAACAAATTGCCTCTTTTATTCTTAATTATCTAATCTACAGATATGGTATTCCAAGTTCAATCATCACAGATAATGGACGGCCCTTCAAGAATCAAGATGTCCAAGAACTATGTGATAAATTCAAAATCCAACATAGGTTCTCTACACCATACTACCCACAGGGAAATGGTCAAGCGGAAGCATCTAACAAGACAATACTAAAAATCCTCAAGAAAATAGTAAATGATGCCGGAAGAGATTGGCATGTACAACTCAATCCAGCACTTTGGGCATACAGAACTAGCATCCACACACCTACAGGAGCAACACCATACTCATTGGTGTATGCATCAGAGGCTATTTTACCCCTGGAGGTAGAAATTCCATCTCTCAGAGTCTCTTTGAAAGGCTTAATCCCAGATGAAGAGTATCGAGTTAACCGACTGCAAGAACTTGAACTCCTAGATGAAAGACATCAACATGCTTACACTCATCTCAAAGCATATCAGCAACGCATGTGCAGGAGCTACAATCATAAAGTCATCCCCCGCAACTTCAAGGTTGGTGACCTAGTCCTTAAAGAAAATCCAAGAAATCAGCAAGATCGAGAAAAGAAAGGGAAATTTGAGCCTAATTGGTTGGGTCCCTATGTTATCATATCAGTTTATGGATCAGGTGCCTATCAGCTAACAAATTATGAAGGAGATATGCTCGATGAACCAACTAATAGCATCCATCTGAAAAGGTACTATACTTAAGTGGCCTAGTGCATGGAAAAAGCCAAAATAAATTTTTATTTTTTTTTTAAATCCAGAAAAAGCAAAAAAAAAACAAAGAGTACAAATAAAAACAAATGGTGAAACCTGGTAAACAGGCGCTCTTGTAAAAGAACGGCTCCTCTATCTATTTCCATACCATTTTATCCCTACAAACACTATAGGCCGTCGCCCGACACTTAGCAAATATTCATTCAGGACATACTTAGTGTAGTCACTATCCTGATTTGTCTATATATATCCTCTTACCACTAATCCACCATGGCTTGGAATCACTGTATATATTCACATCAAGAGGCACACTCAGCTAGGGGCATGTAAATCGTATCAATATTGCAAACATTCAAAACATCAAGACTAGATACAAAACTCAAAAAAAAAAACAGGACATCCAACAAACCACAAAAAACCAAAAAAAAAAAAAAAACTACACTTCATTGCAAAAACAAAACAAATCACAAAAATACCAAGGATGGATGATTTTCTGAAGTATTGAATGTTGCACTATAGCATAAAATTTTAGCTAGTTTTGCATTTTGAACTTTTTGAATGTTTGGATTCTCTTCCTTGTTTCACTAAATGCTTCACAGCTAGAGCTCAAGGGGAACTTCCAATATTTTCTTAGTCTTCTGTCTGGGAGGCGCTCACTTATACTGTGTGAATAATTGCCTCGAGACGTGATACATCACATATCACTAAAGGCTTGATTCCACTTCACGCATATAAATGATCTAATCTTGTCTGTTTACGCAATGCGCACTCAGGTCGTCCTGGTTCAATTATACCTTGACGCTTGTGCTATCTTGCAAAATCAAACATCATGTAAATTTTTCTCAGGTCATTATGGTTCAATTATACCATTATGCTTGTATAAATTTTCAACATATCCTAAACAAATCAATGCTCAATGATGATATCTACAAAGAAAGCAAACAAATGGTTATATCGGATGGTAAATGCAGAATGAGGGATGTTCCAAAAACAATTAGTTGCATATCATTTAAACATGTTTGCATATCATTTAAACATCATTGCATATCATTTAAGTATGTTTGCATATCATTTTAAACATCATTTACATATCAAGATACATTTAGCAGCATATTAACACATACATCTCATTTTCAAGATACATCTCACAGCATATAAATAGCATACATCCTGCATCATACATTACATCATATATTTAAGCATTGCATCATCACATAAAATAACCCACATAAAATACATCCATATCAACGCATCACAGGATCAAAAATGGTGTCGTATATATATATATATATATATATATATATATATATATATATATATATATATATATATATATATATATATATATATATATATATATATATATCTCAAAAATGATCAAAATCTACAAAATGTGTCCAGTACAAAGAATAACAAATGCTCAAAAATACAACGGAGACCATGTCTCTCAAGTATGACTATCCCTTGACGGAGATGGTCTCGCTCCAGATGCACCCGCCCCTGGATCTCCAGGAGAGTTCTGTCTCGATGGCCCCGTCACACCTCGGCTCTCAGATCGTGACCTAGTGGCTCGAGATCGGCTAGATCTCGACTGAGCAAAACTCTCAACTCGTCAATCCCTGGGTACTACAGCCTCATAATGCCGCCTATAATACTCCGCCTCCTGCACTCTCAGCGCCAACTCTCTAAGGGTGTCTCTCATCGGACCACCCGCCGCTGCTCTCTGCATACTCGCCACCACCTCTTCCGCTCGCCCCCTCTGCTCTATCTTGGTATCTCTCTCAGTAGTCAACTGAGAAATCTGCCGCTGATAGGTCAAAATCTATGCCTGCAGCTGCTGCACAGTAATCTGCAAGGTCCGTATCTACGCATCCTCCATGTGACCTGGAACTCGCACTCGCAGCAGTACCTGTGCTGGCGGAACCCCTCCCATTTGGCCTGTCCTCGGTACTGGAGGTGGGAGTACATCCGTCCTCCTCCTCTGTGCTGGTCAACTAGGCTCCTCCTCACCACCCACTACAGCTAGCACCTCCCCCACTCTCCCCTCTCCACTAGCTCCGATAGCCAATCCACCTCTCCCCCTATCTATCCTCCCCTGTCTAACTGCTCGATCCACACCTCTCTCTCCTCTCCTCACTATACCTCCCTGCCTCCCTCTAGCTCCTCTACCTCCTCCTCCTCCATCATCCCCATCATCTCCATCATCTCCCTCGTCTCCCTCCTTCTCATCTGAATCAAAAGCTGGCCTCACCTCCTCCGAATCTGAGATCCTGGCCACCGCCCGCGCAACAAACAATCAAGCAAAATCATCAGTCATGCCTGCATCTGGAATCTCTGGGGCATAATCCCAGATCTGCCAGGCCAACCCCACAAACTCCTCCACTGCCACGGCACTATCAATAGTAGGCCCCCAATCCGCCACATCCTGCTGCCGCCATGCATAAAGGCACGCTCCCTGAGGAATACCCTGCTGGCACCCGAACTGCCTCAAAACTCGGGTCACCACAAACCGCTCAATCACGAATGGGGTCCTTCCAATCAGATACCTCGTCATAAATACAAAGAGCATCTCTAGCCCATCCTCTGCCCATACCTCACATCCTGTATATTGTCTCTAGGTGACCGTATCAATATCATCAAAAACCCTCCTCCAATGCTCTAGTTTGCCCACCTTACACTGGACAACTAGACCCTTGTATCCATAGGCATATGCTGGGCCTACGGGCCTGTCCCTATCGGCTAGTGGCCTCGCTGCTGGAATATGCTCCCAGCACCATACCTGTAACAAAGTCACGTCAGCTGACAAACTACCGTAACCGAGGTATACTACCTCATGTAGACTCTTGTATAAATGAGCCAGCATAGCTGACCCCCATGCAAACCTCCGGCCCTGAGTGACCATCTCCTCCAACACTAACCCCCATCCCACTGAGAATCCCTTTGACCTGCGATCAGGACAAAGAAATCCACCAATAAACCCTGCTAGAACGGATGGTAGCGGTGCATAGTCCAGGTCCAAAAACTCCTGACAGGGGATCTCATACCCACAGACAGTATCATCCTGGAATATCTGGTGCAGTGCCTCTATGCCACCCTCCTCTGACTGCTCATATGGTAGTAGTGCACCTACCACAGGAATGCGCAGAATCCGGTAACAGTCCTCAGGTGTGACTGTCATCTCTCCAGTGGCAAAATGGAAGGTGTTGGTGTCGCTATGCCACCTCTCTGCCAAAGCTATCAAAAGCCCTCGGTTCACAGTGAACCGAGGCATATCCAAGAGAGAGGTCAATCCACATCTCTCAATAATATCCAAATCCACCTGCGACAACCGCAATATCAATGTCCACGGTCTGGGGAATCTCTCCCTCGACTAAACCACGTCCAATCGCTCCTGTCAACACACACAACAAATCCAATATCAGTTTCCACATCAAAACAAAGATATCAAAATCAAACTTACATCAACAATATGAAACAATTTGCTCATCTCTATCAAAGTTCAAAATCTTATCATTTCATATCAACTTGTAAAACAACTCAAGTTCTCAAAAACCATATCAAAACTTGTAACACAACTCAAGTCTCCACAATCACATAAACTTGTAAAACAACTCAAGTTTTCCACCCATATCAGCTTGTAAAACAACTTAAGTTTCCAACCCATATCGGCTTGTAACACAACTCAGGCTTCACATACATTGAACTTGACACAGAACATGCAAATAAATCATATACTGATCAACACAACACATTTGATATCTATATATAACTTGGACAATCGCCAATCAAAACAAGTTATACAAACATTCATATTGGATAAATCCATCACATCACGACAGGCAAAACACAACAAATTTTCAAATCGGCCCATTCTGCAAAAAAATTTTAGATGTGCTAAAACAGTTATTCAATGCGCTAAAAACCTCCCACACGTTAGGCTGCCTCTCCTACGCGCTACTCTATTTACCCTATACGCTAGACTCTATCTACGCGCTAAAATTTTCACCCCATGCGCTACCTAACCCACCCCATGCACTAGACTCTGCCTACACGCTAATCTACCCCTCCTAGGCACTACCCGTTTAGCCCTATGTGCTAGGTTAGTCCTACGCGCTAAACCCCCTTCCCTACGCAAACCCCTGCGACCCCTATGCGCTAGGTCACTCCCACGCGCTAACCTGTTGACGCAATGCGCTACCTGACACTTTCCATGCGCTATTCTACATGCACGCGCTAACCTATTCATTTTATGCGCTATCTTATTTCTTTCGGACGGGACCCCTAAAATTAAGCTCGATGCGCTACTCTAAACTTCGTATGCGCTACTATGGACCCTAGATGCGTTAAAACGTAAAACCCGAACTTTGAAAATCAAAAAATGCCTAAAAATGACAAAATCAAAAATCAAAAAAGGGTAAAAAACGTTGACTTACTGGTGGTCCACGCGTTGCAGGCCTCCGATATCTTCGAACGCGCTCGAATCGGTGTCTATGATAAGGAATAGGCATTTTCTCTCCAGAGCAAATTCTCTTTTTCCAAAGTCAACAAAGCACAAATAAATCTAAATCAAGCCCTTTTCCCCTTTTATAGGAGGAAAATGAAATTAGGGTTAGCCGACTGGACCTGTAATATGGTCGCGGTCTCCCCTATACCATAACATTTGTAACTTATCGGGAGATGAATCAATTTACACACATTTTACATGCACGAAATCGTACACATCATACGCAACTCATCAAATTAAATCAAAATTTTTATTTTTTTCAAAATATTGATTCATCTCCCGAGGGGGCATCACCATTCAAATATCGAATTTGGGGCATCACATCGAATCTAGGGCACGACTTGCAAATCAAAAAAGTGACACAAAATTGCATTGATCATAAATCATGATAAAGCATCATTTTCTTTGAAATAACATGTGCACACACGTCACTTCAAAGAGGGGCAAAATGTAGACGTATAAAAATGACCATATTCCTAAATGAATATTTTATGTTCATTTCTCTATTTAATTAAATCCAATTTAATTAAATTATCCACATTCTTCTATTTAATTAAGTAAATTACTCAATTTATTTAAATTAAATTCACTATACCCATTTAATGAATAAATTATTTTATTCAATAAAACCCCCCTATCCACTTTTAATTAAATTCAAATTTAATTAAATAGTTATCCTGAATTGAATAAATCTAATTTATTCAATTTCTCCAAATTGCAACCAAATTGAATTAAATTACTTTATTTCAATTAAATCCTATTATCCCTCCATCCACTTGCAAAATCCCAAACCCCTTTCTAATCCCTTCTAGAATCTTCTAATCACTTCTAATTAACCTAACCCCTCCTCTAAACTTTGTCACATCCCTAAGAAAAGGGAAGTCACTTCTCAAACCCTCAAAGTCTTTGATAACCATTAAAGGTTTTCAACCTTCAACCACTAAATGGCTCAAAGTCTTTGAAAACCATTGAAGGCTTTCAACCTTCAACCACTTAATCCTCAAAGTCTCCAATAACCATTAATGGTTAACTCAAACCCTCCTACATGGTTAAAATATTTGTTTTAACTCAACCTTCATCCAACCCAAGGGTCTCATCAGGCCTTTAATGCTTTGACCATGATTATCTCTTAATCATTTGCACAAAGGTTTATCCTTGGATTAACTCTTAATACAGTGGGTAAGCCTAGCTTAGACTTGACCCTTAGCCTTTAGATAACCATGAGGTCTTCTCAGGCCTTTAATGCCTCCAACCCCTTCTCTCAACCCAATCCTATATTGACACTTGTCACCATTTCATTGGTGCCAATTGTGCACATGGATCCCCAACTTTCAAACTCAGCCCTTGATTAAACAATTCAATCTTGACCATCCATTGCCCTGTTTATGCTATAAATAGAGCTCTCATTCCTCCATTTGCAACAATCATCCTTCAAATTTGTAGCATCACACTTATGCTCAAATACATTCAAGCTTTCTCATTTTATATATGCTCATCATTTAGCCTCTCTTAAATCAGGAATTAGACTAAATATGCATGTTAGAATAATTTCTTTATCATTTTAGCTCAATCATACACTAAATATAGTATGCTAGGATAGTATTCATACTAATATTGTCATCTTATCATTTAGTTTATTGCATTTTAAGATCATGCATAGCTTATAACACATTTCATACTAAAATCTATCAGAGCATCCCTCGTTCTTACATTTGCCATCCCTGAACCATTTTGCTCAGTGATCTGAGAGCAAAACATTGGTTTGAGGGACATTGTGAGATAGAGAACCATGGGACCCTCCTTGGGAAGCTGAGTAATACGTTATTACTCCATAGCTTGCATCAAGAAGTCCTGTGTGTGTGTGTGGACTAGTATTTGAAATATTTTCACATATTAAGTTTTATCAGCCCACTTTTCCCGCATACAGATACAAGTGAAATTTAATCCTAGACCTATAAGACTTTGTGTATATTGTTAGGTCCCTGAGACAACTGAGCGGGGGGGGTGAATCAGTTGTCTAATAAATTTAAACCAAAAACAACTTAACCAAACTTAATGCTTATTACCGGTGAACCAAACTTTATGTTGGTAGGTAGTTTATCAATTAATTGCAGTACCGGTAAAGATTAATGCATGAAACAAAAAGATAATAACATCCACAACACATAACACCAATATTTATTTGTGGAAACCCTGTAAGAGGAAAAACCATGGTGGGAAACCTTACCCACAATCAGATGATACTACTGCAGATAGTATGTGTATACAAATGGGGTCTGCACATGTAGAAAGACCAAGCGCCTAGAGCTCATTGCTCAAATGCAAATGGGAGTCACACTGACTACAATTGGATGATTAAATCCAATAATGATGTTACTGCTCAAAATAGACTCTTCATATGCTGGATTCAGTATCGGTTCAGTTCTGATATGCCTTCACAAAACCTTCCTTAAACCTTCAAATGATGTCTGCGTGTATAGCTCTGCTTATTCTCTCATATACCAAATTATAATCTTTCTTCCATTCGTATATCGATCTTACAAATAAGATCTTGCATTTATACCATAACCTAAGACCAATTTTAGTAGGTTGGCTCTAAAAGATATTACAATAAAAATAATTTACAAGTAAATCAATGACCGATGCAATAACCGAAACAACATGTCGGCTTAATGCATTTACAAAAATAATAAATCATCTCCATAGCGTGTCGTGCTGATCTGGAATAGGTAAACCTGTCGGTGCTTATCCTTGGATTAACTCTTAATACAGTGGGTAAGCCTAGCTTCGACTTGACCCTTAGCCTTTAGATAACCATGAGGTCTTCTCAGGCCTTTAATGCCTCCAACCCCTTCTCTCAACCCAATCCTATATTGACACTTGTCACCATTTCATTGGTGCCAATTGTGCACATGGATCCCCAACTTTCAAACTCAGCCCTTGATTAAACAATTCAATCTTGACCATCCATTGCCCTGTTTATGCTATAAATAGAGCTCTCATTCCTCCATTTTCAACAATCATCCTTCAAATTTGTAGCATCACACTTATGCTCAAATACATTCAAGCTTTCTCATTTTATATATGCTCATCATTTAGCCTCTCTTAAATCAGGAATTAGACTAAATATGCATGTTAGAATAATTTCTTTATCATTTTAGCTCAATCATAGACAAAATATAGTATGCTAGGATAGTATTCATACTAATATTGTCATCTTATCATTTAGTTTATTGCATTTTAAGATCATGCATAGCTTATAACACATTTCATACTAAAATTTATCAGAGCATCCCTCGTTCTTACATTTGCCATCCCTGAACCATTTTGCTCAGTGATCTGAGAGAAAAACATTGGTTTGAGGGACATTGTGAGATAGAGAACCATGGGACCCTCCTTGGGAAGCTGAGCAATACGTTATTACTCCATAGCTTGCATCAAGAAGTCCTGTGTGTGTGTGTGGACTAGTATTTGAAATATTTTCACATATTAAGTTTTATCAGCCCACTTTTCCCGCATACAGATACAAGTGAAATTTAATCCTAGACCTATAAGACTTTGTGTATATTGTTAGGTCCCTGAGACAACTGAGCGGGGGGGGGGGGAATCAGTTGTCTAATAAATTTAAACCAAAAACAACTTAACCAAACTTAATGCTTATTACCGGTGAACCAAACTTTATGTCGGTAGACAGTTTATCAGTTAATTGCAGTACCGGTAAAGATTAATGCATGAAACAAAAAGATAATAACATCCACAACACATAACACCAATATTTATTTGTGGAAACCTTGTAAGAGGAAAAACCATAGTGGGAAACCTTACCCACAATCAGATGATACTACTGCAGATAGTATGTGTATACAAATGGGGTCTGCACATGTAGAAAGACCAAGCGCCTAGAGCTCATTGCTCAAATGCAAATGGGAGTCACACTGACTACAATTGGATGATTAAATCCAATAATGATGTTACTACTCAAAATAGCATCTTCATATGCTGGATTCAGTATCGGTTCAGTTCTGATATGCCTTCACAAAACCTTCCTTCAACCTTCAAAAGATGTCTGCGTGTATAGCTCTGCTTATTCTCACATATACCAAATTATAATCCTTCTTCCATTCGCATATCGATCTTACAAATAAGATTTTACATTTATACCATAACCTAAGACCAATTTTAGTAGGTTGGCTCTAAAAGATATTACAATAAAAATAATTTACAAGTAAATCAATGACCGATGCAATAACCGAAACAACATGTCGGCTTAATGCATTTATAAAAATAATAAATCATCTCCATAGCGTGTCGTGCTGATCTAGAATAGGTAAACCTGTCAGTGCTTATCCTTGGATTAACTCTTAATACAGTGGGTAAGCCTAGCTTAGACTTGACCCTTAGCCTTTAGATAACCATGAGGTCTTCTCAGGCCTTTAATGCCTCCAACCCCTTCTCTCAACCCAATCCTATATTGACACTTGTCACCATTTCATTGGTGCCAATTGTGCACATGGATCCCCAACTTTCAAACTCAGCCCTTGATTAAACAATTCAATCTTGACCATCCATTGCCCTGTTTATGCTATAAATAGAGCTCTCATTCCTCCATTTGCAACAATCATCCTTCAAATTTGTAGCATCACACTTATGCTCAAATACATTCAAGCTTTCTCATTTTATATATGCTCATCATTTAGCCTCTCTTAAATCAGGAATTAGACTAAATATGCATGTTAGAATAATTTCTTTATCATTTTAGCTCAATCATACACTAAATATAGTATGCTAGGATAGTATTCATACTAATATTGTCATCTTATCATTTAGTTTATTGCATTTTAAGATCATGCATAGCTTATAACACATTTCATACTAAAATCTATCAGAGCATCCCTCATTCTTACATTTGCCATCCCTGAACCATTTTGCTCAGTGATTTGAGAGCAAAACATTGGTTTGAGGGACATTGTGAGATAGAGAACCATGGGACCCTCCTTGGGAAGCTAAGTAATATGTTATTACTCCATAGCTTGCATCAAGAAGTCCTGTGTGTGTGTGTGGACTAGTATTTGAAATATTTTCACATATTAAGTTTTATCAGCCAACTTTTCCCGCATACAGATACAAGTGAAATTTAATCCTAGACCTATAAGACTTTGTGTATATTGTTAGGTCCCTAAGACAACTGAGCGGGGGGGGGGTGAATCAGTTGTCTAATACATTTAAACCAAAAACAACTTAACCAAACTTAATGCTTATTACCGGTGAACCAAACTTTATGTCGGTAGACAGTTTATCAGTTAATTGTAGTATCGGTAAAGATTAATGCATGAAACAAAAAGATAATAACATCCACATCACATAACACCAATATTTATTTATGGAAACCATGTAAGAGGAAAAACCATGGTGGGAAACCTTACCCACAATCAGATGATACTACTACAGATAGTATGTGTATACAAATGGGGTCTGCACATGTAGAAAGACCAAGCGCCTAGAGCTCATTGCTCGAATGCAAATGGGAGTCACACTGACTACAATTGGATGATTAAATCCAATAATGATGTTACTACTCAAAATAGCATCTTCATATGCTAGATTCAGTATCGGTTCAGTTCTGATATGCCTTCACAAAACCTTCCTTCAACCTTCAAATGATGTCTACATGTATAGCTCTGCTTATTCTCGCATATACCAAATTATAATCCTTCTTCCATTCACATATCGATCTTACAAATAAGATCTTACATTTATACCATAACCTAAGACCAATTTTAGTAGGTTGGCTCTAAAAGATATTACAATAAAAATAATTTACAAGTAAATCAATGACCGATGCAATAACCGAAACAACATGTCGGCTTAATGCATTTACAAAAATAATAAATCATCTCCATAGCGTGTCGTGCTGATCTGGAATAGGTAAACCTGTCGGTGCTTATCCTGGACCTGTTTGCCAGTAACAAAAAATATGCAAACTCGAATATACCAATGAACAAATCTCCAAGACAAAGTGTCCAAACGATGTCTTCGACATAACCAAGTATTTTCCATGTCATTCCAAGTGTCGGTGAACAATATGTTCTGCCGGTGTACTAGATACCAGTGACTGTGCATAAGTCACTTGCTTGCCAGTGAACATTGCCAATTCTCCAAAGTGATAGAGTTGATAAGTGTTAATAGGTGTTGACATCAATGACAAAACCATATCAACATATCCAAAATACCAACAATATCCCCCTTTGGCATTGATGGCAACACAAGATAGAAAAATCATCAAAGTGCCAAAACAGAAATGCCAAATACCAAAAACCAATAATCTCTAAAAAAGAGATCAAAACCAGAAATCAAAATTCAAGTACAGAGAGTAATCAATCTCTCCCAAAATAACAATCTCTCCCCCTAGGAGTAACATGTGTTTTTCATGCATTTTTTCATATCAATCTCTCCCCCTTTGACATCAAATGTCAAAGTAATACAAAAACCAAGTTCAAATACAAAATACCAACTTATTCAGTATACCAACTTCTCCCCCTGAGAAGTAGCTCACCTCATCAAAAGCCGAAATAAATGATTTCTTTGTTAATTCTTCCGGTTGATGACAAACATCAACTGTCTAAGTTTCTACCGGTGGGGGTATGAGCCCAAGCTGATCTCTGAAATATTTAAAAATCTCTTTAGGCAAAGGCTTAGTGAAAATATCTACAATCTGCTCTTTAGTATTCACATTAACTAGTTTTACTTCTTTTGCTTCAACATTATCCTTTAGAAAATTCAATTTGATAGAAACATGTTTAGTTTTAGAATGTAGTACCGGATTCTTAGATATATCAATTGCTGCAGTGTTATCACAATAGATAGTTATAGGTTCCTTGCATTTTACCTTTATGTCCTTCAACATTTGATATACTTTGTAGTTCTTGTGTGCTGCAAAAGCCAAGAATAATCTGACTGCCTCAATTCTAGCTACTGGTGCAAAGGTTTCATTATAATCAATTCCTTCTTTTTGAGAATATCCCTTACACACTAGTCTTGCTTTATTTCTGATTACCTTACCATCTTCATTAAGTTTGTTTCTAACTACCCATTTTGTTCCAATTATATTTTTGTCTTTAGGTCGGGGAACTAATGTCCATGTGTTATTCTTTTCAATTTGTTCTAATTCTTCTTCCATAGCTTTAATCCAGTGTTTATCTTCACATGCCTCATTAATTGATGATGGTTCAATTTGAGAAATAAGACATACCTCTTCATTTGCGAGTCTTCCTCTTGTCATAACTCCTTGATACTTATTCCCAATTATCTGATTTTCAGAGTGGTTCAATCTTACATATCGGGGTGTCTTCATTTGCTACAATTCTTCAGTTACAGTGGAATTTTATTCCTTTGTTCTAAATTAGGAATCTCTCTTCCAGTTATAGTGCTAAGCTAAGTACATATGCTGGCGTTTACAACAAGAGATGGAGTCTAGACCCTACAAGGGCATAGGTAGATGATTGTATTCCTTTAGCACACAGACTAGTGCTCTCTATTTAAGGTGATCACTGAAGGCTAAATCCTACATAACCCACTTAAGATAAGATTATCTACTCAAGTTTGACAATATTTAAGGAGTATATTGTGCCAGTAAACTGTTAGTTGTACCACCTAGTTAGTGGATGGTTACTGCTAGTTTCATGCAGGCGAGGGATACCCACATTGATCTAGGGTATTGAACGGATTCTACTAAGTGTTGGCATAATGTTGTCATTGATGTTAATTAGGGAAGGTTGTGGTTGGAGGTTGTAGATGTGATGCAAAAAATAATGAGTTGTAGAGACCCAAAATGGTCTAGTTTCATGTGCTTCAGTGTTAGAATCATGGTTCAACATCGACCTCATAATGGGTTTAATCTATTGGATCAGATTGGTCTTGTTACAAAATGAAAAATGGTGAAATTCACTATGGTTGGTAGTTTTTGGTGAGACAAGGTTTTTGTCTCATCGACATGTATCTGTGTCGATGAGACATGGCTTATCGGTGAGACCGTTTATGTCTCCCATCGACCTTTTTAGGTTACATCCATAACCTTCTATTTTGGTGTGACTGTGTTCAGGTCTTGGCAACATTGCTTCAAGTTCAATGTGACATGAAACTTCAACAAGACTCATTTTCCTTCTTGTCGACCCATGTGAGATATAGCAATATAACCCTCTTCGCTGTGAGTTTTGGGATGTCTTGCCGATAAGGTTTATTTTTCGGTGTGATGGGCAACAATCTTGGCGACATACCTTTTGTGCTTCGTGTGACTCCATTACCTTTGTTGGGCCCACCTTGTCCTATTGTCCATAGGTATCCAATTGGAAGTTGTTGATTGGTCTACCCATGCCACGATCTGATTTTGTGGGGCCCTTCTAACATTTTCTCCATGACTTTGGGTTTCAGTGTAACCTATTTTCCCTCATGTCGACTCACTGGAGTTACATCGAAACAACTTATTTTCAGTGTGATGAGTGTTATGTCCTACCGATATTGTCTTGCTTGTCAGTGTAACATGGAATTTCAGTGTGACTCGAGTAGCCCTTTGTAGACCCTTCAAGCTATAGCGATGAACTTCATTTTTACTATAACACACTCAATGTCTGGACGAAATACTCCAGTCAAAAATCGACCAAAATAACAGACTTTCTTCTCATAGGTGGATGTCAATAGTTGATTGGTCCACATGGATGGTTGAAAGAGGTTGACTAGATGACAAAGACAAAGAAATCGATGATGTGGAACATTC
Organism: Cryptomeria japonica; assembly: GCF_030272615.1. Lineage (NCBI taxonomy): Eukaryota > Viridiplantae > Streptophyta > Pinopsida > Cupressales > Cupressaceae > Cryptomeria > Cryptomeria japonica. The sequence continues at coordinate 1,853,307 of NC_081407.1, read as the reverse complement.
AAAACAAATGAAAGTCGATTGCTTGCAGAGATAGTGGACATAAATGAAGTAGATTTCTATCCAATTTGAGTAGGTCAAGAATGAAAGACGTTGCATTTAATGGACAGCAAATTGTAGAACATTGTGAGGCTTGAGGAACTACATCAGACCAAAGATTACTTAGTATAGTAATCCAATACCAGAGTTATAATTTGAATGTAGAAGGATATAAGGAGAAAAACATTTATTGGTGGTGTCTATCTATATACAAATGATCCAATCTTTTGTAGATATGATCTTTCAAAAGTTCAAAAAGATTATTTTTTATATTCTTTCTTGGAGGAAAAATTTGTATGGATAAAGATGACCAAAGAGAAGATATTTGTGATGTGATGATGAGTAGGTGAGATAGTTGAGTTAACATAGAGAGTAAGGTGTAACTAAGCACTAAAAAAGGTGTGTTTGACTGAGAGAACTAGAGAGAAAGAGTTCAAGAACAAAGAACTAGAAGAGAGTAGCAGAAAAACAAAGAAGTGTGATTTAATGTGTATGTGTTGATTATGCAATTGTGTGCATTTTGAGAAGGTGTGTATGCTAAAATAAAAGATAGCAGAGGCAGAGATAAGTGAATGTGAAAAGTGAAGAGGCTAGGAAGAGAAGAAGAGACATGATCTGAGAGATTTATAAAGGACAAAGAGGTGAAGATTGTGAAGTGTAGCAGAGTGTAGAAGGCTGAGAAGAGATCAAAGGGACATCAAATCAGAGTAGCAGAGTGAGGGTAATGTTCATGGTCTAAGGGTTACAAAATCCATTTGTAACAAGTAAATTCATTGTAATCAAATTGTTCACTAACTATTTCTAATTTTCTGAGCTAGTGCTCAGAGTAGGGGTAGGTTCTCCTTGAGTTGGTGCTCCTTTAGGTAGGCACCCATAAACATCAGGGGTTGGTGCTCCTTTGGGTAGGTGTCCATAAACATTGAGGGTTGGTAATCCTTTGGGTGGGTGCCCATAAACAAATTGTAATAAGTTATTTCACTGTGAGGCTGGATTGGAGTAGTAGACTCTAGCAGCTTTTCTCACCAAGGTTTTTCCCACATTGGGTTTTCCTTGTAAATCTTGTGTCATATGGTTTTCTTTGTGTGTGTGTAACTTTAATCTCTTAGCACTTTAGTAGTTTCATAATTATTTTTAATTTTTAAAGATCCATTGATTCAGCCCAACCTCTTAGTGACCTCATTGTGTTTCTTCACCAAGAGCATGTAGGCCTAGGGGCAAGTTGCATGCCAATGATGGATGTCCTTGTTGCTTAGCTATTTGATGGACTGCAAGGAAGAAAATTTGTAATAAAGAATAGGTAGGTAATTATTTGACTGAACCTTGTATAAATTGAGCACATATTTATGTGGAAGTGTTATACACAACTTTGTTAGGATGAGGATGTGCACTCAGTGCAATATGAGATACATCAAATCCTAATTTCATTTGCTTGTTGGTGTAGACGACTGGGTAAAATAATGTGACCCATGGTGTAATGTACAGTGCACCAATATTCCTTTTATCTGAGATGTATTATGGGCAAGTGTTAGTTAGCCATTATGGATATGTTAGTCCTTCATTGTAAATTCTTGTTACTATGCATGTGATGCCTAGTGAAGCTAGTCACTATATGAGTGGTGTGTATTGAAGTTAGTCCCTATGAATATGCAACATATACTAGAGTTAGTCACTATGTATATGTGATGTAAGCTAGAGATAGTCATCATGTGTTTATGGGCAATGTGCTTGAATCACTCTATGGATTTGGGGAAATTGTGAAAGGACAACCCTTGAGTAATTTTGTTTGTTTGTATGTTACTTGATGTAAATTGGTTATTGCTATATTATGATTGGGCTAATTTTGATAAATAGTCCCAGTTTAAAGAGAGATAAAAGATCTTATACAAGAGGAGAGAATGAAATCCCTCTAACCTTCAAGGATGAACTGCAAAAGCCTTTGACTTTCCTCGAAGGGATACACAGGCAAGGTCATTAGGAATGAACCCTTGAGGCTTAGGACTAGGTCTAATGGGGATGAAAAAAAAGTAGGAACCGAAAGGCGGTTATTATAGGTAGCTAAATTTTGGAGTAGTTTTGGCCAAATATAACCCTACCATTGTTTCTAAAAGGTTTGAAAACCAACAGTTCGACTATCAAACTATCAAAATTTGTGATTATTTTTAGGGGCACTAGAGGTTTTTTAAATTGTATTGATCCATACTTGGTTGTATGGTTTGTATTTTATAGATAGGTTGTTTGTTGCAAAAAACCCCTTGGCTAATCAGTTCGATGAAATGTTCTCCTCAATCAATACATTCTATGAAGATTTTGGCATAATTTGGTTTTTTTTTGTCATTTTTCTTGCATCACAAAACCTATATGGCTATAACTTTTAATTGTCTATATGAAGTATTTTTATTAAGTCTCTTATTAATTAATAAAAAAATAGTTGATGTAATATCATCTACAATTGGTGGCACAATAACTATCGCCCCTATCTCACCGCCCTAACTCCATTTTTCTACTATCATTTTGCCAAAAATGAGTGGTGTTATTCTTTTAGTCTTGCATACTTTAGATGGTCATATGGAGAACCATAATTGCATGAAGTGAAATTTGCCCCCCTAAGTGCCTAAAAGGGTGGTATTTTTATTTTGTAATAAATTGGGTACATAGTATTACTTTTTTTATATAAAAAAGAAGATATTATTCAGAATTCTAATTTTGTCTACTTACTAGTGGTATATGTAACTTTCTATAAAATTTCTATTTGATCATAGTAATTGTTAATTGAAATTAGATTTTATTTTTTTGCCTTACGAGCTCAACTTTCCCCCCCAATCTCTAGTTTCTATGATTCATACGATGTTGGAAAGGTATTAAGAAGATCTATCTAGTCATCCATGCACTTTTTCTAGATTCTATCCAAAGTATCTATTATTAAATTTTCACTATAATTACATCTTGGAGGATTACTTAGACATTTTGATAGTGGAGAAGTTGTTGTTTTGTTATAATCAATAATTGTACTTTCTATATTGATCTTTGATTTAATCATTTGAGAAGTGTATCATTGTTGTAATCATGGATTATACAACTCATCCTTTTATAACCATTCTAACTAAGTGAGGCAAAGAGTCTTGGAGCTCTTCCTATTCACCTTCTTGGTTTCTTGGTTTACTCAACCCTCTAACTCCTCAAGCCTATCCAATGGCACTTGATTGGGGTTTTGATGTCTAGACCTCCAAGTTCTTATCCATTTTGGATTGCCTCCAAGGTATAGCCACTGATATTAGACAATCAACTCCTCCTATTGAGGTTGCCACCTCAATCTCTACACACCACTCCTAGGGCTCCAACAACTCTTGCAAGGATCACAACACACCAACTCCTAAAATGGGTTCAATATGCATTTAGATAGTGCCTTTGAAGTATTTTAGGGGTTTTAGTACCATTGGTCCCATCACCAAGCTTTTCCAACCTCAATTTGAATCTACTGGTTACAAATAGGCCTAATTCAATTAGCCCTCCTATACCGGTTTCCAGGGCTTAGTTTACAAACTTCCCACACAAGGCCACAAAAAAATTGAAGATTCGAGTACCCTTTTTAGATTTTCATACAATACTAAAGAATTGCATCTGGGTTTTCCGTACAACTATGGGAACCAAAACTGCCCTATTTTCAAGGGTTTAAGCCTACCCGGGGGACTGGGAAAGATATCTTTGGAAAGCTTCACCAGTCAAATCACCTACTCAAATAAATTTAGGATTATTGAAGGGTGTTCATAGGGATTTAAAACCATGGGTTCATTTCCCTGAAACCAATCTACACGTGCTCAAAATTGGCACATCTTCTGCTGTCCTAACTCACTAACTCCCAACAGTGAGCCTAGGGTTTCATTGTAGCTCCTCCACCAAGACCTGCAAAACAACAAAAAATACTCTAAAATTATGTACAAAACCTAACCTATCATTCTACTTTATTTCAACAGGTTCCATCAATGGATGCTCAAGTTAGAGCCATTTTACTCTTAAACCATAATTAGCAAGGGTTTTACACCTAGTTACAAAGAATGGATGATATCTCTGCAACTAAAGACAATCAGTCTTGCTAATCAAACTTATTGGAAGGTAAATTCAATAAACTCTCATTCCCTGCAATGAGATTCTTTTGTCAAGTCTGTATTGGACCGTACCAAAGCAACAAAAATGAAGAAAACTGTCAAAACGCTGAACAAAACAAGATTTCTTGAAAACACAAAACTTGTTCTTGCATTCCAAATTATCCAACCTGTACAATGAAGTAGATTTTGGCTTATATTCTCATGGTTTAGTTGTTTCAACCGAATTTTCAATGCCAATCATAAAAAATGCAACTTTTGCAAAAAATTGAAAAAAGTTGCTCAACAACATTTACATCTTTTGACACCTGAAGTGCAACTTTTCATTCTAGTGCATTCCAAGGCTCCCAGAGGCCCTCAAACACCCTAGAATACCTAAACACAATACAATAGACCCCTCTTACATGATAACAATGATCTAGAGTACTACTCCTGTGATCTACCTTAACATTTCAACTTCTTAAGCTGTCAGCATCCCAAACACAATTGACACAACCCAAAGCTTGGACAACTCAACCATGGCTCTACCGAGTCTCAAATGGTTGGTCCATTATTACATCATAAAATACAACACACAAAACTTAGAAGAAAACAAAATTGCATGCTTGGAGTGTTAGGTGCCCTGCACCACTAAGGATAATTATGAATCTTGACTAAAAGACATTCTAGGAGATTGTAAGTGGCTTAATATTTTGTCTTATCTTTATGGACTCATTTCTGAACTAGAGAAAACATGGAATAATTTTTTTGGGGGTAATAAGATTGATTGGTTCTAGTTTTGGTGCAAGAACATTTAGAGAGATCTACAATTAAATTTAAGGAATCAAGTGCCCAAGCAAAGTTTGGACCAAGATTTGGGAGCTTTTGGAGATCCATGTGGTGTGTAAAAGAAATTGAGAAGTGTTTTTCTTGATTTTTAGAATTTATCACAATTGATCTAAAAATTTGAAGCGCTTAAAGTTTGAATCTTAAAAAAATTTAGTAATATGAAATGTAGTACTAGGATTTTAGTTTCCAAATATGTAAATTATTTTAATACCTAGATGATACAAATTGATTTTCAATAGGCATGTCTAAGAATTGTTGTTCAAAAACCACTTTTTAAAGACCATACCATGTATGTGTACAACCATTAAATTTTGACCTTAATAAAAATATTTTTCTAAATCCTTTTGGGAAAAGATTTGTAAGACATTAAATATTAATAAGCATTTTATTTTGTGATTTTAAAAATAATTTTTAATTAATTTTTATTGGCCCCACTTTACCATTTTGAAAACCCCATGTGTACAACACCATAAGTAGACCTAAACTTATTATTTTTTATTTTATTTTTTCATTTTGAAAAGAATTGTGTGTAGATTAATTCCATATATATATATATATATAAATAAAAATAAAAAGTAAAAGTCAATAAAAATAGAAAACCTATTATTTCAAGTTTATGGACTAGTTTCATAAAAAAATATTTGAAAAATAGAAAAGATAATTCAATTGTAAAAAAAATTACATATTTGAAATCTAGGCACTCATTTATAATGGATTTTAATTTCACAAAAAGCTTTTGTAAAAAAATCATGAGACATTTGTCCAAAGTCACTCTTTTCTAATGTCACTGACATGACCTTTGAGTTATAGGTCAAAGGCTAAGGTTTAGCTCCCTAAGCCTTTCCTGAGTTGGAACCCACAACAAAAAGAGAGCCTCCAATTCAAATTTTAAAAAAATGGGATATCATTATAGAAATGGGTACATATTTCTAAAAATAACAAGGTCTCATTTTAATCATGAGTCAAAATGAAATGGAGTCCCGTTCTTTAAATAATGGGATCTTGTTTCAGATATAAGATTCTGCTAATGAGATCTCGTATCCAAAATAGGATCCCATTTTATTTTTAACCCTTTTTACATTTACTAAAAATGACTTACCACTATGTTATTGCAACTTGATGTTTGATATTGTATGACTAACGACTTTTTCTATAGCTTTTTAATGATTGGTTGCTTGTGCAATCTCTTTACATGTGATATTTTATTCAATTTTTGAAGGAGTCAACCATTGGAATAAATCTAAGGTGAAATAAGACACGTCATGAAGATAGATGAACATTTTAGAGGAGATTCAAGGTTTGTAGATTCTGAACCGGTAATTGAAATGATCACTGCTTCTCTCTAGTACACATGAGGTAGATTTGCTTCCATTATCATGGTTCTTGCTACATCCAGAATAGTTTTGTTCTTCCTTTCTACAACTCCATTCTGCTGAGGTGTTCGGGGTGCTGATAGTTGTCTTTTGATTCCATTCACTTCACAGAATGTATTAAATTCCCTAGATGTAAATTCTCCTCCTCGATCAGATCTCAAACACTTGATTTTCTTGTCGGTTTCATTCTCCACCATTGCCTTGTACAACTTGAATTTTCCAAAAGCTTATGATTTCTCCTTGAGAAAAGTAACCCAACACATTCTATAATAATCATCAATTATTAACATAAAATATCTATCTCCCTGAAGACTTCTTGTTCTTGTCAGACCACACAAATCAGTATGAATTAAATCAAGAACATTATTGGATTTCTCAAAAATGCTCTTAAATGTTGTTCTAACTTGCTTTCCCATTTGACATTCCTTACATATCGGATTATCAGGTTTCACAATCTTAGGTAAATCCCTTACTGCCTTAGTTGAATTGATCTTTACAATGCAATCAAAATTTACATGACAAAGTCTCTTATGCCATAACCACCTTTCATCAATGTGTGCAATCAAAAATGTCTTATTAGTGGTATTCAAATGAAATATAATACCTTTAGTCTGATTACCGGTTGCAATCTCCAATCCAGTTATGTTTATGATTTTGCATTTTCCATTCTTGAATTGTAACTGAAATCCTTTTTCCACTAATTGACCAACACTCAAAAGATTATGCTTCAAACCTTCAACATAATAAACATTGTTAGTATTGTGTTTACCATCCAAAGATATAGTTCCTCTTCCTTTGATTAAACAAGCTTTATCATCTCCAAATCTTACTAGACCTCCATTACATTCCTGGAATGACAAGAATTTTCTTTTATCACCAGTCATATGATGTGAGAATATACTATCAATGATCCATTCATCCTTTTATTCAATTTTTGTTGCCAATGCCTGCTCTACCAATTTGACAATAGGTTTCGGTTGATCTTCTTTTATTGCAACAAATGCCCATCCATTATCTATCAGATGTTTATATGAATCATCTATAACTCCTTCATTAGCATAGTAGCATGATTTATCTTTGTTTTTCTTAAATCTGTATTTTTTATATTCAAGATTAGGCTTATATGTTCTCTTTGCTTCCTCTCTCAATCTTGCATGTCTATCAGGACATCCAAATGCTATATGACCAATTCTATTGCAATTAAAACATTTGAAAGGTGTTTTACCTTCATACTTACTTCTTACTAGACCCTTAGACATCTTCCTTGCAAATAGTGCTTCAAGTTCTTCCAGTTCTTCATTTTCCCTCCTAATATCTTCAAGTTATTTTGCATAAAGTGCTTTCCAATCAGATTTGTCAGATGATGATGATGATGTTGCAGATGATGATGCTTTGAAAGCTAAATCAGTCTTGACTGTAGCAACAGGACCAAATTTCTCAAGCTCAAATGTTGAAAGTTTTCCAACCAAGGTATCTCTAGATACTGATGTATTAGGCATTGTTCTCAACTCATTAATAGCAGTTGCTTTCATTTTGTAAGCCGGTGGCAAAGCTCTTAAAACTTTAGAAACAATTTCATCTTCACTTAAAGATCCTCCACAACATTGTATTATTAAAACAATTTCATTAACTCTTTCCATAAATGCAGAAATTCTTTCATCTTCTTCCATTTTCAAACTTTCATACCTAACCCGGTAACATTCCAATTTTGAAATTTTGACAGTGGTATCTCCTTCATTCAATGTTTCCAGTTTATCCCAAATAGATTTAGCAGTAGATTGGTCTGATAATCCTATGATTTTTTGATCTTATAATATGCTCAGAAGTGCTTCTCTTGCTTTGCAATCATTATCCAAGTCTTTAGCTAATGTTGGTGGATGAGGGTTATTCGGAGTAGGACCAACATAGCCATTCTCTGTAACCTCTCATATATCTCTTCCAATGCAGTTCAGATGAGTCTCCATTCTGATCTTTCATATACCATAATTAGTTCCATCAAGTTTAGGATTGTCCTTCCTGAAAATGTTCGTTGCCATAGGATCTCCTCAAGTTGTTAGACTTCTACAAAAAGAGGACTAAGCTCTGATACCAATTGTTAGGAACCAGAAGGACAACTAAGAGGGGGGGTGAATCAATTGTCAATAAATTATAACCCAAATAGAAATTATTCCAACTTAAACTTACTATCGATAAACCAAACTTAATGTCGATAAAACAGATTAGCAGTTATAATAGTGTCGGTGTAACTTAATGCATGAAACAGAAAGAGAAACAACATCCACAACACATGACACAGATATTTTGATGTGGAAACCCTGTAAGGGGAAAAACCACGGTGGGAAACCTTACCCACAATCAGATGATACTACTACAGAGAGTAAGTGTATACAAATGGGGTTTGCACATGCAGAAAGGCCAACCGCCTAGAGCTCACTGCTCAAACACAAAATAAGAGTCACACTGACTACAGTAGGATGGTTAAATCCTATAACAATGTATTGCTTCAAAGTAGAATTTGCAATGTTGGATTCAATACCGGTTTAAGCTCTGACAAACACCTTCAAAACCTTCCTTCAACCTCTAGTTAATGTCTATGTGATTCGCACTATGATCTGCTCATATGATCTTCAATATTCGAACATACACTCATACCATTACCATGTTACATGATATCTATCATCTCTCAAATGAGATCTTACATTTATATAAAACCTAAGACTGAATGTTAAGGTCGACTCACTAAAGATATTACATTTAAATCAATTACAAGATAAGTCTTCATGCGATACAATATGTTGGCCTTAATACATTTACACAATATCCAAACAATAAACCATTTCTAAAACGTGTCGTGCTGATCTGGAACATGATATCTTGTACCAGTCCATAACCTAGACCTATCTGCCAGTAAAAGCAAATATGTCAACCCGATTAGACCAATAAGCAAAACACCAAATCCAAACATCCAATCCATGTCTTCGACATAACCAAATGATCTCCAGATGATAACAAGTCATCATCATTGTCGGTGAACCATATAACCTATTGATGAACATATATCGATGACTATGCATAAGCCACTAACCTAGTCGATCAACACAATGTGTCGGTTCAACAATACACCAATATAACTAGAGTGTCAAAACAACAATGTAGACCTCCAGAAGGATAAGTGTTGACATTAATGACAAAACCAATGCAACACATGACGAAATCATCCATAATATCAACACAAATGTGCAGGTAGTGATAAATCTAGTTACTTATGGGTACAGGATGCGGGGGAAGTGGTGCTAGTGGAGCCCACCTGAATCCCAGATCAACGTAGCATGAAGCTACGTAGCAGAGAATTCACTTAGTATAAGGTCCAATGGGATCAATATTCTTACGATAGTGCTACATGGGAGGATGCTGAGATGATTTACCATCATTTTCCTCATTTGCTTTCTTAGAGTAGTATTTGAATAATACACGAGATACCTTGATACTCTGATTTGATTTACATATTGTGAATAGCATGGATGCTATTGTTATTATTTATGTTTTGATTTGATACTATGATGTATGGTTAATATTTTGTGATGTTGAGATACTATGTGCTTATCGATAGAATAATAAGACATCGAGACAATGTCTCTTCCAAATGGGGAAGGATGTCACGAACCATATTTATCAATGATTATTTTATTAGGAAAATAGTGTTTATTTTTCATTTATGGAATTGAAATGAAAAGGAAAAGGAATTGTTAGTGAAATAAGAAAATAATGAACAGTATTATTTTTATTATAAAATTGGGATCATCATTGCTAATCAACAATTGAGTGCAAGTGAATGCAGGAACAAGTGAACGTGGATAAAGGCGAGAACATCGTTCAGGTATTTTGTGATTGAATCTGTAGTCACATAAATCTGTCTACTTAATTAAATGAATACTTAGTATTTATTTGATTATTTAACCATCAATTAATGAATTAATTAAATTAATATTTAATTAATTCATCTTAACCCTCTTCTCCTATTAATTAAATAAATTATTCAATTTATTTGATTTAATTCACTTAACCAAATTCAGACTATTAATTAAATAAATAAATCATATTTGTTTAATTAAATCTTCTTTCACATTTAAATAAATTAATATTTATTTAAATCCCCCAAAATCCCACCTCTCACATTTATTTAAATCACCTTTATCCTCCCCCCACTTGTATTTTCCTACAAATGCAAGTTGCACAATTATTTTAAATAAATAATTTATTTAAATCACCTTTATCCTCCACCCACTTGTATTTTCCTACAAAAGCAAGTTGCACAACTATTTTAAATAAATTATTTATTTAAAATCCTATTTATCCTCACCCACTTGAAAACTTTAATGGTTTCCCTTAAAGTATTCAAACTTGATGGCTTTAAAGTCTTCAAACTTGATGGCTTCCTTCTATAGTCTTCTTAAGACTTTAATGGTTTTCCTTAAAGTCTTCAAGCCTTTAATGGTTTCCCTCAAAGTCTTCAAGCATTTTAATGCTTTATCTTCATTTTTCTCATTTAAATAAATTAATATTTATTTGAATATTTATCCAAATGCAAATTACACCATTTAATTGAAATAAATGATTTTATTTTAATTGAAAATACCAAAATTTCTCCCACTTGCATTTTCCTACAAAATCCACTTGTATGCCTAAACCCCTTTAGAATTTTCTAATCACTTCTAAATAACCTAACCCCTTCTCTAAACTTTGTCACATTCCTAAGCAAAAGGGAAGTCACTTCTCAAACCCTCAAAGTCTTTGATAACCATTGAAGGCTTTCAACCTTCAACCACTTAATCCCCAAAGTCTCCAATAACCATTAATGGTTACCTCAAACCCTCCCACATGGTTAAAACATTTGTTTTGACTCAACCTCTACCCAACCCAAAGGTCTCATCAGGCCATTAATGCTTTGACCATAATTATCTCTTAAAACATTTGCACAAAGGTTTATCCTTGGATTAACTCTTAATCCAGTGGGTAATCTTAATTTGGACTTGACCCTTAGCCTCTAGATAACCATGAGGTCTTCTCAGGCCTTTAATGCCTCCAACCTCTTCTCTCAACTCAATCTTATGTTGACACTTGTCACCATTTTATTGGTGCCAATTGTGCACATGGATCCCCAACTTTCAAACTTGGCCCTTGATTAAACCATTCAATCTTAACCCTTCATTTCCCCATTTCTTCTATAAATAGAACCCTTCTCCTCAAGCAAAAAAAGAGAAGCATTAGAGTATTGTTGTTATACTGGTATTAGCATAGAGCTTTCTCATAGCATCACTATCTACACTTGCATAGCATTTGCTTATCATATTCAACTATCTTGAATCTCCATATGGCATCCATGGCTAGTGCTAAAAGTTGAGAGCTACACTCATTTGGGACTTGGAGGGGAGAGGAACAAGGGAGGAGCAACTATGAGCATCTTGATTAGCTATTTTATTCTATGTTTATATGCTTTCTATTTCATGCTTAATATCTCTCTTGATATGCCTGTTTAGGATAATCTTTTGTTGCTAACACTAACGTTTGTTTCTTGTGCTCTTGTGTGTGTTGCCATCAAACAGATTTTCTAATCCTTTTTGCAGAGCATCATTTGGTGAACCCGACGTGAATCGAACACGCAAAAAGATCAACTTTTTTTTTTTAACCAATAACATGTTTGAATGTTGAAAATGTCACACAGGTTGCATTTTTGACATTGTTTTGGCGCGTTTGACATTGTTTTGGTGCTATTCACCTTGTTTCAGCGCTTTTCCCTTCTCTGTCTTTCCCTTTCTTTTAGTGCGTTTGTGTTAAATAGCGCCTCTATTCAAACGCAGACTAGCGCTATTGTAACAGAACGTTGTACAAATCACCTTGTAACCAAAAAAAATAAAAATTAGGCTTGTAGAAGCCCACCAAAACATGCGGATTTTTTCTAACTAATTGTTTTTTATGCAGGTTCTAATCTTTTTGTGCAAGGGAAGGAGTTAGTTTAAATGCTTTAAAAGTTTCTTTTTTACTTTCTTTCAACAAAAGTTGGTTAAAAAGAATCCATTTTTTCTTCTTGCACAAGTTAAAATAAACCTCACATTTTATTTTAGAGTGCATAAAATGAACCTCAAACTTGTTTTTGGTGCTTAAAAAGAAAATTCATCTTTCTTTATTGCAAAGTAAAAAAAAACAACAAACTTCAAAATTTTGCTTTCATTGCAAGTTAGGGATACATTTTGTTTTGGTGCTTAAAATCAACAAAACAAATTTTCTTTCTTACATCAAACTTAAAAATCACAAGCCACACTTCAATTTTTGGGCAAATAAAAAGAACAATCCACTTGTTTTGATTTTTGCAAAAACAAATTTTACTTCAAGCAAATGTGTTTTTCATTAAGTTGACCAGGATTTCCGAATTCTAGGTTACAAAACACATTGCCTTTGAAGTTAAAAAGAACACCATGGCTGTTGGAGCAACATCTCCAAATAGTTAGATCACATTTGTAATGGTGGATTAAAAAGAACAAGTGTCTTTCGTACTTGGCACACTTGTGCAAAAAGTCAGTCGAGTGGTCCTACCTCTAACACACACTATCCTCTCCCTTGGCTTTCGTGGTCCTAGGTGCAAGAGAAAAGTGTTAGTAACACTCAAAATTTTATCTTTTTAAGAGAGGCCTGCCAAGGGATCGATACTCTTGGGAACGACCTCGAGCGGTAAATCCTTCGAGCCGCTATAGAAATCAGGTGAGAGCAAAAGTTGTAGCCTTGGGTATAGCTGTTCCTACAGTGTAACTGGCTGAAAGGACAAATGGGCCCCACCACCAGTTACAAGGCTCTTAAGTGAGTCACTGCAGAATAAACTTATGTCCAAAAATATCGAACATGACTAAATGCCTTTAAGTAGTAGCCCACCTGTTCTATTGATTAAGGATATTTGCGATATAATTTAGTGCAAGAGCATAGATGGTTTTGCTCCCAAGATACTCACCATACATATTTCCTTGAGTAGAAACATAGCTTTTTGAAAAGTCACTTGTGGCTTGATAAAAGTGGTGACTCCCCCATCATAGGGATCATCTATTTGTTATGCTCGTGCAAGACTTAGTATATCACGTCCTTACCTACCACGGCGGGATTCATAAGGTATGTAGTACCAAAGTCGAAGAAATATCAAGATGTGGGCTAAATTTATCACAACTGGCCATTTGACCTTAGGGATAAAAAGTGTTTGAAGTGTGTTCGTTTTAAAGACCAAGTACAAATTGAGCCGACTTCAGGCTTTGGAAATACACCTTAAAATACATCTAAAGGAAGGGTTATATAAAAGTCCAAGGATTGGGTTGATCTAGACCCATACTCATTTGTGCCTTTGGGGCAACATTCTTGTGTTTGTGTGCTTGCTTTGTTTTCTTGTCAAAGAAAAATCAGAAAATCACTTCCCAAAAACAAAGTATTTATCCAACCAAACATCTGTCAAAACAACCAAAAACATCAAAAACAAGGTACAAACAACAAAGAGTCAAAAACTTTATGACCATTCTTCACATCTTGCGAAAGAAGAAGTGTCATCAGAATATCAATTTGAAAAGAAGACCATTGAGCTCAAAGACTTTGATCAAAAAGAGGAAATTCTTCTATATCAATCGACAAATCTTTGTCTCCCATAGAGTCTTTCTACATCGCATGCGTCTATACCTTCAAGGTAAAACAAACGAATTTGATTCAGAATCATTGAACCGCAGAGCTTTTATGCAATATAGAGCTCTGAGTTATCACAAAAATCAAGGAGGAAAGATTAATCCCAATTTCTTCCCAAACGTCTGCATCACCTACAACACAGCTCAAGAAATACTTCCAACACCTGAAAGGGAAGAGGTAGAGTTTGTCCCATTTGTGACACACAGTTTTTATTGAAGTTGAAAACATTTTCATCCATCATCTCACTCATACATCATCACTTCATCATCAATCTGTCCCAACTCTCAAAACATTAAGAGGTTCTTGTCCCAAGTTCTCTTTTAGATATTGCTTGGAATCAAACACATCACATCACTTTTTAGATTGTTTCTACATCTAGGATAAGCTCATCCTAAGAGACACATCTACGTAGGTTAAAACTAGTTCATGAGTGAATCCTCTCATTACTAGGTAGTTAAATCTGTAACACATCTCAGATTTCTCTGCACCTTATCACATCAAATCTTATCAAACAAGCAAGCAATTCAAAGACGGAATTTCGGTAACATCTACCTTAAAAGTGTTAGAGATCCACGTGCAACACAATTCACCAAATCATCAATCTCTCATTTCATCAAAAACTCATCATCATTTTCACTCAACTTCAACAAAGACTCATAAACAAAATGGCTCAAACCCGATCACGGTCAAGACAACGAGAAATAGAAATGGAAGAAGAAGAAGAGGACAATCTCAATGAATTTCAAGAAGCACTTGGAGGAAATGCAAATGACGAAAACCCGAGTACTCCTACTCCTGCAACAATAGAAAGGGCTCAGCATAACCCTCTCTTTAACAGACTTTTTGACGAAATACTCAGGAGCAATGCGGATGCTCACTTCTTAAGACTCGCTCAAGAAGGAGCAAAACTCCCCTCTGACTTTGATCTTGCCCAATTAAGACAAGCATCAGAAAGACAAAGTCACCATGAAGAGGAAAGAGGTAGAGATCCCATCAGATATAACATTCCTCGAGGTAACCCACCACCTCCTCCTCCAAATGAAATGGAGATGTTGCGGCAACAAGTTGAGAATCTCGCCCAACAGCTTCATAGTGGTATCAAGACTAACCAATTCTCACTCAATGACATTTGTCCCTATCCTTTTGATAGGAATCTTTACATGCCACCATTTCCACGAGGATTCGAAACACCCAAATTTGAAAAATATAGAGGAAAGGGAGATCCTCGTGATCATGTCAGAGAATTTCATTCCGGTTGTCTTGAAGTGGCATATGAAGACACCTACCTAATGCGCCTTTTTCCCCAAAGCTTGGGAGGAACAACCACATCATGGTTTTCCCAACTACCAGGTGGCATTAGAACATTTGAGGAACTCATCCAGAAGTTCCTAGCTCATTACTCTCATAACATTGAACGCGACATCACCATTGCTGATCTGTGCAACATTAAACAAAAACCAGGTGAACAATTCTCAGTATTCCTGCAACGATGGCGTCAAATGTCTAGCAGACGTTCTCTTCAGTTACCTGAACGAGAACTAATGGAAATATTCATTTCCAACTTAAACGACGAAATGGAATTTCACCTGGATGTCAAAGACACAGACTCTTTTAATGATATGATCACCAAGGGTTTGAAGTGTGAAAGGGCACTTATCAAGAAAGGACTCATCAAAATCTTTAATGAACCAAAAGATGGTCCTCGCCTATGCTTCAACAGCGATAAACCAAACTTCTGGAATAAAAACAAGAATGTCGTCAACGATGGGGTTGTGGATGCCCGAACTATCCAAAATGCACAACCTGTGGTTCGGTTTGCAGGACAAAATCCTCCACCTCAAAACAACACAAATGTTCCTTCTAATCAAGGTCGCATCACATCTCATGATGAACCTAGACCTCGTCAGCAAAAACAAAAATGCACATACACTCCCTTAGGGGAACCCATTGAAACAGTGTTGCGACAACTCATTTCTCAAAATTTGGTCACTCTACCTAAGCTATTAAACTATGAGCCTCAGGTCAAACCGGCATGGTGGAGAGATACTGAACACTGTGAATTCCATCAAGGAAGAGGACACAAGACAAGTAATTGTCACCGATTGAAAGATCTCATTCAGGATCTTATTGATCGAGGAGAAATTGAAATTGAAGGACATAACCCAAAAACAACCAATAATGATCATCTAATGTTCAAAAATCTACTTCCATCACAAGATCAAAGGGATCCTTCCACTTCCAGACGAGGCACTGATACCACTAATTATACGCAGGTTGCATATAATTACACTGTAAATCATCTATATGATGCCAATGAACAAGTTGCAACCATAACCTTCAAAAATGGCAAAGTTACCATCAAGGCAGCTCCACAAGGCACCACCTCCATCCCAAAGCAGTACAATCTTGTGGAACAATTAGACAAAACCCCTGCACTTATATCCATTTTAGAGCTTTTGCATCTATCGCCCTCTCATAAAACTATCTTGGATCAAGCACTCCAAGAAGCGTCAGTCTCTGCAAATCTGAATACGGACCAATTTCAAGCCATGGTTGGAAGTCTAAAGTCATCACCTTGTCTCACTTTTTCTGAAAGTGACAACTCTTCCTTCCAACAACCTCATAACGCCTCACTCCACATCGAAGGATTTATTAACCAGCATAGGATCAAGCGAGTCTTGATTGATAATGGAGCAGGCCTAAATATTTGTACACTACAGTTGGTCACAGCATTGGGATATGCGGTCGAATCAGTGGATCCTCGTCAGAAGATCACAATCAAAGCCTATGACAATGTGGAGCGTTCATCCAAAGGAGCTGTGATACTACCAATCCGAGTGGGCCCCGTGGTAAAGCACATCATTTGTCAGGTTTTGAACCTTCCTCTGCCATACAATCTATTGTTAGGAAGACCTTGGATACATGCCATACAAGCCGTTCCATCTACCTACCATCAATGTATCAAGTTCCCACATAACGGTGTAGAGATCACAATTTTGGGTGACGCAAATCCCTTTGCATATTGCCATAATATCAACCATCAACCAGAGATTACCGTTCCTAATAATAGAGAAGCCATTTCCTCCACATCATATATAAGTCCCACCTCTCTTGCTCGCTCAAACACCACTATACCCAAGCAAGAAAAGCTTAAGATGAAGATCGCAAAGGAAGGTCCCGGGGAATACAACTTGAGTCAACTCTTTTGTGTGGGACAGATGCCCACTTCTCCTAGAACACATGGTAAACCACAGCAGGTACTCCAGCAACCACTAAACATACCAGCGTGTGCTTTGACACCTTTCATTCTTGGAAAGAGTCAAGAAGAAGAAACACAAGATGAGGACCTGGCGGAATGGATCTATAAGGATCCCATCACCACTGACATACCGCGAGTTACACTTCCTACGGAACAGTATGGCAAAGGTCTCCTCATTATGCAACGAATGGGGTATGATGGTCAAAGTGCCTTAGGATATTGCAAACAAGGACGACATGAACCTCTACTACCAGAATTCAAGCCCCAAGGTAACACAGGCCTAGGCTTTGAGAAAGAGATCTTTCCTAAACTCAAGTTCAAAAGAAAACCCAGCATACCATTTTGTCCACCTACTGTAAAGCGGACACCTTTCATTATCAAAGCGGCATCAAGCACCATCCCAACTGCCCCACTGAGGATCACAACCCCAACACAACTATCTCCAATGCCACTCATCCCATCAAACGAACTCGTCATCCCATCAGCCGCACCATTAGTAGCAACAACTGTATCAGAACCCGCAACAGCATCTATGGCACCAGCAGTTCCAGCAAAAACCACTGAGTCAATACTACCAATACTTCCCGTATCAGATTCTTTAATCTCCATCAACCGCCCTGCAACACCGATCATTACAAAGGTACATCAACCAATCACACCTGTAGTATTTAACTCAAAGGACATCCCAGTATGGTATAGTAACCGGATGCTGGAAAGTGATTCAGAGACTGACTCACATGAGTGGGAATTTGATTCAGTACAGCTTAACACTTCAGATGAGGAAGATACATCACCGCCTCCACCACGTAAAGACATCCCTGTTTACGGAGAAGCACAGATAAAGACCACTTGGGTTCCTGAGCTGGAAACGTCTTCCACAGACCTTACGTCTCATCCTACGCCTGATTCTAACAGGGAGAGTACCATCAACGACCTTCACCATAACATTTTAACCCTTACTGATACCTCTAACGAACTTAACCTAGTCGATGAAGTAATGCCCATTGTCCACCCTAAACTCATCGAATGGAACCAACCAAATCCCCCATGTCTTGACTTCTTCCAAAACGATGAGGCTATCATTGACTTTTTGGAATTAAGGGATAACCTACCAAGCGGGGATCACAAAGCTGGATTCGCCATAGAACTTAATAGCGCAGCATACTTTGGGGCGGATGCCAAACCCTTCAGCTGCAAAAATATAACAATAAAACATGGATCTTCCAGTGAAAACCACACTATGGCACTGTTTGATCCGACAAAAGTAAAAAGAAAGAGCGTATCCAACGGTGAAAACCTCTCTGAGGCGCCTGAGGATGAAGGGTTTGACATTCTCCCTGATAGTACACAACAGGAACGATCAACAATTCTCATCGAGGAAACCAAAGAGTACAATGTGGGGACTCCTGAAAATCCTCATATCATGCATCTGGCATCTCTTCTCACTCCAGAGGAACAGCCTAAATTTATAGAGTTCTTCCAGAAGCGTCAGATCAACTTTGCATGGTCTTATGCAGACATGCCTGGGCTTGATCCCGATTTAGTCATGCATCACCTCACTGTCGCAGAAGGAGCCAAACCTGTCAAGCAGAAGCTTCGTAAGATGCATCCCCAGATTGCAGTGCTAGTCAAAACAGAACTCAAGAAACTCCTAGATGTTGGTTTCATTAGATCAATTGATTATGCAGAATGGATCTCCAATATTGTGCCAGTTGGCAAACCAAAAGGGGGCATCCGCATTTGTACTGACTTCAGAGATCTAAATAAGGCCTGTCCTAAGGATGACTTCCCCCTACCAAATATCGACATCATAGTGGATCTAACAGCAGGACACGCCATGCTTTCACTCATGGATGGCTTTTCAGGATACAATCAGATAAAGATCGCACCAGAAGATCAACATAAGACAGCCTTCACATGTCCATGGGGCACATATTGCTGGAATGTAATGTCTTTTGGTCTCAAGAATGCAGGAGCAACCTATCAAAGGGCAATGACCACCATCTTCCATGACATGATGCATACTATGATGGAAGATTATGTGGATGACTTACTAGCAAAATCACTCACCAGAAAAGGACATCTCCACATCTTAGATAAAATCTTTGATAGACTAGAACAATACCATGTTCGACTCAACCCAAAGAAATGTGTCTTTGGAGTGACCTCCGGGAAGCTTCTAGGATACATTGTCTCAAGCAAAGGTATTGAGGTCGACCCAGCAAAGGTAAAAGCAATCATGGACATGCCACCACCAAAGAATATCAGTCAACTAAGGACATTACAAGGACGACTTCAATCCATCCGAAGATTCCTTGCACAATTGGCCAATAAGTGTCACCCATTTACACATCTGCTACACAAGAACATCTGCTTTCAGTGGGATGCCCGATGCCAGCAAGCATTTCAGACGCTTAAAAACTATCTCATGAATCCACCATTGTTGATGCCACCAGATCCAAGTAGACCATTGTTACTCTATATCTCGGCAACAAGTACAGCATTAGGTGTATTACTGGCACAACATAATGCAGAAGGAAAAGAGTGTGTTGTTTACTACATCTCTCGCACACTGGTAGGCTATGAACTCAATTACACCCCTATTGAGCGAGCTTGCCTAGCAGTAATCTTAGCAGCCACAAAATTGAGACACTATCTGTTAACACACAAGGTACAACTCATTGCAAAGATTGATCCACTCAAGTATTTACTTAACAAAGCAGCATTGACAGGCTGCTTGGCCAAATGGGTGATGATTCTAAGTGAATTTGACATTGAGTATGTAGACCGTAAAGCTATCAAAGGTCAGGTTATTGCAGATCAGTTAGCTGATGCACCTCTCATAGGCGATCATCCTCTTATTTCCAATTTTCCAGATGAAGAGATATTCATGATCACAACAACACAACCATGGAAACTCTACTTTGATGGCTCGTACACTAGGCATGGCTCGGGGGCAGGCATTCTGTTTATCACAACTCAAGGTGATAGCATCCCGAAGTCTCACAGGCTCACATTTCCATGCACAAACAATATAGCCGAGTATGAGGCCTTGATCACAGGACTCAGGTTAGCCATCCAATGGAAATTACAAGAACTGCAAGTATATGGCGATTCCCAACTAGTCATTCGACAAGCAACAGATGAATATCAGACCAAAGATGATAAACTCATGCCATATAAGAAAATGGTGGACACTCTAAAGACATCATTTACTACTATCACTTTTGAGCAGATACCAAGAGATCAGAATCGAGCTGATGACGCCATGGCTACCATCGCATCTCTCCTAGATCTTCCACAAAATTCAACACGCTACGAGTTCTTGGTAGAACAGCTTTGGATCCCCGCTTATGATATCCCTGAATCCGAGATGATATGTCACCTTGTCGGTCCTGAATCCCCATGGTACGGTGAGTTCTACACCTATCTCCGCGATCACACCCTTCCTCCCAACCAATCAAATAACCAACATAAAACCTTCATTCGCCAAACTGCTCGATATACCATTATTGCCGAAACCCTATACCGACGCGGTCTTGATGGTACTCTCCTTCGATGTCTGGAACAAGATGAGATAACAAAGGCTTTGGAAGGGTTACATGAAGGAATTTGCGGGACTCACTCAAGTGGTCTGTCACTAGCCAAGAAACTCATGCGAGCTGGATATTATTGGCCATCTATGGAAAAGGATTCCTACTACTTTGTCAGAAAATGCAAGAAATGTCAAGTTCACGGTGACCTGATACATGCACCAGCCCAGGAACTGCAACCAATCACAACACCATGGCCTTTATGTCAATGGGGCCTTGACCTTGTGGGTAAAATCCATCCATCTTCATCCAATGGCCATAAATTCATTATTACTGCCACCGAATATTTCACAAAGTGGATCGAAGCTATTCCACTTACCCAAGTCACCGGCAAGCAGATCGCCTCATTCATCCTCAACTACATCATCTGCCAGTATGGTGTGTCCATGTCCATCATCACAGATAACGGTCTCCCTTTCAAAAATCAGGATGTCCGTGAACTTTGTGAGAAATTTCATATCCAACACCGCTTTTCCACCCCCTATTACCCACAAGGCAATGGTCAGGCCGAAGCATCCAATAAAAACATATTAAGAATCCTCAAAAAGACGGTCAATGATGCCGGCCGTGATTGGCATGTTCAACTAAATCCAGCGCTATGGGCATATCGAACTAGCATTCGAACCCCTACAGGTGCAACTCCTTATTCATTGGTCTATGGTGCAGAAGCTATCTTGCCTATTGAGGTCGAGATACCGTCACTACGGGTTTCCTTGCACAATCTCATTGATGATGAAGCTTACAGAGTCCCACGTCTTTAGGACTTAGAGTTACTTGATGAGAAGCAACAAGCTGCATACAACCATCTCAAAGCCTATCAGCAGCGCATGAGCAAAAGCTACAATCACCGAGTTAGACCTCGTACATTTGAAGTAGGTGATCTTGTTCTACGAGAGAATCCTCGCAACCAACCAAACCGAGAACATCAGGGTAAGTTTGAATCGAACTGGCTAGGCCCATATGTTGTCACTGTTGTGTTCGGGTCCGGGGCATATCAGTTGGCTACATCAGAGGGAGAACCGCTTGCAGATCCAATTAACAGCATGCACCTCAAACGGTTTTATACCTAAGGTGTACAGAGCATCAGGCTCCCCTGCATACCAGAAAATACCAAAAACATTCAGAAAAATGTCATGAAGAAATACAAAAACATTCAAAAAAAGTAAAGAAAAATCCTGCATCCAAACGGTGAACAACCACTCTGGTGGCACCTTGGGTAAGTACGATGGTGAAAACCTGGCAAACAGGCGTCACTCGTAAAGGCTCTGACTCCATTGTCTTTCAGACTTGTTGCGATCACATCTCCTTCATACGTACATCCATCCATCCGAAAAACCATGGCTTGTTATTTCTCTGCAATTATGATAAATACTTCATGCATCTTGCGTCCCGCTTTTTCATAAGTCATGTCTAAAAATGGGGGCAATGCCTTTAAACTATTGATGGAAGTGGATTCTACATTGTCTTATGATTCATTAAGTTCTTCATTCAAGCAATCATCAAAATACCAAAAACATTGGAAAATGTCTCAACAAAATCCAAAAACATTCAAAAATGTCTCACAAAATCCAAAAACATTCAAAAATGTCTCACAAAATACCAAAAACATTCAAAAATGTCTCACAAAATCTAAAAACATCAGAAAACATAAAAAATCACACAAAAACATGGCAACACCTTGTACACACTCATCCATGCAGATACCAAAACAAACATTGACAAAATACTCACACAATGACCACTTATCAATCAACCACACAATCCACATCAACAATCAAACTGTCTTCAACAAGGATGCATCCTTCCTTACCAAAAACAAAGACACAAATGACGTTTTCTTTGACAAGAAAATTATGTTAAGCTATCAAAAACTTGGTTGATTTGTGAGTACAATCATTTGTTTATCTGTATCGGGATCTTTTCAGCATTGTTTTGTTTTGTTTGCGCATTATTTCCGATGAAGTTCTAGGGCATGTACTAATGGTGTCTACGTGGGAAGTTCACCAACCTACGTGATCTTATGCCAAATGCAGTCATAGATCATTACGGCTTGCTGACTACAGCGTATACCTCGACCATATGGGCATGCACCATTACCAAGGATCCTTATTCTTTATTCTTTATGTATATATTGTTTGTTTGCAGGTACAATGCTCTTCCTTTGGTTCCTCCTACCTCATCCAAACTGGATAAAGGTGTTATCTCTTAGTACGGTATGCACTTGTCTCAGGATATGATCAGCCTAAGATCAAGGAGGACGATCCAAGTCATGCATGAAAGGAGATAATCCTTGTCTGTTCTGCAAGCAATACTCTGGTCAACTTGATCCATTATATCAAGTTGCTTGTATTAACTTGCTATATCAAAATCCATGTAAGAAATACTCTGGTCATCTTGAATCTTTATGTCAAGTTGCTTGTATTTTCTTACAACATTTTAAAGCTCAATGATGAAAAATAAAGAACCATGGATCATCATTCCATCTCATTTGTATATATTGCATTCCATTGCATTCCATCCATCCATACATTCATAAATAGCTGCATATCATTCATACATAGTAATGACAATGGATACTCTATTTTCCTCTTCTTCCATAGGAATGTAATAGGTCCTCCATTTCTTCTATCTAACATTGAACCCCTCCCCACCCTCCCCATCTCGATAATCACCATCACATACCCTACATCGTGTCCCAATCAACCTAATCAAGCCACGTTCATCACCATCCATCTCTAAATAGGAGGGATTGTGTTTCCTATCCTAAGTCATCCAATAAGTCAAGAAAGTTACTCTATCTGCATAGGTACATCAACTCACGCACACCTAGACTATCAACAGATACTCTGATCAAGTATCTTCGGGTCTCAACAGGTAATCGATCATGGTAAACCTAGACTACATCAGGCATTTATCATAATGACCTAGTCTCAACGGAGCTGCCATGATTCCCCACAACCATCCATCACACGCACACACTATCAATTGATCAACCAATCAAACACAATCCAACGGACAATTACATCAATTGTCTATGTCTCAACGAGTATTTTGCTTCAGATGCCTTGACTTCATCGGGCAATTACATCAATTGTCTAAGTCACATCAGGTCACTTTGATTCACTTACTCAGACTTTATCATGTCCAAGCGACCAACTGACATCAACTGTCACGCTTTGACTTGACTGGGGCAATTAAACCGATTGCACCAAATTGTCCAACCAATTTTGATCAATTGTATAGCATCAATCCAAACCCCACACTACATCTGCTATGTATCTCTTGCATGACCTCAGGGTACTCGTTGGCTTGTTGTTTCTTCATATTCACTCCATTTTCTCTCATTCTTTCATCATTAGTTCTAATTTCTTCTATTCTACCTCCCCTCTACTTTTCATTCTTTTTCGAGAGATCGCCCGATTTTTCAAAAAAAAAATCGGCCCATCTCTCGAGGGGGCATACCACCCATTAAATTTACATTTTATGGGGCATTTCTTCACACCTATTTTTCTTTCTTTGAAACGACGCAATAAACTGCACCGTCTCAAAGAGGGGCAAATGTAGTCACATAAATCTGTCCACTTAATTAAATGAATACTTAGTATTTATTTGATTATTTAACCATCAATTAATGAATTAATTAAATTAATATTTAATTAATTCATCTTAACCCTCTTCTCCTATTAATTAAATAAATTATTCAATTTATTTGATTTAATTCACTTAACCAAATTCAGACCATTAATTAAATAAATAAATCATATTTGTTTAATTAAATTTTCTCTCACATTTAAATAAATTAATATTTATTTAAATCCCCCAAAATCCCACCTCTCACATTTATTTAAATCACCTTTATCCTGCCCCCACTTGTATTTTCCTACAAATGCAAGTTGCACAATTATTTTAAATAAATAATTTATTTAAATCACCTTTATCCTCCACCCACTTGTATTTTCCTACAAAAGCAAGTTGCACAACTATTTTATTTAAAATCATATTTATCCTCACCCACTTGAAACCTTTAATGGTTTCCCTTAAAGTATTCAAACTTGATGGCTTTAAAGTCTTCAAACTTGATGGCTTCCTTCTATAGTCTTCTTAAGACTTTAATGGTTTTCCTTAAAGTCTTCAAGCCTTTAATGGTTTCCCTCAAAGTCTTCAAGCATTTTAATGTTTTATCTTCATTTTTCTCATTTAAATAAATTAATATTTATTTGAATATTTATCCAAATGCAAATTACACCATTTAATTGAAATAAATGATTTTATTTTAATTGAAAATACCAAAATTTCTCCCACTTGCATTTTCCTACAAAATCCACTTGCATGCCTAAACCCCTTCTAGAATTTTCTAATCACTTCTAAATAACCTAACCCCTTCTCTAAACTTTGTCACATTCTTAAGCAAAAAGGAAGTCACTTCTCAAACCCTCAAAGTTTTTGATAACCATTGAAGGCTTTCAACCTTCAACCACTTAATCCCCAAAGTCTCCAATAACCATTAATGGTTACCTCAAACCCTCCCACATGGTTAAAACATTTGTTTTGACTCAACCTCTACCCAACCCAAAGGTCTCATCAAGCCATTAATGCTTTGACCATGATTATCTCTTAAAACATTTGCACAAAGGTTTATCCTTGGATTAACTCTTAATCCAGTGGGTAATCTTAATTTGGACTTGACCCTTAGCCTCTAGATAACCATGAGGTCTTCTCAGGCCTTTAATGCCTCCAACCTCTTCTCTCAACCCAATCCTATGTTGACACTTGTCACCATTTTATTGGTGCCAATTGTGCACATGGATCCCCAACTTTCAAACTTGGCCCTTGATTAAACCATTCAATCTTAACCCTTCATTTCCCCATTTCTTCTATAAATAGAACTCTTCTCCTCAAGCAAAAAAAGAGAAGCATTAGAGTATTGTTGTTATACTGGTATTAGCATAGAGCTTTCTCATAGCATCACTATCTACACTTGCATAGCATTTGCTTATCATATTCGACTATCTTGAATCTCCATATGGCATCCATGGCTAGTGCTAAAAGCTGAGAGTTACACTTATTTGGGACTTGGAGAGGAGAGGAACAAGGGAGGAGCAACTATGAGCATCTTGATTAGCTATTTTATTCTATGTTTATATGATTTCTATTTCATGCTTAATATCTCTCTTGATATGCCTGTTTAGGATAATCTTTTGTTGCTAACACTAACATTTGTTTCTTGTGCTCTTGTGTGTGTTGCCATCAAACAGATTTTCTAATCCTTTTTGCAAAGCATCAGAATCAAATTCGAACTTGCATAAGTGATTGTGAAATGATATCTTATTTCAAAGCAGGACTTATATTCAAATATTAGGTGAAATATGAATATTGTTTGTAGATTTATACGTTCTTTGTGTGCAAATATGTGTAATTGGACGAAAAATTGTACTTATGTGTTCACTTTTGTATTTTTATAATAGTACATATATATAACTATATGTGTGTGTGTGTGTGAGTGCGAATATCAATTCAATCATATACACGTATATATGCATATAATTATAATATATATATCTAATTATCATGAAAAAGAAAAGTTAATTAAACTTGAATTGATTTATTATTATAGTTATATTTATATATATACAATTATACGTATTATATATGTATATGAGTTCAAATAATAACTCGGTCATATACATATATACGTATGCAATTATAATATATGTAAATATATTTGTTTATTCATGAAATTTGATTATTTTGTTTTATGGAAAACTCATGAAATATAAATATGATAGTGATTTATTAAAAAGCTTAATAACCGATATGATATTGGCGGACTTACTAATGTCATGTCACATTTAACAAAGCATATTGCATGTTTTTAGGGAGAAGTTGATATTAGTGAAGTCGACTTGGCATGACTTAAATGCCACTAAGACTTGGAATCGACTATGCAAAGTTGCAAGCTCTTTTGTTTAGAACAAAAGGGAGTCGATAGTAATATCGACTACCCCCTTTAATGATAGGAAGGGAGATGGTATTGCTACCGACTACCCACTCAAACCTCCACTTTCACATGCATTGAAATTACCATATAGTGTGGCATGAACAAACAGTTACGTGGATGACCATCCCACATGATAATAATGAACTCAAACGGTATGCCACATGCACGCAATATAACAGAGTTCGAATCCTGTAGGGACTATTATCATAACTATAACAATTAGATGTGTCAAATATAAACTCATATAACAATCCACCACTCGAAGAGATTGGCTCGAAAATAGGAAGAAATAAACATTAGATCAGTATATATATATATATATATATATATATATATATATATATATATATATATATATATATATATATACTGTTGTTTTGGTAAAAATAAAAGGAGAAGAGAATGACAGTATAGAAAACAGTAAGAAATATGCAAAGAATAGTAATGATAGAACAAAGAATAGAGAAGGGAGATTAGAGAATAGTGATGATAGAACATAGGATTTGAACAGCATAGAGGAAGAAAAGCGTTGGAAATCAAGGAGTATTGGAGTCAGAATTGGAAGAAGATTAGCATTGATCATATCAGAATTGGCTTAAATTTCATAGGTAGGCTCTTAAATGAGCAATAATTTGTTTTATTATAGAGAATAAGAATAGAATTATCTTGAAATTTGATTGTTTTAGATCTTTAGTGAAGAAAAGAGTTCTATTTCTGAATAGAACTTATGCATTCTAAACTTAAAAATTTGAAACCATAAGATGTATGATTACGCTATTTGGATTTTATGAGAAAAGATAAAAGAATGTGTACTCATAATTTCGATTTTTGAATATTACTTTTATATATATGCTAAATATGCATACAGGTGTTACACTTTCTTATTTTAAACTCCTTCTCTTGAGTTACTTGAAAAGATAGAAGCAAAAGATTGTTTTCTTATTAGATGTAATTGCTTGTAAACGAAATATTGTTTCTTCTATATCTCTTAAACGAAAGATTGTTTCTTTAAATATTATAATGTTATCATACAAGAAATGAGAAGTTAAAATTGAGAAAAGAAAGATTGTTTTCTATGTACTTCTCTTGATTTCATATGAATACTAGAAAAGCTAGATATGTTTGTGTTTGTTGAAAAGTTACCTTTCGAGACGAGTGTCGAATGTGGAATTATAGAGAGAATAGTTTGCATTTCAAAACTATATTTTATTGCTATGCATGGCATTATACTCAGTCGAGTAACTTATTGACCATTGAAATAGATGGATATATTCAATCCTCTCTACCATATCCTTGATTGATCTTGATTGTTTCTTAATGGAATTAGAAAATTGAAAATGCATGTATCATTCTAAGCACTTACCAGATTCCATCTTGCCTATCGAATTCTTTTTGCTAAACAAGTCGTGCAGGGTCGGGTATTCTTGATTGACCAAGAATTATGGGGAAGTGTAAGCTTCAAAGTTGGGTGGAAAAAACACCTGAATCTTGTTCTCGTCTTCCTTTTAAAGATTGCATTGAAGATGGCTTTGGATTGCAAATCAATGGACGCATCTCATCCTTTATTTTATGTTTCTTTTGTTATATGAGCTTAAGGCATTGGAAAGTCCTAAGTATTGTATGTAGATATGAGAGAGATACTACTTACAAATTCCTATTGAGTAAAGAATCTTTATCTCTCTATAGAAATCTCGTGTATGTTATGATATCAATGGAATGATCATTTAGAGCTAAGAATGGAATAATGGAAGAAAATAGACTTATTAAAGGAATTATGAGTTTATTTAAGAATAAAGATAATTTCGTTTTATTATTGAATTTAGAGTGTTTTACGTCTTTACAATTTGGTATCAGAGGAAAAACAAGCATGATACCATCTTAGTATTGGTGGATAAATTGACAAAAGTTGCACATTTCATACCTAGAAATCTCAAGGACGGATCATTTATTCTTGCAAAGATATTTGTGCAAGAAATTTTCCGATTGCATGGTGTACCAGAAACCATTATTTCAGATAGGGATACCAGGATGACATCTAGATTTTGGACAACATTGAATGCAACTTTGGAAACTAGACTGAACTTTAGTTCAGCATATCATCCTCAGACTGATGGCCAAATGGAAAGGGTTAATCAAGTTGTGGAAGATCTTCTACGGATGTATTGCATGGATCAACAGTACAAATGGGAGGAGTATTTGCCTTTGGTTGAGTTTGCATTTAATAACTCCTATCACGCATCTTTAGGGATGGCACCTTTTGAGGCATTATATGGACAAAAGTGTCGCACACCCATTAGTTGAGATAGAATAAAAGATAGGATCATTATTGGTCCTGATATGCTTAAGGAAATGGATGAGCAAATGAAGTTAAATAAGGATAGATTTAAAGAGGTAGTCGACAGACAGAAAAGCTATTATGATAGAAATAGGACTTTCAGATAGTTTGTTGCAGGAGATAGTGTCTTTTTTAGGGTCAAGCCTCATAAGAACTCTATCTCATTTTGGAAATTATCAAAGTTGGTACCAAGATACGTGGGACCCTAAGATGTGATGGTAGTTATAAATCGAGTTATTTAAGGGTACAGGATCTGGGGGAAGTGGTGCTAGTGGAGCCCACCTGAACCCTAGATCAACGTAGCATGAAGCTACATAATAGAGATTTCACTCAGTATAAGGTTCAGTGGGATCAATATTCTGAGGATAGTGCTACATGGGAGGATGCTGAGACGATTGACCGTCATTTTCCTCATTTACTTTCTTAGAGTAGTATTTGCTTAATGCACGAGATACCTTGATACTCTGATTTGATTTACGTATTGTGAATAGCATGGATGCTATTGTTATTGTTTATGTTTTGATTTGATACTATGATGTATGGTTAATATTTAGTGATGTTGAGATACTATGTGCTTATTGATAGAATAATAAGACATCGGGACGATGTCTCTTCCAAGTGGGGAAGGATGTCACGAACCATATTTATCAATGATTATTTTATTTGGAAAATAATGCTTATTTTTCATTTATAGAATTGAAATGAAAAGGAAAAGGAATTGTTAGGGAAATAAGACAATAATGAACAATATTATTTTTATTATGAAATTGGGATCGTCATTGCTAATCAGCAATTGAGTGCAAGTGAATGCAGGAAGAGGTGAACGCAGATGAAGGCGAGAACATGGTTCAGGTAGAGTTGTTTTAGCTCATGGACTTCGCTAGAATATATGGGAATCTCACACACCACTTTAGAATATATATGTGTATCTATTGGATGATTTAATTTTGTGATTGAATCAAATTCGAATTTGCATAAGTGATTGTGAAATGATATCTTATTTCAAAGCAGCACTTATATTCAAATATTAGGTGAAATATGAATATTGTTTGTAGATTTATACGTTCTTTGTGTGCAAATATGTGTAATTGGATGAAAAATTGTACTTATGTGTTCACTTTTGTATTTTGATAATAGTACATACATATAACTATATATGTGTGTGTGTGTGTGTGTGTGTATGTGTGTGTGAGTGTGAATATCGATTCAATCATATACACGTATATATGCATATAATTATAATATATATATCTAGTTATCATGAAAAAGAAAAGTTAATTAAACTTGAATTGATTTATTATTGTAGTTATATTTATATATATACAATTATACGTATTATGTATGTATATGAGTTCAAATAATAACTCGATCATATACATATATATACGTATGCAATTATAATATATGTAAATATATTTGTTTATTCATGAAATTTGATTATTTTGTTTTATGGAAAACTTGTGAAATATAAATATGATAGATTTATTAAAAAACTTAATAACCGATATGATATTGGCAGACTTACTAAAGTCATGTCACATTTAACAAAGCATATTGCATGTTTTTAGGGAGAAGTCAATATTAGTGAAGTCGACTTGGCATGACTTAAATGCCATTAAGACTTGGAATTGACTATGCAAAGTTGCAAGCACTTTTGTTTAGAACAAAAGGGAGTCGATAGTAATATCGACTACCCCCTTTAATGATAGGAAAGGAGTTGGTATTGCTACCGACTATCCACTCAAACCTCCACTTCCACATGCATTGAAATTGCCATATAACATAGCATGAACAAACAGTTACGTGGATGACAAACCCACACAATAATAATGAACTCATACGGTATGCCACATGCACGCAATATAACAGAGTTCGAATTCTGTTGGGACTATTATCATAACTATAACAATTAGAGGTGTCAAATATAAACTCGGATAATAGTCCACCACTCGAAGAGATTGGCTCGAAAATAGGAAGAAATAAAGATTAGATCAATATATATATAGACTCTTGTTTTGGTAAAAAAAAAGGAAAAAAAGGAGAACGACAGTATAGAAAACAGTAAAAAATATGCAGATAATAGTAATGATAGATCAAAGAATAGAGAAGGGAGATTAGAGAATAGTGATGATAGAACAAAGGATTTGAACAGCATAGAGGAAGAAAAGCGTTGGAAATCAAAGCGTATTGGAGTCAGAATTGGAAGAAGATTAGCATTGATCATATCAGGATTGGCTTAAATTTCAGAGGTAGACTCTTTAACAAGCAATAATTTGTTTTATTATAGAGAATAAGAATAGAATTATCTTGAAATTTGATTGTTTTAGATCTTTAGTGAAGAAAAGAGTTCTATTTCTGAATAGTTTATTGCTTTAGAAATCACAATGATTATATGAAATTTCATTTAAAAAAGCCATATAGGTATGTGCAATTTAGAATTATTATTTTAGATCATGGAAAACATATGCTAGTATCAAATTCGAGAAAAAAAATAGATAGTCAAAAACATGTCAAAAGATAGAAAACTTATGCATTCTAAACTTAAAAATTTGAAACCATAAGATGTATGATTACGCTATTTGGATTTTATGAAAAAAGATAAAAGAATGTGTACTCATAATTTCTATTTCTAAATATTGCTTTTATATATATGCTAAATATGCATACATGTGTTACACCTTATTTTAAACTCTTGCTCGAGTTACTTGAAAAGATAGAAACAAAAGATTGTTTTCTTATTAGATGTAATTGGTTGTAAAAGAAATATTGTTTCTTCTATATCTCTTAAACGAAAGATTGTTTCTTTAAATATTGTAATTTTATCATACAAGAATTGAGAAAAGAAAGATTGGTTTCTATGTACTTCTCTTGATTTCATATCAATACTAGAAAACCTAGATATGTTTGTGTTTGTGGAAAAGTTACATTTCGGGACAAGTGCCGAATGTGGAATTATAGAGAGAATAGTTTTCTTTTCCAAACTATATTTTATTGCTATGCATGGCATTATACTCGGCCGAGTAACTTATTGACCATTGAAATAGATGGATATATTTTATACTCTCTACCATATCCTTGATTGATCTTGCTTGTTTCTTAATGGAATTAAAAAATTGAAAATGCATGTATCATTCTAGGCACGTACCAGATTCCATCTTGTCTATCGAATTCTTTTTGCTAAGCAAGTCGTGCATGGTCGGGTATTCTTGATTGATCAAGAATTATGGGGAAAGTGTAAACTTCAATGTTGAGTGGAAAAAGCACTTGAATCTTGTTCTCCTCTCTATTCTAAAGATTGCATTGAAGATGGTTTTGGATTGCAGATCAATGGATGCATCTCATCCTTTACTTTATGTTTTTCTTGTTATATGAACTTAAAGCATTGGAAAGTCCTAAGTATTCTATGTAGATATGAGTGAGATACTACTTACAAATTCCTATTGAATAAAGAATCTTTATCTCTTTATAGAAATCTCATGTATGTTATGATATCAATGGAATGGAATAATGGAAGAAAAAAGACTTATTAAAAGAATTATGAGTTTATTTAAGAATAAGGAGTATTTCATTTTATTATTGAATTTAGAATGTTTTACGTCTTTTCATCACTAGGTCTCTCAAAGGACCTACACACAACTTCGCAATTTAGTAATCCTATACCGTATCGCTTCTATTCATATATGTCGAGATCTCCAATTAGATCTCACCGTCGTATTCAACAAGAATGTTCTAAAACCTCTTATAGGGTAACCTCCTTGCCACCCTAGTTAGGTTCATCTCCTAATTCTTTTTGTTCACACAAACTACAGTTATCAATGAACTAAGAGACCATTCCATAATAGGAACATAAACAATAAATTACATTATTGTAAATCACAATGACCACGTACAATGAGTTATTTCCCAATGCAAGCCATGTAAGGTTTAATTGACTAGCTCACATGAATGACCAACACCCATTAGACACATCATTATTGATTCGGGATCCCTTAATGCTCTAATTAAGCATAATGGGTGCCCAAGCCCAAGTCATGCTCAAGACATACAAAAACATTATTATTCTTTATATCATTATATGAAGATGTACATTCAATTATATGATTAATAACATTCTTAACTCTCTAATCTCTTTTACCTCATGGTGTAATCCAATACTCTTATACTACTCCAGTTCATTGTCTATATAATATTCACATTCACTTTTTATAACTAATTATGATCTTAATGGTCAGCAATAGGTTAGTAGGTGATGTCATACAAAATGTATACAGATGGTTCTTAACTCCATCTCATTGAATTAAATGATAGTTTCATCTTATATAATCATACAATAATTTTATCAACTAAAGTTCCTCCCCTTAGTGCACATGATAGTTCAAATATGTGGATCCTTATATTTAAGTGATCTATAATCATATGTAACTATACAATGCCAATATTCCCAAACAGGGAGTAAATTACCCAAAAGTGTCAACTTATACAGTGTTTTTGATTAATAAAGCAGCATTAACTTATACAATGTTATAATGAGTACAATATAGTTTTAGTTCAAATAATGAAGTCATTATCACCCACATTGTTAGGTGCCCATAAGCTTAAGCTCAAACTTAGTAGATATTTAACAAGTAAGATGATGCTAAAACAATGTCAAGGGAAGATAACATTATATGAAGCATATGCAAACATACTCCCATTAAGAATCATTACACTATATATATTTTGTTAATAATAAATATCATTACATATACCCCAAGAGGAATCCTCTAAATTGGTATTTCACTTTTCCAATTGGGTATTCTAGCTTAGGCCTACTTGTAGTGAATTTGAAAATAAAAACCAATAAAATCTATACATATGAACATGACCAAATGATAGAGTTTTGTTATAAGATAGATTCAATTTAGGTTCCATAATTTATAACACTGTTTTCCAAAAAAGTCTGGAATGATGACTGATTTCAAATAAGGATACATTTGTTCATGAAATCCTTGACAAAGCTGTTCAACATATTTTCATTACTCTATATATAATGGATGATCATGGCCATCATCAAGGTGCCATGGTTGCTGAAAAGCTAGCAGCATATTATTAAGCCAAATCCATTAGTCCATCTGTTGGTGTTGGAAATAAGCCACACCCGGACAGACGATGGACTGGTCCAAGAGGGGCCAGTAGCTCAGTGGTAGAGCACTCCAGCAGCATATGGAAGGTCCTAGGTTCGAGTCCTAGCTGGTCCATGTCTCAACATGGTATAAGAGCCAGGTCCAGGGTAGGAGCCCCAAGCACACGAGAGATGTGGCTTAAGGGGGGGTGTTGGTGTTGGAAATAAGCCACACCCAGACCAACGATGGATTGATCCAAGAGGGGCCAGTAGCTCAGTGGTAAAGCACTCCAGCAGCGTATGGAAGGTCCTAGGTTCGAGTCCTAGCTGGTCCATGTCTCAACACCATCATCATATTTAATTATGAATCTGATTGCAACTTTATATACAGTAATTGCAATTGTTTAAACTAAAGTATCTAGACTTGGTGCTTAATATTCGCCTAAATATATCTCTTTGTTCATGATTAAGCATTAGTTAATGAGACTAAGCATAACCATATTGATAACAAAGAATAGCAGCCAAGATCTATTATATTTATGGAAGCAGAACAAAATGTATGGATGTACCTATCACTTGAAAACTCTAGAGCTTCTCTCTGCTGAAATCTTTAAGGAATTGAATTAATTGGCGCTGCTGGTATTTAGGGAACAAACTTTGATAAATACTGACGTGGAATTTTATTATTGGCACATTTTATGATATTTCCCTGCCATTGATATTCTAACGGCAGCTATAACAGCTTGCCATAGCAAACAAAGACTAATCGCAGCCTTGAAAGGGTTTGATAAGCTTGAAAGGAAAGGCAATTTATTGTCATTTGCTACCTGTTTAAGATTCAAAGGTGATGGCAGCATATTGAGGTTAGTAGTTGCAATACGATGTCAAGTTGGGAATAAACATGCTGAATCCTTACCCAGCATGATATATATCTTGCTGCAAATAAAACAGAGAAGTATTCTAGAAAACTATAAAAAATCAGAAAGGTTTCAAGGGATATTTGTATTCAACTGCAAAATTTCATATTTCTTTTAGCTTTACTAATTTGTGGATGCCAATTTAAGCATGAAGTTAATTAAATGTCTAAGAGTCTTCAAAAAAATTGAAGGTTTAATAGAAAGCTCTCATGGTATTCAAAAGAGAATTTTGGTGACTTCAAAACAGCTTTATTCCAAAATCTAGCCACCAAAGACATACATTCAACCCCAACGAAACTGTATAATCAGTGATTCATGCGGATAATTAGGGGTAAATCAAATAACATAAAATATTTTATTCAGGATATTACATAAATTTTGGAAAACTCCAAAACTACTAACACAGTGTCAGTACAAAAGAGAAAGAGGATGATACAAACATCCTAGAATTTTGACCAAAAAATTCATGCTTCCAGATTAGCAAAACTTGTGGTTCCAATAATGAATGTCACAATTTTTTAGACATGTAGAAATAAAAAGAATACTGCAAACAATTATGTGGCAAGTGTTGCATGACCTCTTTGATTACAAATACAACTTTGAGCACATCTAATCCTGCGAATTTTCATCGACAAGCAAACATGTGTGGAAAGCTGCAAATTAAATGTGGAGAATCCACTTACAGTTATAAAATTTGGACGGTCAGGAATTTAAGGGTATAGAAGGGCTGCTGCGTGGATTAGGATGTCATAGCGATTGCAGGCCTCCAACAGAGAAAGCAGCTCTATTACATCTCCATGCATAATTTCCACTTCCTCTTGTTGTAGATGGTGTAACACACTGCTTCACCTCACCAATGCCCTGACTGGATACCCTTCCCGCCCACACTCCATACTATTCTTTCTCACACCATTTTTCTGCATTTCTTCTCTCACACATCCTCCCTCTCTCTACCTTCCAAACCTACTCCATTAAAAACAATACAGTTCAGGAGGTCGTGAGGGAGATTTTATGACTATATTGTGCATATCCTGCAATCATTGCAGTCCATGAACCGTATTTCCTTCAAGCATTCTACCAATCAGTTCACGTGCTTTGTATATGCTTGCACAATTTGCATACATTTCTGCCAGAGCAGTTGCAGCTACAATGTATAACCCCTACAACCTCTTCTATAAACTTCAACCATCTGGTCAAAATGCAGCCTCCTTAGGCATTGCAACTTTCATTTGATGGTAGGGGAAAGCCATGGATAAACTCCCCATATTTTGGGCTAATATATACCTCTGTAATGGAGATCGATTTAGGGTTGTATTGGTCCGCAGATGGAGATAATCCTCCTCTTGACCATTGAGATGTGGCAAGCCAACAGTTTGCAGACCTTCCTTGTTAATTTCTTCTCCTATCGACCTCTGCTTCTCCCCTTTTCTTTTGTGTCTCTCCTATTAAACATATTTTAATGCCATGATGGGTGCCTCTGCCTGTGCCATACTCCCATTGTCCTATATCATTAATGCCCACAGAGGAAGCCCATATCGTGCCCATGCCTCCTTAATCCACCATTGACTATGCTTTTTCTTTATTTTTTTGTTATTTCTTTAATTTATTTACTTTATCCAACATCCACTGTGAATGCATTTATGGCGATCCTACTTGAACCCCTTTTACATCAAAGAAAACATATCAAAATTTGACAAAACGAAAGACAAACTTGACTTTCTTTAATGCCCTAGATTCAACCAAGATATCCTTGAAATCTCAATCTCCAATTAGCATATTCTTCAAGCCTAATGTTGTCCCTCAGATCTAGAAAGGAATATACAACACTGGAACTTTGATAATATGTAGCAGTTAATGGTGACTCCGCAACAACTCCAAGATCAGTTGTTAGACCAAAACAACTTTAACAAGAGAGAAAATGGCAATAATAGCTTGCTTCATTATGCAAGATTGATTGATGGGTTGCATATAAAATATGCAAGGAGATGGCCTTCCTTATAAAGACAAGGTTGAGAGAGAGGATTTGAAATGAATCAAGTAATCTTATGTTTTAAGACAACTAAAGTGTCAATTATTAAATGACTTAGTAAACTAGAATTAAATAAAGGTCATAGACAACTAAGACTTCTAGGACAACTAGTCATGTGATTAAGTCCCCTAATAGGAACTAGCTAGATACAACACCTTACTAAGTACAAGACCTCCTTGACTAACATTATGTTCACTTGATATTTAGCTCACCATGCCCATGCCTTTCTTCCATCACATTCATAACATATTCATAAATTGAAGAATCATGTAATAGATTAAATTTTTGGGTGAAATATAGTCAGGATCTTTTCTAATATTTTTTTTATGTATATTAAAATGTATTAATTCTTCTAGTGATAATATCTAAGTTGCCGGTACGGGTACGGGTACGGGTACGTGGGTACGGTACGCTGGTACGGCATTTTTTTTAGGGGGGGCCTGGGTACGTATGGGTACGTCCATACAAAAAAATGTAAAAATCATAAATATATACATATATACACTCTAATAAATAGAAACAAAAATTAAATTTAGAATCCCACATATCATCCATATGCTAAACAAAACTTGGAACTATCATATATGATTCATATTGATATAACTATAAGTCTATAACAAAATTACAAACTTTGAATGTTATGATAGATATCGAATTCATTGTTCACTGGCTCAACCGTTCAACAATAAAATGACACAACTAATAATCAGCAATAGCATCATATGGGTCACTAGGAAGATCAAGATCAACATCATCATTGACATTAGATGATGTAGGTAGAGTACTGGAACCACATGCAGCCTCACTGCCACTTGCACTAGCAGCACATTGGCTATCAGACTCCCCAGAAAGTAAAGATTGTGTGGCAGCTGAAAAATCCAAATCAGTTCGCTCTGGATCTACATCCCAAAACTTTGTGCTCCCATCCTTATACTCATTTTGTTTATGAGTAAGAAGGCGCAAGTTTGAATGCACATAAACGAGCTCTTCTGCCTTACTTGCTGCCAGTCGGTTGCGTTTCACTGAGTGGATAAAGGAGTATGTGCTCCAATTTCGCTCAGATGAAGAGGAACTAGCAACCTATTGAATAATTGACACAAAGTGAGAGGGTGACAATTATAAAATAGTAAAAAATCTAAATTTAGAGAGCAATAAAAATTAAGAAACTTACTTGCGATAAAACTTTGATTGCAAGAGTTTGAAGGTTTGGTGATGTATGGCCATTGAGGTACCACCAAGCATGAGAATCCTTTTTATACTTGTCACGGAGAGCGGAAACACTTTGACCATTGGAGGCTACAAAATCAGCAAACTCACTTGTCATTAAATCCTCCATTTCAGAATCTGGGAAGAGTTTAGTAAGTGCTGTCCTACACCCTTCACTGACTTCTGAATCTCTATATGGTGGTACCCTTGATGGCTTAGCAAGCATTTCATCACTATAAAATTTGGGAGTCAATGCAAATGCAAGAAGATGTAGTGGGGGGGTCATTTTGTCCCACCGCTCAACACAAATTGATTGAACCTCTTTGAAGAAAGTTTCTTCGGGATCTTGCTCTTTTGCATTGATGATGGCTTTCATTTTCTCAATCATCGAGTCAATGCCATCATATACCTCTCCCAAACATGGGTGATCCATGTCAGTATAACGGATCATACTCATGATGGGCTCAGTGAAACTCAAAAGATATTCCACTCGATCCCACCAAGTGTCATCTAGGATCATGCGCTTTACATTTGCTGCCCTTTCAGTATTGGATTGCCTCCATAGGGACCAACTTTGACTAATTACCATGCTAGCAAGTGGCTGTCGCACCTTCACAAGTCGCCTCAAGACGATTGTGTTGGATGCAAATCGGGTCTCGGCAACCTATTCAAAAATTAAAAATAAAAATTAGAATACAAAGAAGACATGATAAAAAAAAAAAAATTAAGTAACCATCAAAGTGAAATGTAGATTTTAAAAATTGAAGTGTTTCAATTACCTTTAGCAACTCCAACTGTGAAAATGATCTGAAAATGGCCTGTGACATGTTATGGTTTGTGATGAACATTTGGATCTCTTCAGCCTCAACATAAATTTGTTTGATCCAATCTATTTTCCTGCCTATCTTTTGTAGCATGAGGTTGAGAGAGTGGACAGCACAAGGTGTCCAAAATATGTGTTCAAACCGTGTCTCAATCAACATACCTGCAGCTCTACAATTCTTTGCATTATCCGTTATTACTTGGACAACATTTTGAGGTCCCACATCTTGAATGCATTGTATAAGGATGTTAGCAATAAATTGTGCATCCTTCACCTGTCCTTCACAATCCACAGCTTTCAGAAACATTGCCCCTTTAGGGCACACTGCAATTACATTAATTAATGGCCGATTTTTGGTATCCTTCCATCCATCTGAAATGATGGACACCCCTGTTTGTTTCCATGAATTTCTAATGGGAGCCAATGCATTGTCTATGTTTTTTACCTCCTTTGCTAGTAAGGTGCTACGCACCTTCTCATAACCTGGCCCTATGTACCCTTGTGGAGCCTCATTTACCTTTTTCAACATATCCTGCCAATATGGTGATCGTACCACATTAAATGACAAACCGTTTGCATATAGACATCTTCCAACGGATTGATCTGCAATCTCTCTAGCATCATTCTTAAATGCTCTCTCTAATGGTCCCTTGCTTCTCTTCACAATAACAGGTTCTTCACTAATTGGGTCCAAGAATGGGTGGCTCTCTACCACGATATCAGGAAAATCGCTATAAGATGGAGAAGTAGGGGGCCTCTTTGATTTACTTCCTCTTCTTGTCAACAAAGGATGGTTTGAGGCACGACCAACTCTTGCATCTGCTTCCTCTTGCTCTCTAATATATCCTGCTATTTCTTGAGGTGACATCCCATTTCCATTCTTTCCTAGACATGGTTTGATTCCTTGTTGGGGAATGGCACAAAAATGGGCTTTGACACGACTGTAGGAGCTAGTTTTTTTCGTACTACAGAAGTTGCATATCCATAAAAATGTTCCACCACCTTTTACTTGGTCTATTATTTTGACATATTTCCATAAAGGTGAATTTGGGTCAGTTTTGAAAGTCCGTTGAGGAGTAGAGCTTTGAGGAGTAGAGCTAGTAGTCGTTGCCATTATGATTTCTACAACAAATTAAAAAAAAAATATTAATATTTAATATTAAACAATAGATTATAAATGTTAAATATATAAATAATAAAATTAAATTTAATAATTTATTTAAAATAAAAGTGAAATTATTATAATTATGAAAGTTATTAGGTTTTTAAAAAATATACCTATTATTAAATTATTATTATTTTTAATATTTTAAAAATGAGTAGTTTTTAAAAAAAATTAATTATAAATATTAAAATTTAACAAATTAATAAATTTTAATTATTAAATTAAAATATTTAAAAATATAACAAACTAATATAGTTTTTAAAAAATATACCTATTATTAAATTATTATTATTTTTAATATTTTAAAAATGAGTAGTTTTTAAAAAAAATTATTATAAATATTAAAATTTAACAAACTAATAAATTTTAATTAGCAAACTATTAAAAAAAAAAAAAACTATAATAAATATTAAAATTTAACAAACTAATAAATTTTAATTATTTTTTTAACTATAATAAAATTTAATAAAATATAGCACACTATAATAAAAAAATTAATATCATACCTGATCCCGAAGCCCTCCCGCCGTGGCGCCTCCCGCCGTCGTCGCGCGCCTGCTCTGTGCCTTCGCCCTCCTGCCGTGGCGCCTCCCGCCGTCGTCGCGGGCGTCCTCTGTGCCGTTGCCTCCTGCCGTGGCCCGTGGCGCTTCCTCTGTGTCTGCGTGCCTTCTTTCACCACTGTGCCATCGCGCGTCCTCAAACCCCTGTGCCGTCGCGCGATATGGTTTCAAAATTTCGCGTTTTTTCGGTTTTCACGAGTTTTTATTTTTGCCTTTGCTTTAGGGTTTTAAATGTTAAACGACATATTCGACCCGTGGAAAAACCCCTCGAAATTTGCGAATGATGCGGATTCGTCAAAAAAACCGTATGGAATCGCCACGTCTACACCGGATGCGTCGGGATTCGTGAGTCAAATATCGGATACGTTTCAGGGGGAAAAAATCGGTACCCTGTCCGAATCCACAGGGATTCCGGGGCGAATCCGAATCCGATACGCACCGCATCTGGATTCGTGGGCAAAATGGGAAGTACCGGTAACTTAGGATAATATCAAAAATAGGAGAACAAAGATAACAAAAGAATATTTGTTTTTACGGTAAAATCTTCCAATACAAGATAAAGAAATATTCCACGGTCATTTTAAGTCTCGTCATTCATAGTCTGCTCGACAATGTTTGGTTATCCAATAGAAATGAAGATATGTCAATGAAGTGAAGATGAATAAAACCAGATATCATTTCACAAGATTTGGAAGCAGAAACTGGTGTTTTGCCAAAGCAGGTAATGGTTCTTCTACTCAAACCAACAGTGATGTCTTTTAATAATGTGAATCACTTCATTGACATGCATGAGGTATGATCCATGCTCAACTCTTAAGCCCACTTGTTGGTTTGATAGTTGTTTGTCCTTTGTATTTGCTAGCCTTATTAATTTCGAAATTATATGTTTTATAGTGCCAAATGAGAAAACATCCACTACAACCACAAATGCTTTTTGAAGTTAAAGATCAGAACGGCTGAGACCAGGGATCTTTCCTGAAAGTATTTGGAATAAATAAAGGAGTTGTATTTAAAGGGGCTTAAAGTTCTAAACAAATTGTTAAATTAAACAATTGCATATTAATCAAACTTGAATATTAATTGGAAATTTCTGCAATAAAGTTTTTGCAGGAAATGAAAGAACAGGAATTGCATAACTTCAACTACTTTGTGATGTGACTAGATCATTAGGCCAGGAGTTCTCACTGCTTTGATGGGGGTCAGAGGGGCTGCAAGGATAACACACATACATGTATCGGCTGAAAGGAAAACTGGGTATATACTAAAGCATTTATTAGAATCTCTAAATTTTACAAAAAGAAAAACACATTTGCTCAAATGTCTGGTCACTGTGAGCAGAATGGCATGCAAATTCTCCATAAAATATTCTGCATTCTATGCCTTTTAAAAGATATTGATGAAAACACCAAAATCGTAAGCCCAAAACTCCAATTGTGCTCCTGCATATTAAATCCTTACTTGGAAGTCGGTGCAACTCTTTAGCACTCACCGACTGGATTCATTTGAACCATCATAGGCCTCTGTAGATCAGTAAATGAAAGTAAGTAGAGATGGATGGTTTAAAAAATGGACTGGTAGGCCTTCCTGGTATTACTGGTTTGTCAAGTTCAACAGAACAAACAAAATGGTTAACTATTGCTGTGGAGCTTGTTGCAAATCTATCTATTATTTTCATGGATGAACCAACTTCAGGACTAGATGCCAAAGCAGCAACTATTGTCATAAG
This sequence comes from Cryptomeria japonica, assembly GCF_030272615.1. NCBI lineage: Eukaryota > Viridiplantae > Streptophyta > Pinopsida > Cupressales > Cupressaceae > Cryptomeria > Cryptomeria japonica. The sequence goes on along the minus strand of NC_081407.1, from coordinate 1,810,548 downwards.
AACTGTACAGAATACAGTTGATCAGAAAGAAACTGTTGTCTGTACCATCCACCAGCCTTCATTAACATTTTTTAATCTTTTGATGAGATAAACAATTATTGAAATAATTGTACTAAACGGTATTCTTGCTCAATAAATTTGGACAATGATAACTGGTGCACTTTTGTTAACGTTGCTCCAAATGAAAAGTGTTGAGACATGGACCACCTAGGACTCGAACCTAGGACCTTCCATATGCTGCTGGAGTGCTCTACCACTGAGCTACACCCTTTTACCATTAGCACCCTTTGAAAGAGTGCAACTCTTCATCATTTCTGCCCTTTGAAAGGGACAGAACATTTCACAATCAAATCAGATAAGAACTGTTATTAAGTTTCAGGCAGTAACATCCTTGTTCTTTGTGCTATGCACGGAGATGTGCTTAATATACAAAGCCTGATAATGTTCTTATGCAGAAATTTATAATAATATTAATATAGACTGCAATGTGTATGACAGAACTACTTAATTTCATATATAATTTCCGTGCTCGGGGGAGACGATAACAGTATATCGTCTATGGTTGGGAGGGTAACAACGATGAGAATCATTGCCCGTGGTTAATCGAGCACACCCTATGATTACTGTGCATGGTCATCTTCTTGTGATCCTAGTATTATAACAAATTCAACAAAAAAGAGGTGGCCATGTCATCTATGCAGAACCCTTAAGTCAAAAGTCTGGAAAGATGGTTGACTATTTTAAGGAAAGTCCAGATGAAGTGTGAAAAAAAGGCAGAAAATTTGTTCTTGAAAAGTTAAACAAAAAAATTGCAATAAAAAGAGAATATACCTCAGTCTTGAAGGAGGTTGATGACTCATATACCCAATTCTAACTGGCTTTTAAAAAGTTTGGAATGTTTATCTAAAAAAATCGCAAAGAAGAATGAAAGTGAAGTAGAAATCAATTGTTGTGAGAAAATCCTGGAAGTAACTTTCCGTGCCTTTTTTTTCAAACACAGATGTGTCATATATTAATTCAATGTATCATTCTTACCAATATGTTTATGTAACAGGCTACTGCTGGAATGCCTTAGATAAAATATAAATATAATCCTGTTACTTTTGAACTCTATTAATATTAATTTTTTAAGGGTGCAGACTATGGAGAACACTACAAGAATTCAACCCTTGACAAGCAATTGCCAGTTACGTTGAAATTCCTAGGATCTCTATCTAACCTGTTGCTTTCTCAAATCACTCAGATGACCATGAAAACATTAATGATGCAGGAGGAGTAAAGCATTATTGAAAAAGTATAGTACTCTGGCTTCTGGTGCAAAGGATCTTTATTTTCCAACCCAGCATTCAAAATCTTTCTTAGAACTTCGCTGAGGCACATTGCCACCATGACCGTCTTAAATTCAACTATAGTAGCATTAGCAATGCCATGGGTTGTTCAATTGTTAAATGTTCAAAAGAAAATAGCTATGTGCACTAATATAAGTGAAAGAAAATATAGAAAACCTACACTATATGGTGTCTATCAGATGCCAAAATAAATAGAGTGAAGAAAATATGATTTGTGCTCTAGATTTGCAAAATAAGGACTTGCAAACTGCATTTCAAGGAACTACAAACCTATACGTTAAGAATCACTGTAGGAAAATACGTCAAGCATTTGCATATTTTGGCTATGGCCATGCGTATATGACATATTTACTCCAGCAAAAATAGTTACATAAATTATCTCCATTGGAAAGTCTGTTGTTTTTCACATGATATTATGTTCATTGTTCAAGAGTACCATCACTACAATCAACTTTACGAATCTAACAATTGTTGAAGAGAATTTATCTGGTTTGTCCTCGAATTTTTTTTCTACTACTATTTTCAACAACATTCCAAAAAAACAAATTGATAACCTTGCTACTATATTCAACAAAACTTCAAACATTGATCAAACTAATTTTACATAAATAACGGTCAAATGCTTTTACGTCAGGTATCATAAAAAAGAACAGAATAAATTGTATTTTTCATCATCCACTTTGTATAACTAGTTGTTCCATCACATTACTCTAGAAGACAAGGAAAAAGAGAGAAATCGATAATATGAAAACTTAATGAGCGAAAAGTCATAACCCAAAAAGATGCATTGAATATGATGCTGTTATTTGTTTTCTTCACAAATGAAAATGTATAAAATTTGAATTGAAAAGGATTAAACTGGCACGGGCCAACTGTCTTGAATTTATTTAATCTTCAAAGAAAATATGAAAGCTACCTCTTTGACACCAAAAAAAAATCCTCTCTCTTCCTCAAAGAAGATCAATAATACTCAAAATCATCTCTAATATCAAAATTCTACAGAAAAATGATAGCATCTGCAAAAGACCATGCCTTCAAATTACTTGCCTGTTATTTCCTTTTCCTTTTCTTTGCACATATCTTCAGCTGATTTCACAAATTTCTTCGTAACGTCATCCACTTCTTTTTCTAGTCTCTTGACATCGTCTTTGGACATGCCAGAGCCAACCTTCTTTATTGAATCAACAGCCTTTTGTCTTGCTCTTCTTATGCTCTGTTTGACATCTTCGGCTGCCTTTGTTACAAGCTTTAACATTGCCTGAATATGCTCTTTGGATGATTCTGGAACAGGCACGACCAATCTTTGCCCTTCAGATGTCGGATTTAGCCCTAAAGGAGACGAAACAATGGCGCGCTCAATCTCTTTCATGGAATTCACATCATACGGTGTCACGCTCAGCGTCTGTGGGTCTAAGACAGACACGGCGGCAATGTGGCTCAGCGGTGTCCTAATACCACCGGATTCAACAATGATGTGATCCAGCATACCCGAAGAAGCTCTCCCTGTACGCAATTTGTTCAATTCCCTGGACAAAGCATCCAATGCAGCCTGCATCTGTGCCGTGGCAGCTGACTTTACAGAAGGGCCAATGTCTGGCACAACTTCAACCATGCCCTCGTCCCCCTTGGACTTTTTTCCTTTGGCAAATCCCCTCTGCCATCGCTGGTTCAACCCCGATTGACCATAAACACAAGATCCCACAACATAGTTCTGATCTTCCACATCATTGTTTACGTAACTACCTAACATTGACCAATAATGGAATGCCCTAGGTTTGTGTATACTTAAAGCAATGAAACGTCTGGAAGAAGCCGAGAACAAGGCACGCCTTAATGGGGCAGCCATAGCCATAGCTAAGCTCTTCAATCCTACAAACTCTGAATACTTCTAAAAACTCGATCCTAAAACTCTAAAATATTCCTATTGTTTAGATTCGGATGGTTTTGTTCTGTTAAATGCCCAAAACCTAAAATCTCCTATAGAGAAAAAAAATGGGACGACTGCCTTTCCAACTAAAAATTTAATTTTAATCCTGTGAAAACTGAGCAGAACATTTTCTAAAAATTTCAGACGGGTATTTTAAATTTCTTACCTTCTCAAATTCGTATTGTTAATTGAATGGGCTTAGTGCCTCCGTCAGATATTTGCTGCACGTTTTTCTGTGCGGGCCATTGATCCCAATTCATGAAATACTAAAGCCACTAGCATTCCTGCATAAACCCTAACATGTAATATTTGTTATAATCTTTGAACATTCACCAAAAAAATAGTATAATTTCATTTTTTTTTCGAGAAACATGTTTTCTCAAAAGATAGTTGTAAATTAAGGGCATGATATATTTAAATTTTATTTTAAATAATGAGTGGTGTATAAGTAGTATATTTTAGAAGGAAAGTTGATAAATAATCTGAATTTAGTTTGATTCTATCATCATATATTTCATTTGATTCTATCATCATATCATAGAATTGAAAAAACAAAATTACAACTTTTAAATGAAATATAACTTTGAACCTAGTTGTCTCCAACTTATTATTATAAAGCAAGATACTCAATGGTATTTATAGACACCGTCCCTTTCAAATGTGGGCTGAAGATGTGAAGGTGGATATAATTTTGATAGACAAATCAACATTTTTTTTTATTGGAAAAAATAATTATTAACATGAATATATTACATATAGCAAGATACAAGATACACAAAAAGTCATATGGCTATCATTTTGTCTCTACAAAGGTCAAAAATACTGAAATGTTTATTCACCCTCAAGATTTTGTTTCTTCCAAAAATACTAAAATACTACAATGAATGGGACATGAAAACAATTCCCTGGACCATTGTGATTTGCCCAGCCACCTCCATTTCGTAGGCTTGAATATTTTCCCATGGCTTGAGTGTATCTAGCTCTGAAACATATTGTTTACCATGAATAATATATATATGTCCAGCAAACACCAAAGGTAAGTTCTTTGCACACAGTTGTCATTTCCACTTGGATAAATATTAGCCATGCTACTTGTTATATTGTTGATCATACTAATAGTCTGGATCATTTGCGTTTTTTAAAGTATCATCAAAAGCTCTGAACTAAACCTGCAAATCTTCTAAGACCTTCCTAAGATTAGAATTGTCCTAAAGAGTAGATTGAAGAGTGAGGGACTACAGGGAGAAGTTAGCACAAATAATCATGGCTTCAAGCTGGAGAGAATGGAAGGTTTGAGAGAAGATAGCCAAACAATGGAATCTCCAAAGATGCTTAAGGGTGATCTATCTAAAATTCTAAGAAATAATGGTGTGATATGGGGAGAGTCCAAGCAAAGTAGTTCGCCAAGACCAATTCTGAGGAAATAGCAAAGGGAAGGTGAATAAGAGAAAGTTCCAAAGATGCTGAGCATGGGGTCAAAACCAAAAAGCATTCTTGATTGTTTCTTTTTTAATGGCAGAAGGGGCAGATATTTTGAATCCATGTACACAAGTTCAAATATGGGCTCATTGGAGGCAATTTTGTAATTAAAAAAATGAACCAATCAAAGGGTTTGCATATTCCTAGGAGTGTCTCAAGCATCCAATAAGACTAATAAATTGACAAATTAGTTTCTTCACACTTGGCGCAATATTATCTTCATTGAATTTTGAGCTAAGTACCATTATTTTATTATTTAAATTTCATGCATTTAATCTATTAGCATTATTAGACCCCACCCACATATACAAGGTAGATTTTGATGAGATTGCATTAGTCCTTTATTTACCCTAAAATATATTGAAGAGGTCATTTATTTTTCTTTTCATTTTGGTGAATGTTGACTTGCTTGCACCCCCTTACGCTTTAGCCTAAAAGGTTTATTCCTTCTACCTTGGGGTTTCAAATCTACATTTTCAATTGGTTGCCCCTTGTTTCAAATTTTATTAGAGTTTGATCTACCCTAATTTGTGTCTTCACACTCAAATCTTTATTAGGGTTTAGTTTTGCAATGTATGACATCTTTTTTAATCTTTACCAACCCATCTTTATTTTCACCTTTGGACTATTCTTATTTAGTTTTCACATCTAAGTACTTATTAATGTTTTATTTTTTATATTAGATCATACACCTCCTGGATATCATTTTCTCCTTTAGGCTTTGTGAATTGTGCATATATCAAAGTCTCACTATTGATCTCACTTCTCCTACATAGTTGGTTAAGTTTCTTCATAAAAAAATTCATAGTACACCCTTCACTATAAAGAGTCTTAATGGTACTGGTTCCAGGAATGCCTCTTCATGCTCTTTGTGTGGCACATCTTCTCCTTCTAGCCACCTCTCATCCTCCATAGTTCATCTACACTCAACGTTTGATACTGAGATCCCTATTCCTAACTCTCATGTATCTTCCTCTAGTGTCATGCCTAACAAGTATCTCCCATTAGTGTCCTTCTTACCTCTCAACTTATTAGTGCCACTCCTTCCTATTATCCTGCTATGACCACTCATTTCTCCTTGCCCTATAATGTTGTTGCCTCTCTTCCAAATTTCATATTTAGTGATCATCACTTATTCTCTTTAGACCCCATCTATTTTGTTTCATGTTACCACCATTTATATTCCTACCACAACCCTTAATGCACTTATGTGAAATATTGATAAATTACAACATAAAGTGGATGTCATGCTTAGTATGCAAAATAAAGATGATTATGTTAAGAAACATAGCCATACTTACCTCTAAGATTGTGTAATGAGATTCCATATTAAAACTAGAATCAATCTGAATGAATCTAGACGAGTACTTTTTTATTAAATTCTTAGCTTAGCTAGAAAGATTTTGCACATGTAATACCTTCCATGGATAAACATTTTCAAGTTTGGGAATAAAAGGAATATAATACGATATAATTTTAGGACTATTTTCCTATAAGTACATGCAAGTGAGAATACTCCATGCAAACTTTAACTTTCAATTACCTACAATATAGGCAAACCCACTATCTATTCATCCTTTTCAATATAAGCAATATGGTCTTTGAAATAATGGTAAGGAGGTAGCAAATTATTTGAGTATCTTACCTACAACCAAAAATTGTCCCTTTCTCATATTTCTAATGAAAGTAGACAAACCCTTAAACAATGGTAGCAAATAATGACATTTACATTAGTACCATAACAAAATATGAGAACCAAGTATATGTAAATACAATCATTTACACTAGTACCATAACAAAATATGAGAATCAAGTATATGTAAATACAATCACTATCGCCTGCAATCAAGCTACTAATGACTTTTGACTACCATGCAACCCTAAGAATATATTGAACTAGTAAAGCTTTAAACAACATCACTTTTTCCATAGTGTTTAATAGTAATAAAATTTTGATTATACATAAATTTGAATCATAGATTCACATTACTACTATTTCTTGCTTGAATCCTCAAAATTATCATAAAATAAGTGTAAAGATATAAGGTACAATTCAAATCATAAGTTTTTCATTAAAATATCATTTTTTGAACTCCCAACATACCCTTCTCAATAGTTATAAAATTGATGATATATCATTTAAATGTCATATTTTCTTTGTACCAAACAAGTAAGTTCATTCAATGTGTGTAAAGAAACAAATTGCAGATGTATTGATGTAATTTGGAATTAGGGTTTCACCAATCCAAATAATAAAACCACTAACTAAACAAACATTGAAAGAGGGGAAAATCCAATAGATATAGCTACAATCCAAATAGGGAAAGGGTTGAAATTCTAATTAGATTCATTGGTTCTTAATAGTTACCCTCTTTCTTAGTTAAAATTGGAAGGTAATTGTGAAATTAGGGTAAAACAATAAATAATTGAAGTAACTTAGCAAAAACATACTACTACAAATATCCCACAGAGCCACAAACTAAGATCTGGGATATTTTAGGACCAAGAAGTACAGATTTTCCCTAGTCCAAGTTCAAATTTTGCTACATTAAAAGTTGAACATGTATGCCATCATTAACATTGTCGGAATCCTCAAGTACAACTCCTGAGCTTATTCCCTACACACAAAAGGAGAGGAAAGATATTTTGGATAGGGGTTTGCCTTAGGTCAAACCCCAAGCTAGGAATTAACCTTGAAATTGAAATAGTAATTGAGATGGAAACTACATCAAGATGCTTTCCTTTTGAGGGAAAGGCCAGATCTGAAATGAAATGCTTGTAATTTGAAATGTACACCTTGATGAAGTTTTGTTTGGGTCCTCATAAAAGAGTTTTAGGATGTCTAGTAGAATGCCTTCATAAAAAGTTGATCATGGATGCCATCTTGAATGCTTGAGCTTGACTTTATTTCTTCGCTAATGTTTTATGAATAACTAATTGCTTTCTCACTTGAATTGAATTTTCAATTAGTATCATAGAGTTGTCCAATTAGGTTTTCAAATGAGATGGGTGGACCTAATTTTATACATGATTGCTTGAAAATTAATTGAATTTCTAGAGTAGACCGACATGAGATCAAATTTCTTGCCCATCTGAGATGACCATTGTGAGGACCTAAAATGGGTCCTAATTGAGAGGACCAAAGCTTTGAGTGCCCTAGTTCTGAGCTAGGACCAGGGCACCCAGCACCTTGGTCATAACAATTAGGACTTCGGCTTGGATGGAAGGTAGAGAAGAAGGTAAAAATGTAGGATTCTAGATGGTGTGAGTAGAATCAAAATAAGCATCGTGTATCAAAAGTTGAAGCACTAAGGTGAGATCTAAGCAAGGATGAAATTCTATGCAAATACAATTTACAATGCTATAGTTAGCTCCCACTTTAGCAGGAGTATGAGCCTAAGCATACTCATGGTAAAGTACAAGGTCACATTGAAAATCTTTCACTGATATATCAAACAGACAAGACACACCAAGCCCCCAGGGACTTTGGAATCTTACTACTCTAATATCAAGATAAACAGGCCAACACAGGAAAGGAAAAGAGAGATCATGACTGCACTAGCCTACTAAGATTTAGTTCTTACTATGAGTCAAGAAAAAGAAAAATACCAAATTACAAATAAAAAGGCTCAATTTGCAAAATAACTTGAGTATTGAAAACACATCATGGTGTGTGCATAAAGTGTAACATTGAGCGAAATATATGCTCCCACTTTAAAGAGATTGTATACACCTTATCAGAAGCAATTGCTTTGAGGTAGCATGCATCCAAAAGATAAATCATGTTACCACAATGAGATTCCCCCAAGAAAGGACAAATTAAAGGATAATGGTCACAAAATATATAGGAAAAAGCACATAAGGGATCTACTAACTCTAGGGTTAGTATGCTCTTATGATAAATAACGTATATCAAGAATATTTATATTGAATTGACCTCATTCCCCAAAGGTAGTGGAACTGCAAACATAATGGAAAAATATCACAAGAGATAACAAACAAATGTATTTTTGAGTAAACATGGAAAAGACCAAAAGAGATCTCAACACTTTGCATCATCCCCAAGTAGACAACACAAGGCACATAGATGCAATATATAAAATAATTAAGATACAAATAGAGGAATGTCATAACATATTTGACCTCTTTATTACCTTGCACTAAGGAAGAAATAAGGGTCATCCAAATAGAGCCTAACATTACACAAAAACATATCAAGCAACACATCATGGGGGAATCACATTACAAACAGGCAGACACACAAAAGAGAATCCACAAAATGAATGAAACTAGTCAAGTAAATCATCTACCTCCCAATCTTGCTTAACATCATCTAGGGATGGTGGACAAGATGCAAGAGGAGCCACTTCAAGCATAATATATGGAGCTATTGCAAGTTCCAAGCAAGGACCATACTTTGATGATGACTCACTTTGTTTGTCACTAGGAGCTAGGGTTAATGCTTTTGAAAAATGTGAAGCTAACTCATTACAATCAACATTGTTAGCATGAACAACATCATCATCCATATCATCATCTAGATTAATAAAACTAGGATCTCTAACAAAAAAATAAGTTGAACCATTATTTTTCTTAAGCATTTTTTATTTTCGGTAATTCGAGTTGAACTTCCTCCCTATGGTTAAACGAAGGTTGGACAAATGGGACCAAGTCAACATTTGGTTTCTTTGGAGAGGAAACAGTTTGGGAATAAATCTATCAAACCTTGGCATGGCATCTTCATCATTGTTCTCTTGCACAATGATTCCTTTTAGTTTTAGTTAAGACTTGTAAAGGTTGAGGATCAATAGACATAGGCTTTTTTTCCCTTATAGGGGGAGGAATGGAAGAAACCCCAATAGATTGAGGGATACTTGAAGCCAAGAGCTTTCCTTTATAGGAAGTAGGAGGTAGGATTGAAGCATATGGAGGAATAGAAGGTGTAGGAAGAATACCAAGTCCATTCTGACAAGAAGGGTTATCCATAGGTGTGGGGTATCTAGGTTTACTCAAGGACACGATCATCTCATTTTTCCATTTCTGATAAGATCAAAAAAGGATGTCATTTCGAGACTTAAGAGGCTCAAGTTGTTTAGGCCAAAAGTAATCAAGAGTGAAATTTTCATGCTTCATTATGGGTTGGTGAAAGCTATGATTAATCATTATAATAGTGTCATTATGAGGGAACTCAAATCATTTATAAATTGTATAAGAGATAGCTTTCAAGGAAGTGAGACAAGGATGTCCCAACTTCAAACAAAATTGATCTGATGTAGGGATAATAGAAAATACGACATCTAAGCACTTAGAACCTATTGGAATTAGTGAACACTGAGAGGGGGGGTGAATCAGTGTTCTGTAGTTTACAAATTTATTTAACTGGTTCTTAAACCACCGAATGCATAAGAATGAAATTAAAGTGCAGAAACATAAACCAATCAACCATAATACCATAACACCAGAATTTTTATGTGGAAACCTGGAAAGGGAAAAACCATGGTGGGATTTGAACCCACAATATTATTATACTTTTATCAGGAGTATGATAATATTACAAAAGGGGATGCACTTACATTCAAGCACACTACCTAGAGCTCATTGCTCAAATACAAAGTCACCGCCTTACAAATGATTACAATTGATTACAAGTATGAGTGAACGGAATAATAGCATCTACATATGCCAAATAGCAATTCTGGTTAGGCTCAATTTGACCTCTACAACTATTCTACTTATCTTCTCTATTCTACTGCACTGTCATATACTGAAGCACCAAATCTGCAATCACACTCACAGTCTTTGCACAATCGCACATACAATCTTCACACACTCACACCATATCCTAAAATGTTCAAATGAATGGTTCTTATATATCTGCACTGCCAAAATAGATTAGTTAACATGTCGACTTCCAAAATCTGCATAACATGCAACATGAAATGTGCACCAACAAGTTGGCTCAATTTGTCCACAAAACCATATGCAAACCTAAACAAAATGATAACAATCTTCACACATGTCGGCTCAATCACCTCGAACTCAATAACAACCACCGAAATCACCCCAAGGATTTTGCATAACATGTTACACCAAAATAGCTCTGTTCTTTCTGAATTACCGGATACCAGACCTTCAATCTCTCTCATGAATCAATACTGGATACTTAGGATTACAAATTAAACTACCTCTAACCTTGAATCATTTGTCTCTATAACTAAACCAAAGCTATGCAACCAAAATCAAGATCTATACATTGTACTCATACTTTGTCGGGTACTGTATTCCACCTTCCAGACTTATGCCTTCTAGTAAATCAAATCTACATATACCGGATATGATTTCTGAATTGATTTGCCATCAATGACAACCCCTAAACATCTCTCATGCATCAATCTTCATCGGAGTAGTGTCTCTTACCAACAACAACAACCCCAATGGGAAGAGTAATAGAACCAATAGTAGGACAAGAGAAACCATCATACACCTTAACTGTAAAATCAAATGTGTCATTTGTTACTTGATGCAATTGTTGAATATAAAAATTCCCTTCGGTAATCACATTCACCATAAACATTGGATCAATGAGCACCCTTCATGGGAATTTGTCTTTGATATTTGCAGTAATATATAATGGGCCATCAAGTGCAACAATAGCCTCACTAGGATCAAAAGTGATGCATCAATATTTTGGAGGTGTAGGTTTGTCAACAAGATTCACAACATTATTAGATTTTATACCAAGGTCATTAGGAGAAGAATCAAGAGACTCAAACTGAATAACATTGGTAGAACGAGATGGCAACAAATTGGTAAAGATTTGGAGGTTCTGATTAGGAGGAGCTACGGATTTATTCCCTTTGTCATTCACACCAGCTATAGATATATTGGTATTATCAATGAAGCATTGTATATTATTTCTCAATTGGTAGCACTTCTCAATATCATAGCCAGGTGGACGGTGATATTGACAAAAAGCTTTAGGATCATGGTAAGTTGGCAATGGTTTAGAATTGTCAATTGGTTGGATGGGAGGAAGTTGCAACACATTAGCATTTTGTTGAAGTTTCAAAGCATTGATACCAAGTTGAATTTTCAAAGCTATTATACAATGTTAAATTTTGCAACACAGGCCTACAAGATCAAACGACATACAAAAACACCTTCCACAAATGAGAGTTGCATAGATGAATGTTATATTAATTAAAAGAAAATATTACAAGATAATGGGATGAATTACAATTGTACAATAAGGTTCTTATAAATAAAGCACAAAGATAAATTTACAAGAACTAAAGTGCAAGCATGACCAGATAAACAAGGTTCAACTCTATCTAAACTAGATGTGTAAAGATAAACTAGGTGCACAACTAAAATAAGCACTCTTAAGTGAATTTAAGCTAAAAAGGGAAAAAGAAAAAAAGCATAACTAGTTGTAAGAAAACAACTAATAGCTAAACATGCTCTAACACCCACCCTTAAGTGAAACTTAGGGTGAGTAAAAAACTCTAAATACGTGAATATTGAAATGGGTCCTGACAACAAAAGGCTTGATTAGGTACACGTGTACAAACAAATGAAGTCTCTCTAAATGGACAAAGGGAGAAAAACCATGTGAGAAAAAACCCCTCTCCAAAAGTGATAGATGCAATGCATGAAAATAACATGAGCTACTAAAAAAGGAATGAAGGACTAAGAAGCCTCCAAGAAAATAATGTCTGAAAAGAATAGGAACTGTCATATGCTAAAATTCATTAAATGTAAATCAAATAGGAATAAAGGGAAATCACGAACCCCTATCCTAATTGGAATTCAAACAAACAAACAAACAATGAAATAATGCTAAACAAGAAACATGAATATAAAATATATCAATCAATTCCCCCTATTCCAAGACTACATATAGCTTCCATTGCTCTTCTCCTTTTTGTGGTATGGTGGCTCTCAAATATCGCGCTGGCAACTTGTAAATGACACAAAGATTCAAAGTTCGTGATTGTTGAAAATGGAATTTGAATGCTCAATTTATAGATAATTGGATGAGAATTGAATGAAAGGTGGAACAGATTGAGCAAGAGGTGGAACTCAAGTGAGCTCACATGTTGATTGATAGTTGAACTACTGATTTGGAGGTGGAACAAAATAGATTGAATAGATTAAACGAGTCAATTGATTGAGAAAAAACTGATTGAAAGATGAAAAAGGGTGATTGGAAGAAATAAAGAGGAGAAGATAGTTAACTGATTGGAATCTTATTGAGAGCTTTATTTAGAAAAAAGCTAACTAGAAGATAGAGATAGAAATTGAAGAGATAATTGAATTAATTAATTTAGCATGTGCTTGAACTTTAACTTTGATTTTCAATTTAATCTTTACATGAGATTTAATTCAAATATTGAATTTATTTTAAATTCAATTTGTTATTTGAATATATTTAGAACTTGGCTTTGATTTTTAATTTGATTTTTGAAATCATGCACATGTATTTGAATTTAGAAGAATTTAGAAGAATATGAATTTGAAAAATTTGAATTAGAAGAATTAATGAAATTAAATGAAATCAGAATTTGGGGATTTTTGGAATTAGAAATTAGAAGAATAAATTAGCTAATTAAATAATTTAAAGAAACTATTTAATTATTTAGAAATTAAATTTAATTAAATAATAAAGATTATTTAAATTAAAGGATTAAAATCACAATTAATTAATATTTAGAAGAGGGTTAATGATTAGATGATTAGAAATAAAGAGAAATTAAAAATAAATTTATTTAAATAATAAAGATTATTTAAATTGAAGGATTGATAGTCACAATTAATTAAATAATAAATATTTAATTATTAGAAAATGGTTTAAATGATTAAATGATGATAGAATTGAAAATAGACTAATTTGTAAGATGATGAGGAAATATGAATTTAGAAGAATAAGCTTAATTAACTTAATTAAAGAATTAAAGAATTATTTAACTAATTTAGACGAATAATTAGTACATGATTAATGAGACTTTTTTAGGTGTCTACATTTGCCCCTCTTTGAGACAATGTCAAAATGATGTTGTTTTAAAGAAAATGAAAAATTTCCTGCCCCAGTATGCCTCGACGGTGCTTAGGGTGTAATGCCCCCTCGAGAGATTGTTTGTGCATTAAAGACATGAACAATCTCTTGAAAAAAGAAGAATGTGAGATAAAAGATAGAAGAATGGTTAGTTTATTAGAGATAGAGATAGGTGATGTGAAGATGATATTGAGATAGAATATGAGAGAATGAACCTTAGAATGAAATAGAATAATGTTAGATAAAAGAAAATGATTTAGAAAGAGATGATGAGAAAAGAATCAACAAACTAGCAATAAGCAAATGAGATGAAATGAGAATGATTGATTCACGAACCCGTGTCATTATTTATTGCACAATATATATTAATCACTGAGCCTTATTATTGAACAATGGAGCTTAACACATCAGGGTATAAGGAACCAAGATGTAAAGATATCTCATTGAAGAAACAAACACATAGCAGACAAGGAGTGAAACCCTCCATTCTAGGAAATAATGCCAGGGGTTGAGGTATGTGGGATAGTCACAAGCATAACTATCCTTAACTTTTGCATAGGATATTTGTCGAATGAACATACCAACACAGACACCCACTATAACTATTGCCCTAGAACTTCATTGGTTCACACCACAAACAACAAACAAAGAAAAAAATAATGCCCATCCCGGCTCCTCTAGTCACTTGTGGACATCCTTGAGTAGTATAGAAACATGATCTGTCGCCAAATGATAAAAGATAAAGACTGACCCAGACAAAATTCTGCAACTATACCGACCTTGTGCCTTCATTCTCAGTTTCTTGTTGTGATAGTTGATAATGTTTGATCTTAGAAAGTTGCGGACCCCGTTTAAGACTGACCTGTCTGATTTCGAGTGTATACTCTTATGTTTAAGAAAAGATAATGATCACTTGATATAGATATAATACAATTGATAAGATAGTTTGATCAGTTGATTGCAGATCTTTGAATAGATAGTTGTATCCTTTGTTAACTTTGTGCGAAGTGTTTGTTGGATATCTTCTAGGGTTTGATTCTTGCGAGACATTTTATTGCAAGTTTTTTGATTGATTTTTTTATTATGTTTGGATTTTGTAGATTGATATTTGAATGTTTTTGGATTGATTTTTTTCAGGACATTATTATATGGATGTTTTTGGTTGATTTTTTGTGTTTTCCCAATGTTTTTGGTATTTTTTTCAGGACTTTTTATGATTTTTGGTTGATTTTTTCAAGACTTTATATGATTTTTAGGATTTTTTTAGATATACCCCTAGTGTGCAGACCTATATGACATGATGATCTACAGAATGCATGTAGGGACAATGAATTTTTGACATGACCTATGTTAATTTCAATATGCATGATGAAGATGCATTTCCTATTCGAACAAGGATGATTGTATTTGTTTAGCATTTTGTAATACACCAATTGAATTGGAGGTACAAAACATTTAATAGATGAGTAGTCAATCTATCCTTAATGTCCCCTTGGAACATCCAAATTAACACTCTTAGTGACTAGGATTTACAAAGGGAGACATAGAAAACTTACCCATTGGTTCTTGAAACTTTGATCTTCTTTTGCCCATGTGTGTGCAAATGAGTTAATTCCTACTCTTGTCTTCACTAAAGATCCTTAGCATCCTATATGACTAGCTACATGGATTATTATAACTTCAAAAGCATCCCAAATAGACCCTCACTGTCAGCAAGATTTTAGAGCTCTGACGAGGTTATAGACTGTAATCTCTTGAATATTACTCCATCGCCAACAGGCGTTCATAGCCCTGATGGAGTTACTCGCATGTTCCCATAGTCAATCTTTTTGTTGCACTTTGTATGCATGATATTTCAATTATATTTCATTGCTCTTTTGCCTTGAGGTGGATATTTGGCATAACACTTTTTCTTTTTATATTTTCTTGCCTTGACTTGTAAGTAATGAAACCTACCTGGGCGTGAAAATTACAGCAGTTCTGAAGTAGAGTTTTAGATTTTTCAATAGTCATATGATCAACTAGGTGTCTCGAATGAATTAGAGATTTGTTAATGTGTTTGAGATATAGCAATTGATAGATTTTGGGTTAACAAGTCTCAAATAGTGAAATCACTACCCAAACATAAGTAAAGCATCGTCATAGGGTAATGTTGAAAATGAATAACCTTAGGACCTCAAAGACTTCATGTTCAAATATCTAAGAAAGGAGATGACCCTTGTTTCTCTTTAATGCAAACAAATGATAAACTTGGATAGTTGCCTTGTTTTATCGGTGTTGATATATGCTAATGCAGAAAACTATATGCCATGAAATTTGTGAATGTGATGTGCTTGGAAGAAAATGAGATGCAACACGGAAAGCAAAACCTAAACTAACCTAGCCCTTAGATATAATATCGTTTAATGTACATGTTTTTCATAGGGTCAGGGAGTTTTGTGTAGGTAGTTCATTGGTCTTTGTTTGAAGAGTCAGATAAAGATGTCTTTTCCAATAAGATATAAGGACTCGGCTAAGTGAACATGTTTGACATCTCCAATGTTGATTTCCTTACTTTTTGGATTTTGTGGATCATCAGATGGAAATCCAGGTCTAGAACCCATGAATGCAGCTATAGCCTTGTCATTTTTAAAGCAATCCAACTGTGGTAGATTCTCTTGCCCCCAATCTATCAAGTGTTGGTGTATGAGGCAAATAGATTCTGGTTCTGAAGTTGTGACATGAGTGGGTGTTATGTTTATTTTTATTGATGCACTTGAAGAGGATGATGAAGCCAACCATGCGTTGATCTCATTAGCTGGTGTTATGTTTGTGCTTGAAGCAGATGATGCAAAAATTTGGGTGTTGATTTCAATAGCTAATGCTATGCTTGTTTATGTCACCACATTAACATGTAATAATGGCACATACACAATCATTGATAAAGTGTTCTTTGCAGTATGATTAGGATTGGTGATTTCATTGATAAGAAGTTCATTAAAAACTTATGTAGAGGGATTGGGATCATGAGGGGGACTAGGAGAAATGGTAAGTTCATTTGAGAGGTGATGTGAATGGGTATGGGATAGACAAGCCTAGTCTATGCTCCTTGATCCTCTCCTTGGATCACCAGGTGTTCCAACCACACCCTAGGGTCTCTAGGACTTCCCTTTCTTGTGGAATCCCTTGACCTTTCCCAATCCACCCACCAACAACCTGTGATACTTCTCGTAAGGTCACACCTACTCACAAGCATCAAAAACCTTCACATAGGCTAATCAGGCTTTGGCTCCTCCTACACCTTCTTAGGTCCTAGCAAGGATAGGATAGGTCTTTGACATGGTTTTCCATCCATTCATGTGCCCCCAAGAGGTTTTAGCCTTCCATTTTTTTACCGATCTCACTATTTTGCTTCTTTCCTACAAAATAGGGCTACAAGGAATGTGCCCAATTAGGCCTCCTTTCCAAACTTTTAGGGCTCCCTCTTGCAAACGATGCACAAAATTATGAAATTCCCCAAAAGAACTGCTAATCATTTGGCAAGGGCTCAAATATTTTCCTAGTTTTGGGCCTCCAAGTGTCTGTACACTGTCCTAGGTGAATTTTGGGGTTTTTGAGGGTTTTTATGAGGGTTTTAATGCCTGCCTGGGCCATAGTGAGGGTTTGTTGTCTTTACCACCTCAACTAGATTAGTGGAAGCTCCTCCTTATCACCAATGGTGCTCCACATACCCCTCTACAACTCCTCCAAAGGGTGCCTCCTTCCTTGTCCTACCTTGCTCTCATGGACCTCTGTAACCTCAACCCTTCCTAGTCGGGCACAGTCCAGTCTCGCCTAGGAGTGGGTCTTTGAAAAGCTTTCCTACATCTTCAAGGGCCCTACTTGCTCTGGGATACTATACAAGGTCTTCACTCCTCTTCCCCATGGTTTCATGGTGTTTCCACAATGGGGATAGGAGTTGTCATTCCATTACACAAAATAGTCCAAAACTGGACAGTGAAAGAGTAACTTCACAAAATAATTACAAAACACACAAAAACCTGCACAAGAACCTAACCTAAGTGCTCAAAATGAAAGTATAAACACAATGCAAGACTCTCAACACTGTTTAGTTTGCAAAACAATCCATTATCAACCTGTTCATGCTCCACTTGTGCTGACTAGCAACAAAAACACAATCACAGTCAAGGTCTTTTTCCTTGGGCCGTACAATCTGACATCCAACCCCTCATTTTAGGGTTTGCAACAATTTATAATGTCTCTACCTCAATTTTTGTGCCATGGTTAGGGTTCCCAATTCCAAACTAAGGTTATGACCTATTTGGTGGAAAAGTTGCATGACAACTTTGAAAAGTTGTCATGCAACTTTTTACAACTTTTGAGCAACTTTCACAATGTTGCTTGTCTTGACTTTTAGGCCTACCTTGGGCTATCCTATGGACACAACCATGCCAAAAGGACCCCAAAATCATCAAAGGCACACATACCCTCTACTCCACAATAAAACTCAACCTAGAATTTTGAACCTAGGACCTAAACAAGACCAATGAGCTCTTGGCTCTTATTACATTTACATGGCTTCTTAAAGAAGCAAAATTCCAACAAAAGTCACATGGAGGAAGACCTTAGAATTGTGCTCCTACACCATACTCCCCTTCTGCATAAAACTAAGGAACTAGGGGAGAGATGAGAGTCGAGTCAATACCAAGTTTCTTGAACTTGCTCTCTTCAACCCAAGTGGCTTCAGACTCAAGTTGACCTGCCCACTTCACCAAGTGTTCCATGTAGACCTGGTGTCTAGTAGATCTCTTTACCCTTGAATCCAAGATCTCCTCTACTAGGGGTTGCTTCACTTGAGGTAAGGCATTCACATCCAAGTCCTATAGCACCTTGGCTTGATTCTCAGTTTGCCTTGCTATTTTACCTTTGTATAGTATCAAATCAACAACATTGAAGACTGGTGATATAGCCAAATCTGAAGGAAGATCCACCTTGTAGGCATTCTCACCATATTTGGACAAAATTTTACAAGGTCCTACCCTCTTCATTTGTAGCTTAGTAGGCTTGCCGCTTTGCATTCTAGCTTTGCTTAAATGGACCATCACATAGTCACCCACTTTGAACTGAACCTCTCTCCTTCTTTCATCCACTTTTGCTTTCAGTTTTTTAGTAGACTCTAGGATTGCTCTCTTGACCCATTCTTGGACTTCCTTGATGGTTTGAGTGAAGTCCTCTGCTTGCCCACTCTTCATCTCCATGGAACCAAGTTCTCTTAGTTCACACACCCCTCTTGGATGTCTGCCATAGACAACCTCAAAAGGACTCCTTCCAGTGGTCCTATTTACACTGTCATTGTAGGCATACTCAGCTTGTGGAATAACTAGATCCCATGTCTGCCCATACTCCTTGGTTAGACACCTCAACAAGTTGCCTAACACCCTGTTAATGACTTCAGTTTGACCATTAGTTTATGGATGGTAAGCTGAGCTGAATGACAAATTAGTCCCTACTCTTCTCCATAAGGTTTGCTAAAAATGGCCCATGAACTTTCTATCCCTATCTGAAACAATATTTATTGGGAGTCCATGAATCCTTACAATCTCCTTAAAGAAGAGATGTGCAATATAGCTAGCATCATGAGTAGTTCTACATGGAATAAAATGGCTCATCTTAGAAAATTTGTCTACCACCACATAGATGCTATCCATACATGTCTTTGTCTTGGGGAGTCCTACCACAAAGTCCATGCTCACACACTCCCAAGGCCTATTTGGGACCGGTAATGGTTGATAGAGGCCTGCATTACTTGATCCTCCGTTTGCCCTTTGACACACACCACATTGCTCCACATACCTTCTCACATCCCTTGGCAACTTAGGCCAATAGTAGTACCTTTGTACTAGATCCAAGGTTTTATTGATTCCAAAGTGTCTACTTAGACTACCATTGTGTTTCTCTTGTATGAGATTTTCTCTCATGGATCCTCTAGGCACACATAATTGATTACCTTTGAACAAGAGACCATTTTGAATGGTGTAGTCTGCATACTCACCATGAAAATGATTCTCAAACTCCTTTCAGACCTTGTAGGCTGATGAGAAGTCCTCATCTTCTTCATAGAGATCCTTGAAACCTTCTATCCCTATGCTCTACAATTGTAATTCTTGGACAGTCAACAACTTCCGGCTTAAAGCACCTGCCACCTTGTTAAGCTGCCCCTTTTTATGCTTGATGGTAAAGGTAAAGGATTTGAGGTAATCCATCCACTTCAAATTTCTATTGCTAAGCTTCTCTTGAGTGTTGATATAACTCAAAGCCTGGTTATCTATGAAAACCACAAATTCCTTTGGGAGTAGGTAATGCCTCCACTTCTTGAGAGACTGAACTAGTGCATACAACTCTAGATCATATGTTGAATACCTCTTCTTTGCCTCATTAAGCTTCTCAATGAAAAATGCTACAGGCCTTCCCTCTTGACTCAATACACCCCCTACTGCAATGCCACTTGCATCACACTCCAATGTGAATAGTTTGTCAAAAGTAG
Source organism: Cryptomeria japonica (assembly GCF_030272615.1). Classification (NCBI taxonomy): domain Eukaryota; kingdom Viridiplantae; phylum Streptophyta; class Pinopsida; order Cupressales; family Cupressaceae; genus Cryptomeria; species Cryptomeria japonica. Next base: position 1,790,215 of record NC_081407.1, on the reverse strand, counting down.
GTAAGAGTAGGATGGGTTTTGTGGCTACTTCTTGCTTCAATAATTGGAATGCTTTATCAGCTTGTTCAGTCCATTTGAACTTAGTTTTAAGGCCTCCTTTTATGGTGTCAAGTACTGGTGCACATATGCCACTGAAGTTCCTCACAAACTTTCTATAGAATTGGGCTAGACCATGGAAACTCCTAACTTCAGTCCCTGTTTTAGGGGCAGACCAATTCAAGATTGCCTCCACTTTGCTTGGATCCATCTTCAAGGTTCCCTTAGACACCACAAACCCCAAGTAGACTAACTCTTGCTTCAAAAAGTCACACTTCTCTAGGTTGATTACCAACTTTTCTTCATGCAACCTCTCTAGGACTAACCTCAAATGTTCTAGGTGCTCCTCTTTGGTTCTGCTATAGATGAGTATGTCATCTAAGTACACCACCACAAATCTACCTGTGAAGTCCTTCAATACCTCATTCATCAACCTCATGAAGGTTCTTGGGGCATTGGTAAGTCCAAATGGCATCACAAGCCATTCATACAGCCCTTCTGTGGTCTTAAAAGCGGTCTTCCACTCATCACCCTCCTTAATTCTAATTTGATGATAACCACTTTTAAGGTCCAACTTAGAAAAATACATGGCACCTCCTAAACAGTCCATCAAATCCTCTATTCTAGGAATAGGAAATCTATACCTTATGGTGATCCTATTGATTGTCCTTGAATCAGTACAAAGTCTCCACTTGCCTCCCTTCTTTTTTGCTAGTACTATCGGGACTGCACATGGGCTGATGCTTTTCTTGATCAGTCCTTGATCCAACAACTCCTGCACTTGCCTTGCCACCTCCTTGTTTTGATCAGGTGTGAGCTTATATGCTGCTTTATTGGGCAGGGATGCACCAGGTACAAAGTCTATTTGATGGCTAATAGACCTTCTTGGTGGAAGTGTTGTAGGTGCTCCATCACTCACCATATCTTTATACTCTTGCAACATTTGTTTTACCTCCTTAGGTACCTCTGTCTGCAACTTATCTTCCTCCTCCTTTGGCTTCACAAAGATGGCACATCCCACTGTCTCCTCTTCATGTAGCAGGTGTAAGAACTCTTTACCAGTATTAAGTAAGACACTAGGTGTTCTTAAGGTTCCCTCATCACTCTCTATCAGTGACTGAATCTTATAGGTTCTATTGTCCTTCTTGAAGGAAATGGAGTTCTCCTCTCCATCATAGATCATCTTCCTATCAAATTGCTAGGGTCTACCTAGCAGTAGATGACAAGCATCCATGGGTAACACATCACAAAGGATCTTGTCTTTGTATCCTCCAATAGAGAACTCTACCCAAGTCTGTCATTGACAAGCACACTTTGTCCTTGATTCAACCATGTCACCTTGTAAGGTCTAGTGTGGGGTATCTTTGTGAGTTTCAACTTCTTGGTTGCCTCATCTGATATGATGTTATCAGTTGACCCTGAATCAACTATCACCTTGCAAACCTTACCAAAGATTTTGCATCTCACCCTAAACAATGCTCTCTAATGCTTAGGTTCATCCTTAACCGACTGTCTTATCAAGACTCTATTGAACATCAGATTTTCTCCAATCTCTGATTTAATATGGTCCACCTCAGGTGTTTTTCTGCTTGATGTGTCTTCATGGGCATAAGCAACCCTCTTTCCATTGTTTGATGAGTTAGGCTTGTCAGGGCATCTATAGGCCGGGTGTCCCAATTGACCACAGTTGTAGCATTTCATGGTTACAAAGTAGGAATTACCCCTGCTGGTACCTCTACCCCTATTTGGGCCCCCTTGTGCACCTCTTCCTCTAGAATGGCCTCCTTTGAGATTGGTTTCACTGCTATGTTCAGTCAACTTGGACTCTCCTTGATTCCTTTGCTCATTTGCCTTGCTTTGGTAGCCACCTCGGTGACTCATTTGTTCTCTACTCTGCCTCTACCCCTGTTGTTGGAGTCTCCTTTCCTTTTGTTCCTCTCTTCCACCTTAGCAGCAAGCTGATGACACTTTTGGACAGTGGTAGGAGTCCATAGGTTTATCTCCTCTTAGATGTTCCACTTTAGGCCACTTAGATACCTAGCCGCCTTGATAGATTCCTCTTCTTGGACTTTGGATCTAAGACAAAGCTTTTGAAACTCCTCTGTGTAGGAGGTCACATCAAGGTCTTTCTGCTTCAATCCCTATCTCTTCTAATGAAGTTGGACTTCATAATCCTCTAACAAGTAGTTCTCCTTGATCTTACTCACCATGGCCTTCCAGTTTGCAATAGGTAGCTTTCCCATGCCAACTCTCTCCTCTTGCAAGTACTTCCACCATGTCAAGGTTGCTCCCCTTAGTCTTGATTTGGCAACCTTAACCTTTTGAGCTTCTTTCACACCTTCACACTCAAAGTGGTTCTCCATACCCTCAATCCATTCCATGATAGTGTCAATGTCCATCCTTCCACTGAAATGTGGCAATCCTTCAAAAGATTTTGTATTCAAAGCCTTAATGGCCTTTACAAAAGGTTCTTCATTGATTAAGGGATCTGGTTCAGGTATGATGTCATCAAGATCAATAGCTTTCTTGCCTCTGTCACTAGTTTCTGCACCCCAGAGTTCTTGTGCTCTCTAATCAACCACTTATTGCAGCTTGTTCCTTATCTCACTCATAGCATCTTCAAGGAGTCTATTTTTCTCCTTTTGCTCTTCTACCTCCCTAGCCAGCTTTGTATTAGTGACCATTATGTTCTCCCCTACTAATTCACCAGAATATAGAGACATGCACGGTCCACCAAATCTTTAACTTGCTCTGATACCAATCTGATGGGAAAGGGTATGGGATAGACAAGCCTAGTCTATGCTCCTTGATCCTCTCCTTGGATCACCAGGTGTTCAAACCACACCCTAGGTTCTCTAGGACTTCCCTTGCATATGGAATCCCTTGACCTTGCCAAATCCACCCACCAACAACCTGTGATACTTCTCCTAAGGTCACACCTACTCACAAGCATCAAAAACCTTCACATAGGCTAATCAGGCTTTAGCTCCTCCTACACCTTCTTAGGTCCTAGCAAGGATAGGATAGGTCTTTGACATGGTTTTCCATCCATTCATGTTCCCCCAAGAGGTTTTAGCCTTCCATTTTTTTACCGATCTCACTATTTTGCTTCTTTCCTACAAAATAGGGCTACAAGGAATGTGCCCAATTAGGCCTCCTTTCCAGACTTTTAGGGCTCCCTCTTGCAAACGATGCACAAACTTGTGAAATTCCCCAAAAGAATTGCTAATGATTTGGCAAGGGCTCAAATATTTTCCTGGTTTTGGGCCTCCAAGTGTCTGTACACTGTCCTAGGTGAATTTTGGGGTTTTTGAGGGTTTTTATGAGGGTTTTAAGGCCTGCCTGGGTCACAGTGAGGGTTTGTTGTCTTTACCACCTTAACTGGATTAGTGGAAGCTCCTCCTTCTCACCAATGGTTATGTACATATTCCTCTACAACTCCTCCAAAGGGTGCCTCCTTCCTTGTCCTACCTTGCTCTCATGGACCTCTGTAACCTCAACCCTTCCTAGCCGGGCACAGTCCAGTCTCGCCTAGGAGTGGGTCTTTGAAAAGCTTTCCTACATCTTCAAGGGCCCTACTTGCTCTGGGATACTATACAAGGTCTTCACTCCTCTTCCCCATGGTTTCATGGTGTTTCCACAATGGGGATAGGAGTTGTCATTCCATTACACAAAATAGTCCAAAACTGGATAGTGAAAGAGTAACTTCACAAAATAATTACAAAACACACAAAAACCTGCACAAGAACCTAACCTAAGTGCTCAAAATGAAAGTATAAACACAATGCAAGACTCTCAACACCGTTTAGTTTGCAAAACAATCCATTATCAACCTGTTCATGCTCCACTTGTGCCAACTGGCAACAAAAATACAGTCATAGTCAAGGTCTTTTTCCTTGGGCCGTACAATCTGACATCCAACCCCTCATTTTAGGGTTTGCAACAATTTATAGTGTCTCTGCCTTAGTTTGTGTGCCATGGTTAGGGTTCCCAATGCCAAACTAAGGTTATGACCTATTTGGTGGAAAAGTTGCATGACGACTATGAAAAGTAGTCATACAACTTTTTACAACTTTTGAGCAACTTTCACAATGTTGCTTGTCTTGACTTTTAGGCCTACCTTGGGCTATCCTATGGACACAACCATGCCAAAAGGACCCAAAAATCATCAAAGGCACACATACCCTCTACTCCACAAGAAAAATCAACCTAGAATTTTGAACCTAGGACCTAAACAAGACCAATGAGCTCTTGGCTCTTATTACATTTACATGGCTTCTTAAAGAAGCAAAATTCCAACAAAAGTCACATGGAGGAAGACCTTAGAAGGGTGCTCCTGTACCAAGAGGGAATCTTGTAAGTAACATAGAGAATTATGACATGGAAATGAAGGGATGGAGGGATCTTGATCAGGATCTAGAGAAATAATAGGATCTTGCTTAGGATATGAAAGTGAAGGAATACTTTGATCTTGACTTGGAAAGGGATTATTAGGAAGGATGGAAGGGATGTCTTGATCTTGCTTAGGAGGTGGATGTTGGATGGGACTTGAAAGGACATTTTTTTCTTGAGACAAAATGGTATCATTATTGTTGGTGTAAATAATTATTCATCTTGGATATTATTACACCTTACTTAAGTTTACTTATGAAATGCATTTCATAGTAGTTTGGGTATGAGACACATGGGTGTTTGTGCCACATTGGGATAGTGTGTGTAGGATAATTTCCACCTTTTGTGGTGTGATATTGTTGTTACACTCCACATTCAGTGGGCGATCTGCCTCATGTGGACTATTATATTGTTTTTCCTACCTACCCACACCTATTTCCTACCTACCCTTGTTTCTTATTGAACCACATAAAATGTTTGTGTGCTCACATATCCATATAGCCTTGCCTATATAAGCAGGCTCATATTCATTGTATGTAATTGAGCACTTGATGATCCAGTTTATCATTATTTTCATCTTGATAGAATATAGTTTATTCCTATCATCTTCTCTTGTTTGTGCTTTCCATTGCCTCTTGATCTTGGCAAAATCTCACAATTATTAATGGAATAAAAAAGAGCGAGGGGATAATCATAAGATTCTTGGTTGGTGGGATCTTGATAAAAAATTGGGTAGGATAGAAGTGTTTGTTCTTGATCTTTATTTGTTTTAGGACTCATTTCTTCTTATTAAGGATCATCCTCTTGACATAGGGAAGGAGTTTGGATGTGCATGGGAGATTCTTGGAATATTTCAACCCATTGGCATGATGAGGAAGGATTTTGAATGAGATCCTTTGAATTGTGACTTGAATTAGATTGGATATGTATGATGGATAGCCCTTGGGAGGTTGTGTTATTAGATAGAGATGGCATGGATTGGTCTTGTGTGACTTCAAGGGATGATGAAATGGTGGATAGCTATGGTTGATTTGGGCTTTGGTTGAAAGGGATCTGATATTGGTTGAAAGGAGTATGATTTTGGGTGAAAGAGTTTTGATTTTGGTTGAATGAATTTTGATTTGGACTTTGGTTGAAAGGGGTTTGATTTTGGTTGAAAGAGGTTTGAATGTTGGGTTGGTGTGAATTTTGATTCAGACTTTGGTTGAATGGGGTTTGATTTTGGTTGAAAGAGGTACTTTGAATTTTGGGTTGACATGAATTTTGTTTCAGACTTTGGTTGAATGGAATTAGATTTTAGTTGAAAGGGGTTTGATTGTTGGGTTGATATGATTGGTATGAGTGATATAGTGGGTTGAAAGAAAAAGAAGCTTTACATGACTCTAATGTTGGTTGAACTGAGGTAGGAATGATTTTATTGAAGAATGAAGGTTGGCATGTTTGAATGGTCTCACAAGAAAAAGAAGGTTGGCCTAATACTGATTCCCTCATGGTCATCACTTCTCTCATCATTTTTTTTAACCAACCCCTATGTTTGTTAGGACTAGTCATGTCTATCATTTGTTGTTGCAAAGTCTTGATCTGTTGAGATAAGATTTCTATGGATGGTGATGGAATAGGAATGGAATGGATGAATTCTCCACCTTCCCTATGAAATGTATAATGCCAATCCATGATGTTTTCTTGATTGTTTTGGACCTAGGATCACAACATGTAAGATGTTTTCTCCATTTCTCTGAATGTGACAATATTTAATTTGTTGAGCTTGACAAACTTGTTTGAGTTGAGGTTGAGTTTGATTGATCCTCTGATTGTGATTTGGACGTTTGGAGTATGACTTTCTAGGATGATTATGTAAATGACGACGGACTAAGACATACATATATGAAGTCTAGACAAGGACTAAAATGAAGATTATAACAACACTAAAATGAACTAGGAGGTCAATGGGACACAAATAAGGACTTATGCAACGATTTCGTATGGTCACAAGTTGTAGAATTTTTGAGTTTGAAGGCTCGTCTGATGTTTCAAGGTAAAATTTGTCTCCAGTAATTCTATTTGTAGGACAAGTTTGTTGTTTTTCAAATTTGAGAATAATTGTTTGAAGATAGGTATAGCTGATTGAACTGTGTTCTAACTAACTCTAAGAATTCAGAGATACGCAAGATAGGGCTTGAAATAGCCCAAATACTGACTCAATACTGGTCTGGTACAATGATACATATAAAAGAACATAATATAATCTTAGGCTAGAAAGTGAACACCATTCAATGAGGCCCCCGCAATAAAAATGCCGAAACAAAACGAACAGATAGAGAGTCTGGCAACAGTGGCTCCACTTCACGGCACACACTTCTTGGGCATGCCAGTCTCTCTTACCCTGAAGATCCAAAGATCTTGTCATCAAGGGATTTATGTCTCATAATGCAAGGTACATGAGGGGTATCTATGGGGTATGATCCACACTCCCAAAATCACTGAATGTAGGATTTGGGCTACTAAGTTGGTTCTTATTGTAAGTTTCGAGGGATCATGATCCAACGACCGATTCTTAGAGCAAGCCACTTAAGACTTTATTTGATCTTATCGGTGTAGGGAAGGCCCCCACATACGTTGAATTCACTCAACACTCTAGCTGCCTGACTAGTATATTTATATAGTGGCTCGAAAAACCCGCTCAAGAGTACGCTAGGAGAGATGATATCCCCAACGCATCCCAATTCGAAGTACCTCTATGAGGTGATGAAATCCCCAGTCAAAGATACCCCTCACTACTAAAATGATAAATTTGGGTGTTGTTATCACCTTCTCCCTTTCTCCCAAGGCCCCGAAGATGGGTGGAAAGGTAGTTGATGCAACAATAGGTCCGACCCAAACACAATAAAAATTCTTTCCCTTAATAAAAATGAAATGTGAGTTATTCTATTGAGCAGCCAAATTCACGTTCATTTTAAAACCCAAATTTAGGTGTGAGATATGCATGTGCATGTCAAGTTTAAAACACCAAACTGAAATGTGAATGCATGCATGTCAATTTTAACCATTGTTTATTTTAAGCCCAAAACTAAAGTGTGATAACATGCATGTCCATTTTAACCATTGTTTATTTTAAGCCCAAAATTGAAGTGTGAGAGCATGAGTGTTTATGATTCAGTAATAATCCAATCCTCTTTGTAAATTCACCACATGTTGCGAACAGATAATCAGTAACCCAATAAAAACCCACATAAAACAAAAAACTAAACTATGAAAAACAGGAATGTGTAATGATGTTTGATCGATTGTGTGATACTGTATGATCAATTGCATAATTCTGATAGGTCGATTGCGTAATTGTGACAGAGCGATTGTGTGGTCCTAACAAAGAGATTGCATGATACACAGACAAACCAAACAAAAAAATAAAAAATAAAGCTAATTCTGATTTGGAACCTGCAAAATAGATTGTGATTCCCTAGCAATATCTCTCATCATCCATTCTATATTAAGAAAATCGTATTTTACTCTATACAAGAGAACTAGGCTATTGTATCTGTCGATGGCTGGTTGATCCTCTAGATCTTGTATCTTCTTTTCTGCCTTTAGGATTTGTTAATAGCATCTGGCTTGTCTTCTTTGTTCCTTCATCCTCCTAGCACCTAAAATTTTGAATTGTACCTTATGTGCCATTAAATGTCATAATTAAGTATGCAATAAATGTAAACCGTATTTAGATTTACCTAATTTCATACAAAATTTAATAGAACAAAGAGCAGGAAACAAGAAATAGCAAATAAACAGACACAAAAATAACCCTGACGAATGCGTGACTGTATATGAGCGAATGCGTGATACTGTAAGGGCTTTTGTGTAATGGGTTTCACACGAATGTGTGACCCTGTGTGAGCCTATCTATGCGATTGCATGATGATGTAAACATGATTGCATGATTCAGAATTTGTTCTGCAATCCGTACAAACCTGAAAAAAATTAAAAATTCCGTACAGTCTGTAAAATCACACAGAAGAAAAATAAGGTTAAATTGTTTTTAGTTCACATCGGGTTCACCAAAATGTCATATGCTAAAATTCATTAAATGTAAATCAAATAGGAATAAAGGGAAATCACGAATCCCTATCCTAATTGGAATTCAAACAAACAAACAATGAAATAATGCTAAACAAGAAACAAGAATATAAGATATATCCATCAATTCCCCCTATTCCAAGACTGCATATACCTTCCATTTCTCTTCTCCTCTTTGTCGTATGGTGGCTCTCAGATATCGCGCTGGCAACTTGCAAATGACACAAACATTCAAATTTCGTGATTGTTGAAAATGGAGTTTGAATGCTCAATTTATAGATAATTGGATGAGAATTGAATGGAAGGTGGAATATATTGATCAAGAGGTGGAACTCAGGTGAGCTCACATGTTGATTGATAGTTGAACTACTGATTTGGAGGTGGAACAAAATAGATTGAATAGATTAAATGAGTCAACTGGTTGAGAAAAAGCTGATTGAAAGATGAAAAAGGGTGATTGGAAGAAATAAAGAGGAGGAGATAGTTAACCGATTGAAAATCTTATTGGGAGCTTTATTTAGAAAAAAGCTAACTAGAAGATAGAGATAGGAATTGAAGAGATAATTGAATTAATTAATTAATTGATTGAATTAATTAATTTAGCATGTGCTTGAACTTTAACTTTGATTTTCAATTTAATTTTTACATGAGATTTAATTCAAATATTGAATTTATTTTAAATTCAATTTGTTAGTTGAATATATTTAGAACTTGACTTTGATTTTCGATTTGATTTTTGAAATCATGCACATGTATTTGAATTTAGAAGAATTTAGAAGAATATGAATTTGAATTAGAAAAATTAATTAAATTAAATGAAATAAGAATTTAGGTATTTGGAATTAGAAATTAGAAGAATAAATTAGTTAGTTAAATAATTTAAAGAAACTATTTAATTATTTAGAAATTGAATTTAATTAAATAATAAAGATTATTTAAATTAAAGGATTAAAATAACAATTAATTAAATGATAAATATTTAATTAATATTTAGAAGAGGGTTAGTGATTAGATTATTAGAAATAGAGATAGAAATTGAAAATGATTTTTTTTTTATATATTGCATATAGGAAAATAACGCTATTACAAAAAGGTTGCCCGAAGTGTCTACTTGGACCCCCGATCCACATTTACAAAACAATACGCAGATTGTCTATTGCGATATATACATGGAGGAGTACCTTTTTCTAGAACATGAGACTATAATATTTTATACAAAACAAAACCACTATCTTCAAAGTTGCTAGCCGATTATCCTTGCAGAATCCGTTCCTGCGGTGCATCAATCCACGTAGTCCATCCCCTAGGGCCCTCCATCCAGACGGCTTGTTTTCCATCAAGAAGTTTTGTAAGCATTTGTATCTGGTCTTTAACAGGGTCTCTTGCTCTGGCAACCTCTGCTCCCAGGGACTCTAGAGCCAGGTCTACATCTTGCTTTCCTCTTATTGCCTTCGTCCATTTGTATCTGTTTTCCATCTCATGAAGGAACATCCTTGCGTTTCCATCTTTTATGAACCTGAAGAATTTGTTCTTTTCTATATTCATCGTTACTGACACCTACAAGAGAATTCAGTGAAGGGTGAGTCCATGAAAAGACTCAGTAAGGGCCCTACCTAAGCCCTACAACTTATCTTCATTTCTTATTTTCCAAATGTACCATAAAATCTCAAAAGTAAAAACATATTAAAAGAGGTTAGTGTCTTTTTTCAGACCCTTAATATACCCGATTATTTAGTGTCTTTTTTCAAACCCTTAATATACCCAATTATAACATCAAGCATAGTAAATTAATTAGGAATAACAATACCAAACAATAACCAGATTTCTTTAGCAATGCTACATTAAAAAAAAATAATGTCTAACTAATTCAGGAACCCTGCAAATATTACAAATATCACAGCTGTTATGATCTTTTCTGAGTGGCAACCTGCTAATAATTATAAGCCATTTAAAACACTTCTCTTTGGGAACAACAGGGCTACTCCATAGTCTAGTAAAAACCTTCTGCCATTGTTTAACTGAAAAATCTACAAACCACAGTTTATTAACATGGGAAATTATTGCTTCATCATATGTTAATGCCTTATATATAATGGTAGCTTTAATATTAGATACAGAGATGGTATTATTCCACAAAAGTTCCTTACAACAGTCAATATCATTGTTGCAATTTTTGGGCAAGTAAAGTTTCTTGCAAGCTTTTTCCATCATATTATAAGTTCGTTTATGGGAGCTTTGAAGGTTAAATCTAACTCTGAGGGTATCCCAGTCCAACAGCCTATCATCCTTAGTAATGTCTTTAAAGTAGCAAATGCCTTTTTCCACCCATGCTTTGGCAGAGTACCCCTGCGTAAGAGCCAATGGTTTGGAAGAGTGCAAGAGGTTCCACCAAATGGATCTACCTCCATGGATTAGCTCATTGTTGTTGACTCTATTATTACTGATGAAGGGCTTAATACTATCCCAGGCCTTCTAGATAGACTTGAAGACATTCAACCCTTGTACTGAGACCTCGAAGTCCCCAGCCACAAGGTCACAGAAAGGTAGGGATTTCCAAGTTTTGGCCTTTTTCGGTACAACCTTCAAAATGTTATTCCTAACCAGAACCTTCAAAGGTTCATTCCCATCTAGTGCTTGGAATATCCATTTTGCTGCAAGAGCAATTCCTTGGATTCTCAAGTCTTTTAGTCCTAGCCCTCCCAGAATCTTGTCCTTATGACACCATTCCCATTTCACAGAATGCATCTTCTTTTTACCTTTTCCATCAGACCACAGGAAGTTCCTAATGGTTTTCTATATCTCTAGGATCTGGTAATTGGGGAACATCCATACTGAGGAGTAGTAGATGTTGTATGAGAAGATAAATTTTTGACACACCTGCACTCTCCCGACAAGTGAGAGATACCTATTATCCCAATTGTTAATCTTTTTGTCTATCTTGCTTCTAACCCAATGCCACATCTCTTTGAGGGATGGGGACATGGCAAACGAAATTCCTAGGTATCTGACTATTTTGTTGGGTCCTCCCCATTGGTCCCAAACTGTTGTAGCCACTCAAGAGGCCGCTCCTCCCACCCAAGCATGGTATATTTGCTCTATGATATTTTAGCCCCTAATATTTCTCCTAGGAATTTGATTTTTCCGTCTAGGGCCTCCATATTCTGTTTACTGGTTTCTATAAAGAGTGTCGTGTCATCAGCAAATTGTGCATTGATCAATTCCTCACCATTCATAAGTTGGACCCCCTAAACTTTAGGAGAGATAGTAGAGTCTCTTAGAATGTAAACAAAGCATCAACTACAATAACGAAGAGAGAAGGGGCTAGGTGGCAGCCCTGTCTAATAGATCTGCCTAGAGTAATGTTCTATGATAGGGACCCATTAACTTCCACCTAGGTCGAAGCATCTTTGAGTAAAACCATAACCCATTTACAAAATTTTGATGGAAAACCAAATGTTTCTAACATCATCAGAATGAACTCCCATTCTACCCTGTCGTATGCTTTCTCGAAGTCTAGGAGAAACATGACTGCGTTCTATCCTGAAGTCCTCACCCATTCCATTGCTTCCCAACTGGTAATTAGATTTTCCAGGATATATCTTCCTTTGATAAAGCTTGTTTGTGTGGAACAAATGAACTTAGGAAGTATATTCTCCAATCTAATCACAAGTGTCTTGGCCAATATTTTGTAAGATACATTAAGAAGTGTTATTGGTCTCCAGTTTTTGATAAGAGACTTGTCTCCATCCTTTGGAAGTAGTTTGATAATCCCATTGTTAATTCATTCCCCTAAAGAACCAGTGATAAAGGCCTCAGAATAAAGCTCATACAGGTCTTGACACACCCAGTCCTCATTAGCTTTGTAGAACTCTACCGTCAGACCATCTGGGCCCGAAGATTTATCATTATTAAGGATTTTAATGGCACCTTTTAGTTCTTGCAGAGTGATGGGCCCCCTTAATGATTGCACATCCTCCACTGAAATCTTGGATGGGATAATCCTTCTGCATTTTTCTCTTGCCTCACAGGAATTAGTGGAATCTTTAGATGTGAAGAGACCTTTGTAGAATTGGAAGAATGCCTCCTTGATATCCTCAAGATCCTGTATTTCTTTGTTTTCTAACCAAATCCTATCAATTTGTTCTCTACACTATTTTTGTTTCAGCATATTGAAGAAGAACTTGGATCCTTTATCCCCGATTTGCATCCAATGAGCCCGAGCCCTGATCATGGCCCCTTTGGTCTTAGTCTATTGATGCTTTCTGAGACTATCCCTAGCCAGGGCTATCTTTTGAGAAAGTTCAATATTGCAAGGATTGTCTTGGATCTCAGCCTCACATAAGTGAAGGTTGTCAGATAGTGTTCTCTCTTTCCACATATAATCCTTGGCTTTCTTTTGCCTTATGGTTTGAAGCAGCACCTGCCAACTATCGACATTCTGGTTCCATCTGTCCACACTAGAGTTCAACAATCTATTACTTTTGTTAAACATCCTGACAATCTTGACTGCACTAAACACATTCGAGTATTTTAGAAGGCTGGAAATTAAAAAATAATTTATCCTTGGGAGTTCCTTGGCCCTCGAGGTAGTCTGTGAGCCTAACCTATGAGATGATAGGATGGTGGTTTGAAAGTGTGGTCGGATAAACTATCACGGGATTGCCATTCTTGCCAAGATCAAAGGAGAAGTGCTCTTTGTCAACATAGAATCTGTCCAGCCTACAATAGATCCTATGCTTACCACTCTGATAGTTGCACCAAGTGTACCAAATTTTAGAGTTATCTTTCTTATTGCAGAACAGGGGGTCGAACAGTTTCGTTTGGATTTTCATTCTCTCACAATGTAGTTTCTCCATCCCTTTCCATTCCATAGGGATACCTCCACTTTTATCTTCCCAAGTTTCAACCATATTAAAGTCACCCCCTACAATCCAAGGAATATCCAGTAGTGCAGCGATGCAATCCCACAATTCAGTTCTCTCTCTCTATTCATTGGAGGCATATATAGAATAAATTCCAAATTTGATTCCATTATCCTCTAAGGACACCTAGACCGCTCTGTTACATGACGAGCATCCTTGGTTCACTATGTGTTCCTTCCATTTGGGGTTAATAAGTATTCCAACACCTCCTCTACCTCTGTCATGCTTTGAGGAAACCTTGATAGAGTCTTTCCATATAAATTCTAGGTTGACTTCCAGGGTAAACTTGACAGCCTTGAGTTCTTGAAACATAATAAAATATGTGTTCTTATGCTGATTGACAAACTTTCTGACTATCAGTTTCTTGTTTGGAGATTCCAGACCCCTAATGTTCCAAGAGATGCACTTCATCTTAACATGGTGTATTATTTTTATTCTTTGGATGCTTTAAACTTGTTAAAGCATCTCAGGAGATTTTTCCTCTCCTCATTATTCCTTCTGTTATTAGCACCCCTATTTTTGGATCCCAGAGTTATACCCCTTCTTCTTCTAGGAATTGCCTCAGGGTTTTCATTATCCATTGTCCATTATCCTTCTTCTCCTGTGCACTCTTCACCCTAATCCTCATCCTCAACTTCAGAAGCCTTCCTATTGTCCCCCTGACTGGGGGTCTCTGGGGTCTCAGAACTAGGCTCCAATGCCTTAAACCTATCTGTAAGGTCTAAATTAACAACATCGCTAGATAGGGGGTTAGCTTCACCAGCCTTAGGGTTAGCAACAATGACCTCAATCACACATGTATCTTCTAATTCTACAAACTTCTTCCGAGGAATGACAAAGATCACGTCAGGAGTGGGTTTAGTAGGGGAGGAAGGCTCTGCCTTGGTGATATATGGAGAATATTTTGATGAATCCATCTCAAATGAAACATCCATGTCTGTTGAACTTTTGTGGGAAGCTTTATTCATCACCCCAGACTGGTTCCCTCCCCTACTCAGCTCACCACTCACACCATCTCTATCCTTAGGGTTCTGTGCTCCAAGGTTATTATCACTAGAGGCTAGGCTAGAGAATTCAATCTCTGGGGGGACCTCATGTACATCATCCTCCATAGGCGATGTTAAATTTCTATCCATATTCATCTTATTAATCGCATAAGTTGAATTATTAGGACCATTTGCCCTAATTTTTTCCAAGGTTAATTGTTGAGCATTTTTCCTCCTTCTTTTCTTAGGGTTTTTCCCCACAATCTGAAACTCATCCTGCGAATTCTCATTTATCTATTTTAGAGCATTTGAGATCACAGAGTGAGGGGTGGGGACAACTCCAGAGCTACCCGAATTGAATATTTTTTTAGGTTCCAGGGGTTTAGAATTTTCTCTAGTTAAGAGATTATTGATTTTTTTACTAATGGCATTAAGGTTTTCCATGTTCGGGATATGCTTTGCATGAACATGTTGCGGGTTATTGGATTGATTTTGAGGTCTATCTGAACCCTTAAATTTGTTAATAATTAGGCAATTCTTGTGAATATGCCGCTCTTTCCTGCAGAGAAAGCACACATTCACCCCGCCAAGGATTTCAACAGGGCATATAACAACTTCGGATTCTAGGTTAATGTTAACCATTTTGGGGAGGTCACAACCAGGGTTAATTGAAATCAATACCCTAGCATCCAGATGCGAAATAAGCGAGGATGAATTATCAACCCGAATAGCCTTTCCTATCAGTTCCACAATTTGGGGTATGAATCTCCACAACAGTGGAGGCACATCTCGAATTAAAACCCATCTAGGGCATGAGAGTGGAAGTATTTCCTCATTAACCGCTTCTGGCAACCATTCTAGGGCTTGAAATGTGCATTTTCTGACAGACCAATATTGTTTACTAAGCACTTCTTTTTGCATTTTATGATATTTAAAGAAAATTACAAACAATCCTTTTTGAATGAGTCTACAGAATGAGACCAAATAACCTAATTTAATGTTCCATACATTTCTAATCCAATCATCAATAAATTTTACGTGCAGGACATTTATCCACATGTACAGTTGCAAAAAAAATTGATATATCTCTAAGCCTATTTTTTTCCATATTAATTTCTTTACACATTAAATCATTAGGGGAAATGGAGATAGACTCTCGGGCAGAGTGAGGGTCCTTAACTTCTCCACAGGGGCTGCCATTAGAGTTTGTAAAAAACCTCGCACCTTCGTCGATAGAGGGAGATGAAAGGGTAACCACATCTTTGAATGTCTTAGCTTTAAATGGGGCATCTTTACTGAGTTTTCCGGCACCTCCAGAAGAGCCCTCCATTAAATGGAGTTAAACGCTCACACAAGGGAAAGCAAAGCAAAGCGACGGTGAAGAGGATGCTGGGAGAACAACCTACACACAAACCAAGTTAATTGCTTACCTACATGGAGAGCCCGCACACATCCCCACGTCAGAGCCTACGTCCTTGCAACCCAGAGTCCAAACCCTAGGTCTAGTCAGAGTTGCAGAGCAAACTTTCCAACCATAAGCCTAATGAATTTATTTAAATAATAAAGATTATTTAACTTGAAGGATTGATAGTCACAATTAATTAAATAATAAATATTTAATTATTAGAAAATGGTTTAAATGAT
Source organism: Cryptomeria japonica (assembly GCF_030272615.1). NCBI lineage: Eukaryota > Viridiplantae > Streptophyta > Pinopsida > Cupressales > Cupressaceae > Cryptomeria > Cryptomeria japonica. The sequence goes on along the minus strand of NC_081407.1, from coordinate 1,774,167 downwards.
TAAATGATGATAGAATTGAAAAAAGAATAATTAGTAAGATGATGAGGGGATATGGATTTAGAAGAATAAGATTAATTAACTTAATTAAAGAATTATTTAACTAATTTAGATGAATAATTAGTACATGATTAATGAGACTTTTTTAGGTGTCTACAGGAACATGAAGAACGTCATTGAAGCACAAGAAGCCATAGACAACTGTCAAATCATAACTGTTATAGTGTTGAATGAACAACTTCCTCTAAACCAAGATGATGATTAGGATCAAGAAGATAACAATCTACATGAGTGCTCATAATGACACTACTCAAACAATCAAGGAAAACAAATTCAAAAACATTTGTTAGTTGAAGATACAAATGGCACATGAATATGCACGAGTGACCCCATCGACATTTCTCAACCATGTAAGAGAAAAATACTAGCTGAAAATAAAAGTGCCAATAGTTTGAAGAACTCTGATCAATTGAAGATGCAACCTCTGTTTGACCCCAAAGCTGATAAAAAATTCACCGACCACCAAATCCACAGAAAAAAATAAAAAAGTTGGTACCCCACAACGCTTTTGAGAAAAGAAACCCTCAAAACTTGAGAAGAGATTTGCCAAATCCACGCTCCCATACTATGTTGAAGTTTCAAAGCTATGATACAATGTTAAATTTTGTAACACAAAAAATTACAACACGGGCCTATAAGATCAAAAGACAAATAAAAACACCTTCCACAAATGAGATTTGCACAAATGAATGCTATATTACTCAAAAGCAAAGATTATGGGATGAACTACAACTGTATAATGAGGTGCTTATAAAGAAACCACATAGCTAAATTTAGGAGAACTAGAGTGCAAGCATGAGGATCTAAATAAATCTCAACTCTAGCTAAACTAGATGCATAAAAGCTAAACTAGGTGCACAACTAAAATAAGCACTCCTCAGTGAACTTGGGCAAAAAAGAAGAAAAGCATAACTAGTTGTAAAAAACAACTAATAGCTAAATATTCTCTAATACATTCATCAACCTCCATATTATTGTATGAAAAGACTCAAAGAGAGGAGTTAATTATTTTCTAAAGTATTTGGAAAAAAGGGGCCACACTTGATGTCATGGTTGTCACTTGAGTGTTGATGTTGCCATTTATCTTGATGATACCTTTGTTGGGTTTGAACTTCACAAACAATTGTTGAGCACTCTCATTCTTATCAACCGAAGTCATTGAAGAGGATGATTCAAATTAACTCACTTGAAGTTGATAATTATGAAGCACTACACATAATTGCAAAAAATAAGTTAACTCAAAAAATATCTCTAATATCTTTTTATAAATTAGCAATAAAAATTCTTTGAGCATCATGATCAGGAACTTGATAAGAAATTTGAGAATACAAATGATTATATCTACCAATAAAATTAGTCACTTTTTCTCTTAACTTCTTGTTTACAATGAATCAAATTCATCGAAGTGATCTTAGGACCAATGTTATTTTGAAATTATTGAATGAAAGCATCAACCAATTATTGAAAAGAAGTAACGAAATAAGGAGATAAAGAACAATACTATTGCAAATCTTTATCTCTTAAGTTTCTAGCAAATAGTTTAGCCATAAGTCTTTGGTCATGAGAAAAATCACTATACAAAATTTAAAATGTCTTCACATGAGTCAAGGGGTCACCTTTTCCATTATAAAACTCTAATTGAGGGACTTCCATATGTTTAGGAGGAATTGCACAATCAATGTCATCAGATAGTGGACTTGTTACATCAAATGTGGGAACATTGAACATGGATTGAGATATGGAAGCCAATTAGTGTTGTAAAGATGTAATAATTTGGGCTAGGTTCTTAATGGTTGTTTCAGTGGATGGATTGACATTGGATATATTAGATTGTGATGGAGGAGAAAAATTGTTGTATGTAGGTGGAGGTTGAGAATAAAGAGGGGGAACATTATGGTATGTGAAACAAATAGAAAACTCACAGGAGTTCAAGTATGTAAGAATATTGATTAATAGGATTTCACCCATGACTAACATGTGTAGGATTAACATTTGGTGTGGAATTAATCATGATAGACTAGGCAAGGATGCAAACATAGGAATGGAATGGTTAACTTGGCTAGTGGGTTGAGAGTAACCAGGGACTTTGACACAATTTTTTTATTGGCATAATTGTAGTATCAACAATATGAGAAAGGTTATGCAACAAATCCACACCTATCTTATAATTATTCACCATTATTTTTAATCCTTCAACCAAGGGGTTTGCCTCACTATCCAAGTATTGTTGAACCATCCACTGTTGAATATTCTCAAATTCATAATCAATATTTTCTAATTCATCAATAGTGACACTAATTAGTGATTCATCCACATCCTGAGAAGTATGAAGAGAACGGGGATAAGTGATGTCATTTGTTGGATTAGAGGAAGCCCCAATATTCACATGGAATAAGTTATTCAATTGAGGATCCATATCCTTAGTATTTAAATCTTGGGAAGCATTAAGTCCACAAATTCTTCTTTCTATATATTGTATGTAGGACTACTGGTAATAAATCTCATGCACAAAGGAGGGAAATTTGAATGCAAAGATTGAAAACTATGATTAAGCAATAAAATTCTTTGTAAAAATGATTGATTGACTAATAAATTAAATTATGTGAATTATGATATTGGATATTATATATGCATCTAAATCTGAACATAACTTATCATCATAATCATATATGAAAGCACAACTAAAAAATTATGCAACCCACAAGTCAATTTTAGAATAACAAATTAGGGCTTTTTTGAATTTAACCTTGAAATTTATGTAATTCAATTGTAAAATAATTTATGAGTGCAAATTTGAATATTAAAGTGAATACAAATCATATCTGAGATAGTAAATAAAAAATAAGAATTAAAGAAGTTGGGTTCACTAATTAAAATAATAAAACCACTAACCAAACTAACCAAACAATGAAGGAAGGGTGAATCCTATAGATTTGGTCACAATCCAAATAGGGAAAGGGCTGAAATTCTAATTAGATTCATAGGTTATTGATAGTTACCCTCTTTCTTAGTTGAAATTGGAAGGTAATTGTGAAATTGGGGTAAAACAATGAATAATTGAAGCAAATGTTGTCACAAAAGTTTGCACCCTACGATGATCACACTTGATCATCAACCTTGTAAAACATTGGATCAACCTCCCAAGTGTGGGACCTTGCAAAATGTGAGGTTGCATCTCTGGAGAAGGTTGGCTTCCTTTCCAATCTAATGCAAGTGTTGGACCAACCCAACACAGATAAATCCTAATCTATGATTCTGACATGGAAAAAGGGAGAAAGAGGGAATGCTTGAAAGAGGGGAAAAGGTTTGCACCTAGATGGAATATTGATCTTCCTGCCTATAAATATACATGACATTAACAAAAGCCACCCAAAGCATACACAAGATTCTATCTAAATTGGTTATTTGAGAAAAGATGAAGGTCGGGGTTCTTATGAGATACAAAGAGAGTTGACAATTAGCTCGCAAATTGCATTCAAAGATGGATTCAACACAATCAACTATAACTGAGAAAACTAAAAGAGATGCATTCATAAAAGGACGTTATAATTCACATAGATCTGAATGAAATGAATTTAGGTAAAACAGACAAGCTTTATTCATGTAGGGCAAAGCAAAATTTACAATTGCAGAAGAACATAGCTTTCTGCAAAAGAAAAGAGAGAAGATCCTTTGGAAATTTACAAAAAAATGTCTTTATAGCTGAGGCATAACTCAAAATGAACTACAGTTGGAAAACCTAACCCTAGGAGGTTTTGGGTACAAAAAATATGCAAGAGGGAGGAGATCAGATCAACAGGAAGGATCTGAGTGTGTACAAAATCTCCTATGTGAGTGTCTAACATCTAGGAGGAAACAAAAACTACCCTGCTAATGAAACAACCCCTGTACACAGGCATGGTTGAGTACACTCATGGGTGAAAAAGTATCTGATCTGCAATGAACGAGCATGGATTCCATCTAAGAATGAGCCACTAAGTACAATCTAGAGTAATGGCATCAAAATCCAACAGTCACATTGAATTCTAATTGGATTTGGGGCATCGACTGAGCTCAAAAAATTGCCTCGACCATTGAGTCGACAATCACCATGTAAGGAGCACTTAAATTTCAACTGCTTCCACAAGTTTGAATTTAGCTTGTCTGATCTTCCATCTCGTGTGAAGATGGACGCACGAGATGGTGTCAAAAGTTCTAAAAAAGAGTTCGACAAGAAAAAGGTTTCGAGAAGATTAAAAAGTTGCTTTGTCATCCCCAAAACTCTGGTCGAAAAGACCTTCACAATTTTGTAAGTCGAGCCCACCACAATCTCCTGCGTTGTCAAGACAAACCACTTTGGCAAGACCCAAAAATCATTAAGTCATTGAGGGAAAGCTAAGACGAAAAAGGCCTTTGCCACTAGAGGCCCACCACATCCATCACCGGTAAGCGTTGCTCGCTTGCCCACTGAGAAAAAGGAAATTGCCAAAAATACCACGCAGGGAAGTGGGGAGGGAAAATGAGCCTCCCACTCACAAGAAAAAAGGGAGCCTCCAGAAAGATTGCGTTGGGACACGGGAAAAGCCAGAATAGACAACCCGCAGGCCCACAATAGAACAAAAATGCATGCCAAAAGAGACTGAGGGGAAGCGGGCGAAGAAAAACTTGCTTCTCGCAAGCTCGCAACAGAAAAAAGGGCTGCTTGAAGAACACACAGGGGAGTGGGAGAACATAAAACTAATTGCTCATAGGCCCACGTGGTGGAACTAAAGAAGCCAAAAAGGGGTGTGGGGGCATGGGAGCCAAAAGCCTCATACCACTAGTCGGTGAGAACGAAAAAATGGGGACCAACCTGCCAACACATTCAGACCCTCCAACTGGTAACATAAAGTGAATGTGACCGCCCTAGCCAGTCAACTCAAAAATAGAACAAAGGGGCCCAAAAAATATGAAGATCCTATGCATGCTACCAAAAAATGCATATTAAGATGAAGGTTATCCAAATGTGCATAACATGTAGGTTATGCAAAACTAAATTTCTTAGATCGGTTATCTTCAGGATAAGTAGACAAAAAAAAGATCAACATTTTGACGACTTAGAGGGGGCCCTAAGCCTGCTTAGGACAAGACCATATGTCCTTGTGTATATCCATTGGGCACATAGGCAAAACATAAATAAGACAGATACATTCTACCCCTGCAAATTTCACAAAGATAACAAAAAATTTGTTCTGGTGAAAGAGAAAAGTGTGCACCTGCACTTCTTGGAAATCTGAAAAAAACTGAAAAATAGAACCTAAACTAACTATATACATGCTTTGTAATGGAAGAAATTAAACAAAGCCACCAACTAGCTTGTCAAAGTAGTTGCCTTTCATGACTAGGTTTTGATGCTCTTCATGCATGTTGAAAACCATCCAGGGAAAGAAAATTGATAAACATCCAACAAATTGTTGGAATGCCTCTCAAAACCTGAGAGAAAAGAAACTCACCCATGCTTGAATTTCATCCTTATCAGGTGGATGGGTGAAAAAAACTTCTCTCCTTCATGATGCTCAACTTCATGCTCAGAAACAAGCATGACAAGGGGTGAATTGATCTGAGCCAAATTTTTGAAAGGATATCCCCTTGAAGGAGATAGATTCAGGCCATCACTGTTGGCCTCCCCTTTGCTCTATTGATTTGGTGACAAAATAGGCACATATGATATATGCCCTTGCTTTTCAAAATGTATTGCCTTTGTTGGCAATGTAAGATATTCCTCTTGCTCCACTTGGTTCAACTGACTAAAAGATGTCACCTCGATATCAAAACTTGAGAAAAATCCCTCAAGGTCATCCCAAAAGGAATCATCCTCCATCTCCTCCATTCTTTCACCGTTATTGCTAATTTCTTTTATTCTACCTCCCCTCCACTTCTCGTTCTTTTTCAAGAGATCGTCCGATTCTTCAAAAAAAAATTGGCCCATCTCTCGAGGTGGCATACCACCCACTAAATTAACATTTATGGGGCATATTTCTTCACACCTATTTTTCTTTCTTTGAAACGACACGATAAAACTGCACCATCTCAAAGAGGGGCAAATGTAGTCACATAAATCTATCCACTTAATTAAATGAATATTTAGTATTTATTTGATTATTTAACCATCAATCAATAATTAATTAAATTAATATTTAATTAATTCATCTTAACCCTCTTCTCCTATTAATTAAATAAATTATTCAATTTATTTGATTTAATTCACTTAACCAAATTCAGACCATTAATTAAATAAATAAATCATATTTGTTTAATTAAATCTTCTCTCACATTTAAATAAATTAATATTTATTTAAATCCCCCAAAATCTCATCTCACATTTAAATAAATTAACATTTATTTAAATCACCTTTATCCTCCACCCACTTGCATTTTCCTACAAATGCAAGTTGCACAACTATTTTAAATAAATAAATTATTTATTTAAAATCCTATTTATCCTCACCCACTTAAAACCTTTAATGGTTTCCCTTAAAGTCTTCAAACTTAATGGCTTCCTTCTAGAGTCTTCTCAAGCCTTTAATGGTTTCCCTTAAAGTCTTCAAACTTAATGGCTTCCTTCTAAAGTCTTCTCAAGCCTTTAATGGTTCCCCTTAAAGTCTTCAAGCATTTAAATGCTTTATCTTCCTTTTTCTCATGTAAATAAATTAAGATTTATTTAAATAAAATCCAAAATTCACATTCACATTTAAATAAATTAATATTTATTTAAATATCTATCCAAATGCAAATTACACCATTTAATTGAAATAAATGATTTTATTTTAATTGAAAATCCCAAAATTCCTCCCACTTGCATTCTCCTACAAAATCCACCTGCATGCCTAAATCCCTTCTAGATTCTTCTAACTCCTTCTAATTAGCCTAATCCTATCCTAATCATTGTCACATTCCTAAATAAAAGGAAGTCACTTCTCAAAAACCTCCAAAGTCTTCAATAACCATTAAAGGCTTTATGTCTTCAAATGGTTAACCTCTAAAGTCTTCCAAACCATTAAAGGCTCTTACATAACCATTTATGGTTAACTCACCTTTTACCTTTGGTTAGAGGCTTTCCTCGAACTTAACCATCCTTTTGACTCATGGGTCACTTCAAATCATTTATTTATTTGACTAAGGTAACCATTTAACCCTTGCACATTCATTTATCCCTTGGATAAAAAGAATATCCATTAACCTTACCCTAACCCAACCCCCTAGGGTAACCATCATGTCCCCTCAAGCTTTCAATGCTCCTTATCTCTCCTCTCAAGCCTCCTCATGGTGACACTTGTCAACATTGGATTGGGTTGAAAGTCTCACATACATTGAATTTCTTTCAATCCTAACCCTTGTTAAGACTGCTCAATCTTAACCCTTCATTTCCCCATTTCTTCTATAAATAGAACCCTTCTCCTCAAGCAAAGAAGGAAGCATTAGACTATTGTTGTTATACTGGTATTAGCATAGAGCTTTTTCATAGCATCACTATCTACACTTGCATAGCATTTGTTTATCACATCCAACCATCTTGAATCTCCATATGGCATCCATGGCTAGTGCTAAAAGATGAGAACTACACTCATTTGGGATTTGGAGAGGAGAGGAACAAGGGAGGAGCAACTATGAGCATCTTGATTAGCATTTTGAGGAGTATAGTTTATCTATTCTATGTTTGTATGCTTTCTATTTCATGCTTAATATCTCTCTTGATATGCCTATTTAGGACAATCTTTTATTGCTAACACTAACATTTGTTTCTTGTGCTCTTGTGTGTGTTGCCATCAAATAGATTTTCTAATCCTTTTTGCAGAGCATCATTTGGTGAACCCGACGTGAATCAAAGAGAAATCATTTTAAAGACTACTAACTTTTGAATGTTTTAATTGACACAGGTCATTCTCTTGCGCTTTTGTTCTCAGTTTAGCGTCTTCGCAAATTGATACTTTAGCGCTATTGTCTATACTGTTGCTCTTTTGTGTTAAATAGCGCTTCTGTTTTCACACAAAGTAGAGCTATTGTAACAAAGAGTTGTAAGAAAATTCCTTGTAACCGAAAACCAAAATTTTTAGGCTTTTAGAAGCCCACCAAAACATGCGGATGTTTCTAACTAATTATCTTTTGTGCAGGTTTTAACTAACCCCTACAATAGGATTTTTTTAGCAATTTTAGCCTAGGAAATAAATTTGTTCATATTGCTAACTTTGTCTTTCAAGTTAGGATAAAATAAATTCATTTTCCGTTTTGGTTAAAATCAACTGTACTTTCATTTGGAGTTTTAAAAAGAACCACATCTTTCATTTAGAGCTCTAAATAGAATCACACTTGTTCAAAGTTAAAAATAATCACAAAAACAAACACAAAATTATTTTTTGCAAAGTTACGAACAAATTATTTTGGTGCTTAAAATCAACAAGGCAAATTTTATTTCTTGCATCAAACTAAAATTCACAATCAACACTTCATTTTTTGCAAGTTAAAAAGAATCCCCAATTTGTCAAAGTTGTTCTCAAATCGATTTACTTCAAGCAAAACATGCTCTTAATTCAATTGACCAGGATTTCCAATTCCTAGATTACAACACATTTTGCCATTGAAGGATAAAAAGAACACCATGACTATTGGATTAACATGTCCAATTAGATAGAACATCATTGCAATGACAAGTTAAAAAGAGCAAGTGCATTTCCTGTTTGGCACACTTGTGCAAAAAGAGTTTGTCGAGTGGTCCTACTTCTAACACACACTATCCTCTCCCTTGGATTTTGTGGTCCTAGGTGCAAGAGAAAAGTGTTAGTAACACTCAAGTTTTATCTTTTTAAGAGAGGCCTGCCAAGAGATCGAGCACTCTTGGGAATGACCTCGCGCGGTAAATCCTTTGAACCGCTATAGAAATCAGGTGAGAGCAAAAGCTGTAGCCTTGGGTATAGTTGTTCATACAGTGTAACTTGCCGAAAGGACAAATGGGCCCCACCACAAGTTACAAGGCTCTTAAGTGAGTCACTACAGAATGAACTTATGTCCAAAAATATCAAAAATTACTAAACACCTTTAAGTAGTAGCCCACCCGTTCTATTGATTGAGGATATTTGTGATAAATTCAGTGCAAGAGCATAGAAGGTTTTGCTCCCAAGACACTTACCATACATATTTCTTTGAGTAGAAACATAGCTTTTTGAAAGGTTACTTGTAGCCCGATAAAAGTGGTGACTCCACCATCATAGGGATCATCTATTTGTTATGCTCGTGCAAGACTTAGTATATCACATCCTTACCTACCACGACAGGATTCATAAGGTATGTAGTACCAAAGTCAAAGAAATATCAAGATGTGAGCAGAAATTATCGCAACTGGCCATTTGACCTTAGGGATAAAGAGTGTTTGAAGTGTTTTCATTTTGAGTCAAGACCAGTACAAATTGAGCCAACTTTAGGCTTTGGAAAACACCTAAAATACATTTGAAGGAAAGGGTCATAAAAAGTTCAAAAGATTGGGTTGATCTAGACCCACACCTATTTGTGCCTTTTGAGGCAACATTCTTGTGTTTGTGTGCTTGCTTTGTTTTCTTGTCAAAGAAACATCATAAATCCAAATCAAAACAAGTATTCATCCAACACCAACTTTTTCAAAAACACAAAAGATAAAAAACAAAAAAAAAACAATGAAAAGTATCAAACTATATGACCATTCTTCACATCTTGAGAAAGCAGAATCTTCATCAATACATCAACTTGAAAAAAAGACCATTGAGATCAAAGGCTCTTATCAAAAGGAGGAAATTCTTCTATCTTAATAGACAAATCTTTGTCTCTCATAGAACCTTCCTACGTCGCATGCGTCTATATATTCAAGGGAAATCAAACGAATTTGATCAAGAGTCATTAAACCACAGAGCTTTTATGCAATATCGAGCTTTGAGTTATCACAAGAACAAAGGAGGCAAAATCAATCCTAACTTCTTTCCCAACATTTGCATCACATATGACGTAGCTCGGGAAGAACCACCAACTCTCGAAAGAGAAGAGGAAGAATTTGTTCCTTTTGTAACACAAAGTTTCTATTGAAGTTAAACATCTCATCCAGTATCATATTCATATCTCATCAAATCCATTCCAACTCTCAAAACATCAAAAGGTTTTTGTCCTAAGTTCTATTTTGATATTGCTTGAATCAAACACAAACACATCAGTTTTTAGAGTGTCTCTACATCTAGGATAAACTCATCCTAAGAGGCATTTCTACGCAGGTTAAAACTAGTCTATGAGTGAATCCTCTCATTACTAGGTAGTTGAGTCTGTAACAAATCTCAGATCTCTCTAAACCTTATCACATCAAACTTTGTCAATCAAACACAACAAGCAATTCAAGAAAAGACCTTTGGTAGCATCTAGATTTAGTGCTAGAGATTCATATGCAAAACACTTCACCAAACATCAATCTTTCATTTCATCACCAGCTCATCATCATTTTCATCAAGCTTCAACAAAAACTTATAAACAAAATGGCTCATACCAGGTCCAGGTCTAGACAACAAGAAATTGAAGAGGAAGAGGAGGAAAATATCAATGAATTCCAAGAAGCCCTTGGAGGAAACGTAAATGATGACAACCCAAGTACTCCTACTCCTGCATCAATAGAAAGGGCACAACACAACCCTCTATTTAATAGACTTTTTGACAAAATACTCAGGAGCAATGCTGATGCTCACTTTTTAAGACTTACTCAAGAGGGGGCTAAACTACCCTCCTACTTTGATGTTGCATAACTAAGACAAGCATCGAAATGCCAAAGTCGTAATGAGGATGAAAGAGGTCAAGATCACATCAGATATAACCTTCCTCAAGGTAATCCCCCACCTCCTCCAAATGAAATAAGAATGTTGCGGCAACAAGTCAAAAATCTCACCCAACAACTTCATAGTGGTGTAAAAACTAATCAATTTTCAGTCAATGACATTTGTCCCTATCCCTTTGATAGGAATCTTCATATGCCACCTTTTCCACGAGGTTTGAAACACCCAAGTTTGAAAAGTATAGAGGAAAAGGAGACCCTCATGATCATGTTAGAGAATTCCATTCAGCTTGCCTCGAAGTGGCATATGAGGACACATACCTAATGCAACTTTTTCTCCAAAGCTTAGGAGGAACAACCACATCATCATTTTCCTAATTACCTGGTGGCATTAGGACATTTGAAGAACTCATCCAAAAGTTCCTAGCACATTAATCACACAACATTAAATGTGATATCACAATGGCTGATCTATGTAATACTAAACAAAAACCAGGTGAGCTATTTTCAGTCTTTCTGCAACGATGGCGTCAAATGTCTAGCAGACGTTCTCTTCAGTTACTTGAACAAGAACTAGTGGAAATATTTATTTCTAACTTAAATGACGAAATGGAATTTCACCTAGACGTAAAAGACACAGGCTCTTTCAATGACATGATCACCAAAGGCTTAAAATGTGAGCAGGCTCTCATCAAAAAAGGGCTTATCAAGATATATAATGAGCCAAAGGACAGCCCTCGCCCACACTTTAATAGTGACAAGCCTAACTTCTGGAACAAAAACAAAAACATCATCAACGACGGGGTTGTGGATGCAATAACTATCCAAAGTGCACAACATGTGGTACGATTTGCAGGACAAAACCCCCCACCCAAGAATAAAACAGTTGCTCCTCCAAGTATGGGACACAATACATCTCAAGAGGAACCCAGACAACGTCAACAAAATTTTAAACCAAAGCGAACATACACTCCCTTAGGGGAACCCATCGAAACAATGTCACGACAGTTGGTTTCTCAAAATCTGGTGACCTTACCCAAAACATCAAATTATGAACCTCAAGTCAAACCTTCATGGTGGAGGGATACTGAACATTGTGATTTCCATCAAGGGAAAGGGCATAAGACAAGCAATTGTCACAGATTGAAAGATCTTATTCAGGATCTTATTGACCGAGGTGAAATCGAAATTGAAGGACATGACCCAAAAACAACAAACAATGATCATATTATGTTCAAAAATCCACTTCCATCCCAAGATCAAAGGGGTCCTTCCACTTCAGGGAGAAACACTGATACCATTGATTATACACAAGCCACATATAATTACACTGTGAATCACCTATATGATGCCTATGAACAAATTGCAACTATTACCATAAAAAATCCCAGCTCCACTTGTAATGTTGTTACACGTCGCCGCAAGATTACCATAAAAGAACCTCCACAAGGCATCCCATCTATCCCAAAGCAGCATAACCTTGTGGAACAGTTAGACAGAATGTCTGCATTGATATCTATCTTAGAGCTATTGCACCTATCTCCATCCAATAAAACAATCTTGGATCAAGCTCTCCAAGAGGCGTCAGTCCCCGCAAACCTAAATACAGATCAGTTCCAAGCTATGGTTGGAAACCTAAGATCATCACCTTTTTTCACTTTCTCTGAAAGTGACAACTCATCCTTCCAGCAACCTCACAACGCCTCACTCCATATTGAAGGGTTTATCAACCAACATAGGATCAAGCAAGTCTTGATTGATAATGGAGCAGGCTTGAATATCTGTATGCTGCAATTAGTCACAGCTTTGGGATATGCAATTGAATCAGTGGATCCCCGCAAGAAGATAACAATCAAAGCCTATGATGATGTAGAGCGTTCATCCAAAGGAGCTGTGGTGCTACCAATCCGAGTGGGCCCTATGGTAAAACACATCATCTATCAAGTTCTGGACCTTCCTCTGCCATACAATTTATTATTAGGAAGACCTTGGATACACGCCATGCGAGCCGTTCCATCCACCTACCATCAGTGTATCAAGTTCCCGCATAATGGTGTAGAAATCACAATCCTGGGCAATGCAAACCCCTTTGCATATTGTCAAAATATAAGTCATCAACTAGAGATTACCATTCCCAACAATAGAGAAGCCATCTCATCCACATCATACGTAAGTCCAACCTCTCTTTCCAATTCAAACACCACTATACCCAAGCACAAGAAGCTCAAGACGAAAATAGCAGAGGAAGGTCCTAGGGAATACAATCTCAGCCAACTCTTTTGTGTTGGACAAATGCCCGCTTCTCCTAGAACACATGGAAAACCTCAACGGTTACTTCAAATGCCAGTGGACAAGTCAGCATGTACTTTGACACCATTCATCCTTGGAAAGAGTCAAGAAGAAGAGACCAGAGCTGAGGACTTAGCAGAATGGATCTATAAAGATCCCATCACCACTGATATTCCGCAAGCTAAGCTTCCCACATATTAGTATGGCAAAGGCCTTCTCATTATGCAAAGAATGGGTTATGATAGTCAGCGTGCTTTGGGACCTTGAAAGCAAGGATGACATGAACCCTTGAAGCCGAAATTAAAGCTCAAAGATAACACAGGACTAGGCTTTCAAAAGGAGATCTTTCCTAAACTCAGATTCAAAGGGAAACCCAGCAAACCACTATATCAGCCTATTACAAAGAGGTCACCTTTGGTTGTATCAGCAACACAATGCACCACACCAACTGCTCCATTAAGGCTAAAAATCCCAACAAAACCATCTACAACACCCTTCATCCCACCAATCAAACCAGCGATCCCATCAGCGGCAGCAATAACATCAATAGCACCATTAGTAGCAACAACTGTATCAGAACCCACATTAGTATCTACGACACCAGTAGTTCCAACAAAAGCATCAGAGTCAACACTACCAATACTCCCTATATCGGATTCATTGATCCCCATAATCCTTCCTGCAGCACCAATCATTTCATCTACAAAACTGATCACACCTGCAGTGTTTAACTCAAAGGACATCCTAGTATGGTATAGTAATCGGATACTGGAAAGTGACTCAAAGACTGACTCACATGAATGGGAATTTGATTCCATCTAGCTTAATACTTCAGATGAGGAAGACGGATCACTACTTCCACCCTGCAAAGACATCCCTATTTACGGAGAAGCACAGATAAAGACCTCTTGGGTTCCTAAGCTGGAAACATCTTCCACAGACCCTACGTCACATCCTATGCCTGATTCTGACAGGGAGAGTACCATCAATGACCTTCACCACAACGTCTTAACCCTCACTGACACATCTAACGAACTTAACCTAATCGATGAGGTAATGCCCATTATCCATCCTGAACTCATCAAATGGAACCAACCTAATCCCCCATGTCTTGACCATTTCCAAAATGATGAGGTTATCATTGACTTTTTGGAGCTGCAAGATAACATACCAAGCAGGGATCACAAAGATAGATTCACCATTGAACTTAATAGCGCAACATACTTCGGGGCAAATGCCAAACCTTTTAGCTACAAAAATATAACAATAAAACATGGATCTTCCAGTGAAAACCACACTGTTGAACTATTTGATCCCACAAAAGTAAAAAGAAAGAGCGTATCCAATGGTGAAAACCTCTTTGAGGCACCGGAGGATGAAAGGTTTGACATTCTCCCTTCTAGTACACAACATGAATGATCAACAATTCTCATCAAGGAAACTAAAGAATACAACGTGGGGACTCTTGAAACTCCTCACCACATACATCTGGCATCTCTTTTAACTCCAGAGGAACAACCTAAGTTTGTAGAGTTCTTCCAAAAGCATCAGATCAAATTCACATGGTCATACGTAGATATGCCTAGGCTTGATCCTGATTTAGTTATGCATCACCTCACCGTAGCAGAAGGAGCCAAACCTATCAAGTAGAAGCTTTGCAAGATGCATCCTCAGATTGCAGTACTAGTCGAAGTAGAACTTAAGAAACTCCTAGATGTTGGTTTTATTAGACCAATTGTTTATGCAGATTGGATATCCAATATTGTGCCTATCGGCAAACCAAATGGGGGCATCTGTATCTATACCGACTTCAAAGATCTAAACAAAGCATGTCCTAAAGATGACTTCCCCCTACCAAACATTGACATAATAGTGGACCTAATAGCAGGACATGCCATGCTTTCTCTCATGGATGGCTTTTCTGGGTACAACCAAATAAAGATCGCACCTGAGGATCAACATAAGACAACCTTCACATATCCATGGGGCACATACTGCTGGAATGTCATGCCTTTTGGTCTAAAGAATGCAGGAGCGACCTATCAAAGAGCAATGACCATTGTCTTTCATGACATGATGCATACCATAATGGAAGGTTATGTTGATGACTTATTGGCAAAATCACTAACAAGAGAAGGTCCTCTAGAAATATTAGAGAAAATATTTGATAGACTGGAACAATATCATGTTCGACTGAACCCAAAGAAATGTGACTTTGGAGTAACCTCATGGAAACTTCTAGGACACATTGTCTCAAGTAAAGGTATTGAGGTTGATCCTGCAAAGGTCAAAGCAATCATGGACATGCCACCACCAAAGAACATCAGTCAGCTAAGGACATTACAAGGATGACCACAATCAATTCGGAGATTCATTGCATAACTGGCAGATAAGTGTCACCCGTTTACACACTTGTTACACAAGAACATCAAATTTCAATGTGATACCAGATGCCAGCAAGTATTCCAAATGCTTAAAGACTATGTCATGAATACACCATTTCTGGTCCCACCAGATCCAAGTAGGCCTTTACTACTCTATATATTAGCAACAAATACAACATTGGGTGTACTATTGGTACAACACAATGCAGAAGGGAAAGAGTGTGTTGTTTACTACATCTCTCGCACACTGGTTGGCTACGAACTCAATTACACACCTATTGAGCGAGCTTGCCTAGCAGTAATCTTGGCAACCACTAAATTGAGGCACTATTTGTTGACACATAAAGTACAACTAATTGAAAAAATTGATCCACTTAAATACTTACTCAACAAAGCAGCATTGGCAGGCCGCTTGGCCAAGTGGGTGACGATTCTAAGTGAATTTGACAACAAGTATGTGGACCATAAGGCTATCAAAGGCCAAGTTATTGCAGATCAGTTGGCTGATGCTCCCCTCATAGGCAATCATCCTCTCATTCCTAATTTTCCAGATGAAGAGATATTCATGATCATAGTAGCACAACCATGGAAACTATACTTTGATGGTTCATACACTAGGCATAGCTCGGGGACAGACATTCTATTTATCACACCTCAAGGTGATAGTATCCCAAAGTCTTACAGGCTTACATTTCCATGCACAAACAACATAGTTGAATATGAGGCCTTGATCATAGGACTCAGGATAGAATGGAAGTTACAAGATCTACAAGTATATGGCGACTCCCAATTGGTCATTCGATAAGCAATAGATGAATATCAGACCAAGGATGACAAACTCATGCCATACAAACAAATGGTGGACAAATTAAAAACATCATTCACTACTATCACCTTTGAGCATGTACCCAGAGATCAGAATTGAGGTGCTGACGCTATGGCTAACATTGCATCTCTCCTAGATCTTCCATAAAATTCAACACACTATGAGTTCTTGGTAGAACAACTTTGGATTCCAGCTTATGATATCCTTGAATCTGAGATGATATGTCACCTTATCGGTTCCGAATACCCATGGTACGGTGAGTTCTACACCTATCTCTGCGATCACACACTTCCTCCTAACCAATCAAATAACCAACGTAAAACCTTCATTCGCCAAACCGCTTGATATACCATTATTGCTGAAACCCTATACCAACGTAGACTTGATGGTACTCTCCTTCGATGTCTAGAATAGGATGAGGTAACAAAGGCCTTGGAAGAGGTACATGAAGGAATTTGTGGAACTCATACAAGTGGTCTGTCACTAGCCAAGAAACTCATGCGCACTGGATACTATTGGGCATCCATAGAAAAAGACTCCTACTACTTTGTCAGAAAGTGAAAGAAATGCCAAGTTCATGGAGACCTAATATATGCACCAACATAGGAATTGCAACCAATCACAACACCGTGGCCTTTTTGTCAATGGGGACTTGACCTTGTGGGTAAAATCCATCCATCTTCATCCAACGGCCACAAATTCATTATTACCGCCACCGAGTACTTCACAAAGTGGATCGAAGCTGTTCCACTTACTCAAGTTACTGGTAAGCGGATCGCCTCATTCATCCTTAATTACATCATCTGCCAGTATGGTGTACCCATGTCTATCATCATAGATAACAGACTTCCTTTCAGAAATCAAGATGTCCGTGAGCTCTGTGAGAAGTTTCATATCCAACACCGCTTTTCCACTCCTTATTACCCACAAGGAAATGGTCAGGCTGAAGCATCAAACAAGAACATATTGAGAATCCTCAAGAAGACAGTCAATGATGCCGACCATGACTGGCATGTACAACTAAATCCAGCACTATGGGCATATCGAACTAGCATTCGAACCCCTACAGGCACAACTCCTTACTCATTGGTCTATGGTGCAGAAGCTATCCTTCCTATTGAGGTTGAGATACCATCACTGTGGGTTTCCTTGCACAATCTCATCGATGATGAAGCATAGAGAGTATCACATCTTCAGGACTTAGAGCTACTTAATGAGAAACGACAAGCTGCATATAATCACCTCAAAGCCTATCAACAACACATGAGCAGAAGCTATAATCATCGAGTTTGACCTTGTACATTTGAGGTAGGTGATCTTGTTCTTCGAGAGAATACTTGTAACCAACCAAACAGAGAACATCAGGGAAAGTTTGAATCAAATTGGTTGGGTCCATATGTTCTCACTGCTGTATTTGGTTATGGGGCATATCAGTTGGCTACTTCAGAAAGAGAACTGCTAGCAGATCCAATCAACAACATGCACCTCAAACGGTTTTATACATAAGCTGTACAGAGCATCAAGCTCCCATACATACCAAAAAATACCAAAAACATTCAGAAAAATGTCCTGAAGAAAGTACAAAAACATCAAAATAGTAAAGAAAAATCATACATCAAACGGTGAACAACCACTCCAGTGGCACCTTGGGTAAGTGCGATGGTGAAAACCTGGCAAACAGGTGCCACTCGTAAATGCTATGGCTCCATTGTCTTTCAGGCTTGTTGTGATCACATTCATTACATACACACATCCATCTGCCCAAACCATGGCTTGTTATTGATCTGCAATCAAGAAAAGTACTTCATGCATCTTGCATCTCGCTTTTTTTCATAGTCATGTCTAACACTGGGGAAATGCCCTTAACCTATTGATGGAAGTGGATTCTGCATTACTTGTGATTCATTGATTCTTCGTTCAAAACTATCTCACAAAATCCAAAAACATTCAAAACTATTTCACAAAATCCAAAAACATTCAAAACTGTCTCTCCAAATACCAAAAACATTGGAAAATTATCTCACAAATACCAAAAACATTCAAAACAATCATCAAAATACCAAAAACATTGAAAAACTATCTCACAAAATCCAAAAACCTCAGAAAACATCAAACAAACAAAAACATGGCAACGCTTTGTATATACGAATTTTTCAAAGTAGATACCACACAAACATGGTGAAATAATCAAACGATGACCACTTATCCAATCAACCAAACAATCAACATCAAACACGCAAACTGTCTAAACAAGGATACATCCTTCCTTACCAAAACAAAGACAAGATGACATTTTCTTTGACAAGAAAATTTTGTTTAAGCTATCAAGTACTTGGTTGATTTGTAGGTTATTCATTCGTTTATATATATCAGGTTCCTACAACATTGTTTGTGTATCTTCTACGAATTATTCCGATGAAGTACTGGGGCATGTACTAATGGTGTCTATGTGGGAAGTTCACTAAGCTACGTGATCATAGGCAAAATACAGTCATAGATCACTACGGCTTGCTGACTACAACGTATACCTTGACCATATGAGCATGAACCATTATCGAGGGTCCATATTCTTTATTCTTTATATATGATGTTTGCTTACAGGTACAATGCTCCATCTTTGGTTCCTATTGCCTCATCCAAGCTCGATAATGGTTTATCTCTTACTACGGTATGAACTTGTCTCGAGATATGATCGGCAAAAGATCAAGGAGGACGTTCCAAGTCATGCATGAAAGGAGATAATCCTTGTCTATTTTGAAAGCACTACTCAGGTCAACTTGATCCATTATATCAAGCTGCTTGTATTAACTTGCTATATCAAAATCTAGGAAAGAAGTGCTCAGGTCATCATGGTTTAATTATACCATCAATTTTTGCACTCACTTCCCACAATTCAAAAGCTCAATGATGAAAAATAAAGCACTATGGATCGTCATTCTATCTCATCTGTATATATTGCATTTTGTTGCATTCCATCGATCCATACATTCATAATAGATGCATATCATGCATACATAGTAATGACAATGGATACTCTATTTTCCTCTTCTTCCATAGGAATGCATCATAGGTCCTCCATTTCTTCTATCTAACATCGAATGCCACCCTCACCCTCCCCATCTTGGTAATCAGCATCACATACCCTACATCATCTCCCATCAACCCAATCAAGCCAATTACTCTGTCTACACATGCACATCGACTCACACACACCTAGACTATCAACAAATACTCTGATCAAGTATCTTCGGGTCTCAACAGGTAATTGATTATGGCAAACCTAGACTACAACAGACATTTATCATAATGACCTAGTCTCAACGGGGTTGCTATGATTCACCACAACCATCCATCACATGCACACACTATCAATTGATCAACCAATCAAACACAATTATAACAGACAATTACATCAATTGTCTAAGTCTCAACGAGTATTTTGCTTCCTATACCTTGACTTCATCGGGCATTTACATCAATTGTCTAAGTCACCAACATGTCACTTTGATTCACTTAGACTTTATCTTGTCCAAACAAATAACTTACATCAATTGTCATGCTTTGACTCGACCGGTGCAATTAAACCAATTGCACCAGATTGTTCAACCAATTTTGATCAATTGTAGAGTATCAATCAAAAGCAAACACCACATTTGCACTGTATCTCCTGCATAACCTACGGGTACTCACTGGCTTGCCATTTCTCCATATTCACTCTGTTTTCTTCCATTCTTTCACCATTATTGCTAATTTCTTTTATTCTACCTCCCCTCCACTTCTCGTTCTTTTTCAAGAGATCGCTCGATTCTTCAAAAAAAAAATCGGCCCATCTCTCGAGGGGGCATACCACCCACTAAATTAACATTTATGGGGCATATTTCTTCACACCTATTTTTCTTTCTTTGAAACGACGCGATAAAACTGCACCGTCTCAAAGAGGGGCAAATGTAGTCACATAAATCTGTCCAATTAATTAAATAAATATTTCGTATTTATTTGATTATTTAACCATCAATCAATAATTAATTAAATTAATATTTAATTAATTCATTTTAACCCTCTTCTCCTATTAATTAAATAAATTATTCAATTTATTTGATTTAATTCACTTAACCAAATTCAAACCATTAGTTAAATAAATAAATCATATTTGTTTAATTAAATCTTCTCTCACATTTAAATAAATTAATATTTATTTAAATCCCACAAAATCTCATCTCTCACATTTAAATAAATTAACATTTATTTAAATCACCTTTATCCTCCACCCACTTGCATTTTCCTACAAATGCAAGTTGCACAACTATTTTAAATAAATAAATAAATAATTTATTTAAAATCCTATTTATCCTCACCCACTTGAAACCTTTAATGGTTTCCCTTAAAGTCTTCAAACTTAATGGCTTCCTTCTAGAGTCTTCTCAAGCCTTTAATGGTTTCCCTTAAAGTCTTCAAACTTAATGGCTTCCTTCTAGAGTCTTCTCAAGCCTTTAATGGTTTCCCTTAAAGTCTTCAAACTTAATGGCTTCCTTCTAGAGTCTTCTTAAGCCTTTAATGGTTTCCCTTAAAGTCTTCAAGCATTTAAATGCTTTATCTTCCTTTTTCTCATGTAAATAAATTAAGATTTATTTAAATAAAATCCAAAATTCACATTCACATTTAAATAAATTAATATTTATTTAAATATCTATCCAAATGCAAATTACACCATTTAATTGAAATAAATGATTTTATTTTAATTGAAAATCCCAAAATTCCTCCCACTTGTATTCTCCTACAAAATCCACTTGCATGCCGAAATCACTTCTAAATTCTTTTAACTCCTTCTAATTAGCCTAATCCTATCCTAATCATTGTCACATTCCTAAATAAAAGGAAGTCACTTCTCAAAAACCTCCAAAGTCTTCAATAACCATTTAAGGTTTTATGTCTTCAAATGGTTAACCTCTAAAGTCTTCCAAACCATTAAAGGCTCTTACATAACCATTTATGGTTAACTCACCTATTACCTTTGGTTAGAGACTTTCCTCTAACTTAACCATCCTTTTGACTCATGGGTCTCTTCAAATCATTTATTTATTTGACTAAGGTAACCATTTAACCCTTGCACATTCATTTATCCCTTGGATAAAAGGAATATCCATTAACCTAACCCTAACCCAACCCCCTAGGGTAACCATCATGTCCCCTCAAGCATTCAATGCTCCTTATCTCTCCTCTCAAGCCTACTCATGGTGACACTTGTCAACATGGGATTGGGTTGAAAGTCTCACATGGATTGAATATCTTTCAATTCTAACCCTTGTTAAGATTGCTCAATCTTAACCCTTCATTTCCCCATTTCTTCTATAAATAGAACCCTTCTCCTCAAGCAAAGAAGGAAGCATTAGAGTATTGTTGTTATACTGGTATTAGCATAGACCTTTTTCATAGCATCACTATCTACACTTATATAGCATTTGTTTATCACATCCAACCATCTTGAATCTCCATATGGCATCCATGGCTAGTGCTAAAAGCTGAGAGCTACACTCATTTGTGATTTGGAGAGGAGAGGAACAAGGAAGGAGCAACTATGAGCATCTTGATTAGCATTTTGAGGAGTATAGTTTATCTATTCTATGTTTGTATGCTTTCTATTTCATGCTTAATATCTCTCTTGATATGCCTATTTAGGATAATCTTTTGTTGCTAACACTAACATTTGTTTCTTGTTCTCTTGTGTGTGTTGCCATCAAACAGATTTTCTAATCCTTTTTGTAGGGCATCAGGGGTGATAGAGGTTTCCCCAGTAAAAAATGGAATAGCCCTTAGGGATGCAAGTGTGATGTCATTCTTTTGGGTTAGGGTTAAGGGATTGCCACCATTAAAGGTGACAACATAATGTATCCTAGGGAATTCCATGAGAAATAGTAATTCCTTCTCCTTCTAGAATCTGAAAGTTCATAATATCAAATAAAAATACCTCTAGAAGATACTCATGTTAAAAACATGATGTGAAACCACAGTAGGTCCTGAACAAGAGCCTGTATTTGATCCTTAGAGTCGTCAAGTAATGAATGTGATTACCTCCAAAGGCAAGATTGCTAAGAGCGGCACTAAACTCATAGAAAATTAATTGAAATGCTTGTCCCATTGCGAGTGCCAGAAATCATGGTATGATCAGTGGCTTGAAGTGGAATTGGATTTTTCTTGAATGCTTCAAAGATCTGTCCCACCGGGCTTGCCAAAAACTATTGTCACAAAAATTTTCACCCTGCGATGATCATACTTGATCATCAACCTTGTGAAACTTGAATCAACATCCCAAGTTTGGGACCTTGCGAAATGTGAGGTTGAATCTCTGAAGAAGGTCAACTTCCTTTCCAATCTGATGCAAGTGTTACATAGATAAATCCTAATCTATGATTCTAACATGGAAAAAGGGAGCAAGAGGGAATGCTTGAAAGAGGGGAAAAGGTTTACACCTAGATGGAATATTTCTCTTGCTCCCTATAACTGTACATGACATGAACAAAACCCACCCAAAGCATACACAAGATTTTATCCCAAGCCTTTTGATTTACCTATAGTTAAAGTCTTCCATGAACTCGTATGGGGATCTCCTTATGATTGTTAGCTATTCAATTAGTGACAAGGGGTCACTCTTGTCTTTAAATGTTTGCATAATCTTTTCCCTAATTCATCCCAGTTATGGACTGAACTAGAGGGTAGACCCCTGTACCATTGTAGGGCTTTTCCCTTAAATGAAAAGGCAAGAAGCCTCACTGCAACATTATCATTCGTGACATCAAACACTTAGCAAATTATTGACACATCATATCTGTGTTCATTAGGGGTGATAGAGGTTTCCCCAATAAAAAATGGAATGGCCCTGAAGGATGCAACTATGATGTCATTCTTTTGGGTTAGGGTTAAGCGATTGCCACCATTAAATGTGACAATGAAATGTATCCTAGGGACTTCCATGAGCAATAGTAATTCCTTCTTCTTCTAGAATCTAAAATTTCATAATATCAAATAAAAATACCTCTAGAAGATGCTCATGTTGAAAACATGATGTGAAACGATAGTTGCTCCTGAACAAGAGCCTTGATTTGATCCTTAGAGTCGTCAGGTGATGAATGTGATTGCCTCCAAAGGTAAGATTGCTAAGAGCGGCACTCAACTCTTAGCAAATGAATCGAAATTCTTGTCCCACCAGGAGTGCCAAAAATTCTGGTATGATCAGTGGCTTGAAGTGGAATTGAATTTTTCTTGAATGCTTCAAAGCTTCGTCCCACCGGGCTTGCCAAAAATTGTTGTCACAAAATTTTAGACCCTATGATGATCAAACTTGATCATCAACCTTGTGAAAATTGAATCAACATCCCAAGTGTGGGACCTTGTGAAATGTGAGGTTGAAACTCTGAAGAAGGCCCATTTCCTTTCCAATCTGATGCAATTGTTGGACCAACCCCACATAGATAAATCCTAATCTATGATTCTAACATGGAAAAAGGGAGCAAGAGGGAATGCTTGAAAGAAGGGAAAAGGTTTACACCTAGATGGAATATTTCTCTTCCTACCTATAATTATACATGACATTAACAAAACCCACCCAAAGGATACACAAGATTCTATCCCAAGTCTTTTGAAACTTGTAGTTAAAGTCTTCCATGAAATCGTATGGGGCTCTCCTTATGGTTGTTAGCTATTCAATTAGTTACAAGGGGTCACTCTTGTCTTCAAATGTTTGCATAATATTTTCCCTAATTCATCCCAGTTATGGACTGAACCAAAGGGTAGACCCCTGTACCATTGTAGGGATTTTCCCTTGAATGAAAAGGCAAGAAGCCTCACTACAACATTATCCTTAGTGACATCAAACACTTAGAAAAATCTTGACATCATGTATGTGTTCATTAGGGGTGATAGAGGTTTCCCTAGTAAAAAATGGAATGAACCTTAGGGATGCAACTGTGATGTCATTCTATTGGGTTAGGGTTAAGGGATTGCCACCACTAAAGGTGACAACAGAATGTATCCTAGGGACTTCCATGAGCAATAGTAATTCCTTCATCTTCTAGAATCTGAAAGTTCATAATATCAAATAAAAATACCTCTAGAAGATGCTCATGTTGAAAACATGATGTGAAATGACAGTTGGTCCTGAACAAGAGCCTGGATTTAATCCTTAGAGTCATCAAGTGATGAATGTGATTGCCTCCAAAGGCAAGATTGCTAAGAGTGGCACTGAACTCTTAGCAAATGAATTGAAATGCTTGTCCCACTAGGAGTGCCAAAAATTGTGGTATGATCAATGGCTTGAAGTGGAATTGGATTTTTCTTGAATGCTTCAAAGATCTGTCCCACTGGGCTGGCCAAAAACTGTTGTCACAAAAGTTTGCACCCTGCGATGATCAGACTTGATCATCAACCTTGTGAAACTTGAATCAACATCCCAAGTGTGGGACCTTGCGAAATGTGAGGTTGAATCTCTGAAGAAGGCCCATTTCCTTTCCAATCTGATGCAAGTGTTGGACCAACCCAACATAGATAAATCCTAATCTATGATTCTAACATGGAAAAAGGGAGCAAGAGGGAATGCTTGAAAGAGGGGAAAAGGTTTACACCTAGATGGAATATTTCTCTTCCTGCCTATGATTGTACATGACATTAACAATACCCACCCAAAGCATACACAAGATTCTATCCCAAGTCTTTTGAAACCTATAGTTAAAATCTTCCATGGACTCGTATGGAGCTCTTTGTATGGTTGTTATCTATTCAGTTAGTGACAAGGGGTCACTCTTGTCTTCAAATGTTTGCATAATCTTTTCCCTAATTCATCCCAGTTATGGATTGAACCAGAGGGTAGACCCATGTACCATTGTAGGGCTTTTCCCTTGAATGAAAAGGCAAGAAGCCTCATTGCAACATTATCCTTAGTGACATCAAACACTTAGCAAATTCTTGACACATCATGTATGTGTTCATTACGGGTGATAGAGGTTTCCCTGGTTAAAAATGGAATGGCCCTTAGGGATGCAATTGTGATGCTATTCTTTTGGGTTAGGGTTAAGGGATTGCCACCATTAAAGGTGACAACAAAATGTATCCTAGGGACTTCCATGAGCAAAAGTAATTCCTTCTTCTTCTAGAATCTGAAAGTTCATAATATCAAATAAAAATACCTCTAGAAGATGCTCATGTTGAAAACATGATGTGAAACGACAGTTGGTCCTTAACAAGAGCTTGGATTTGATCCTTAGAGTCATCAAGTGATGAATATGATTGCCTCCAAAGGCAAGATTGCTAAGAGTGGCACTAAACTCAGCAAATGAATTGAAATGCTTGTCCCATAGGGAGTGCCAAAAATTGTGGTATAATCAGTGGCTTGAAGTGGAATCGGATTTTTCTTGAATGCTTCAAAGATCTGTCCCACCGGGCTTGCCAAAAACTATTCTCACAAAAGTTTGCACCCTGCAATGATCAGACTTGATCATCAACCTTGTGAAACTTGAATCAACATCCCAAGTGTTGGGACCTTGCAAAGTGTGAGGTTGAATCTTTGAAGAAGGTCGACTTCCTTTCCAATCTGATGCAAGTGTTGGACCAACCCAACATAGATAAATCCTAATCTATGATTCTAACATGGAAAAAGGGAGCAAGAGGGAATGCTTGAAAGAGGGGAAAAGGTTTGCACCTAGATGGAATATTTCTCTTGTTGCCTATAACTATACATGACATTAAAAAAACCCACCCAAAGCATACACAAGATTCTATCTAAATCAGTTATCTGAGAAAAGATGAAGATTGGGCTTCTTATGAGATACACAAGGAGCTAACAATTAACTCACAAATTGCATTCAAATAAGGATTCAACACAATCGGCTATAAATGAGAAAACTAAAAGAGATGCATTCATAAAAGGAGGTGATAATTCACACAAATTTGAATAAACTGAATCTAGGTAAAACAAACAAGCTTTATTAATATAGGGCAAAGCAAAATTTACAATTGCAGAAGAACATAGTTTTCTGCAAAAGAAAAGAGAGAAGATCCTTTGGAAATTAACAAAAATTGCCTTTATAGCAGAGACATAACTCAAAATGAACTACATCTAAAAACCCTAACCCTCCTAAGGTTAGGGCACAAAATATCTACAAGAGGGAGGAGATCAGATGGATAGGAAGGATCTGATGGTGTACAAAATCTCCTATGTGAGTGTCTAACATCTGGGAGGAAACAAAAACTACCCTGCTGATGAAACAACCCCTGCATATCAGCATGATCAAGTAAACTCTTGTGTGAAAAATTCTCTGATCTGCAATGTATGAGCATGGATAGCGTCTAAGAATGAGCCACAAAGTCCAATCTAGAGTAATGGCATCGAAATCCGGCAACCACATTGAATTCTGATTGGATTTGAGGCATCGACTGAGCTCAAAAATCATCTTGACCATCAGGTCGACAACCACCATACAAAGAACATTTAATTTCTAATAGCCTCCACAAGTTTGAATTTGGGTTGTCGGATCATCCATCTCGCATGAAGATGGACACAAGGGATGGTGTCAAAAGCTCCAAAAAAGAGTTCGACAAGATTAAAAAAGCTGCTTTGTCGCCCCCAAAACTCTGGTCAAAAAGGCCTTCACAATTCTATAAGCTGGGCCCACCATTATATCCTGCATCATCAAGACAAACGACTTCAAAAAGACCCAAAAATTATTATGTCACTAAGGGAAAGCTAAGTTGAAAAAGGCCTTTGCCACTCGAGGCCTACCACATTTGTCGCTCGCTCACCCACTAAGCAAAAGGAAACTGCCAAAAAGATCGTGCGAGGAAGTGGGGAGGGAAAATGAGCCTCTTAATCGCTCACGAAAGAAAAGGGAGCCTCCAAAAGGACTGTGCGAGGACACGGGAAAAGCCAAAATAGACAGCCCACAATAGAACAAAAATGCATACCAAAAGAGACTGCAGGGAATTAGGCAAAGTAAAACTTGCTTCCCGCACGCCCACAACAAAAAAAAGGGGCGATTGGAAGAACATGCGGGGGCATGAGAGAAAAGAAAACCAACTACTTGTAGGCCTATGAAGTTGAACTAAAGGAACCAAAAAGGGATGCAGGGGCATGGGAGCCAAAAGCCTCATATCGCTAGTTGTTGAGAACAAAAATGGGGACCATCCTGCCAACGGATTGGGACCCTCCAGTTAGTAACCTTAAGTGAAAGTGACCACCCTAGCCAATCAACTCAAAAATAGAACAAAGTGGCTTGAAAAATATGAAGATCCTCTGCATGCTGCGAAAAAATGCGCATAACACAAAGGTTATCCAAATGTGCATAGCACACACGTTATGTAAAACTAAATTTCTCATATCGGTTATCTTCAGGATAAGTTGATAGAAAAAAGGTCAGCAATAACTTAGCAAAAATAGACTACTACAGATATCCCATAGAGCTACAAACCAAGCTCTGGGAAAAATAAGATGTTTAGAACATGCTCTTAAAAGTTCGGTCTGATTTTTCCAAACTGGGTAAAATACTGATTCTCCCTAGTCCTCCAAATTTTGCTCCATCAAAAGTTGAACCTATTTGTCATCCTCAAATTCGTCAGAATTCCTAGCTATAGCTCCTAAGCATGTTCCCTACACATAGAAAGGGAGGAAAGATGTTGTGGATAGGGGTTTGCCTTAGGTCAAACCCCAGTCTAGGAATTAACCTTGAAATTGAAATAGTAATTGAAATGGAAATTGTAGCAAGATGATTTCCTTTTGAGGGAAAAGCTAGATCTAAAATGAAATGCTTGTAATTGAAATCTACACCTTGATGAAGTTTTGTTTGGATCCTCATAAAAGAGTTTTAGGATGTCTTGTAGAATGTCTTCATAAAATGTTGATCATGGATGCCATCTAGAATGCTTGAACTTGACTTTATTTCTTCTCCAATGCTTGATGAATGACTAATTGCTTTCTCACTTGAATTGAATTTTCAATTAGTATCATAGAGCTGTTCGATTAGGTTTTCAAATGAGACGAGTAGACCTCCTTTTATAGTTGACTACCCAAAAATTAATTTAATTTATAAAGTAGGCTGACACAGGATCAAATTTCTTTCTCATCCGAGATGACCATTATGAGGACCAAAAATGAGTCCTAATTAAGAGGACCAATGCACCTAGTGCCCTGGTCCTAACAATCAAGACGCGGGCTTGGAGGGAAGGTAGAGAAGAAGGTGAAAATGAAGGATTCCAAGTAATGCGAGAAGAATCAGAATAGGCATCATGCATGGAAAGCCAAAGCACCAAGGTGATTTTTAAAAAATGACGAAATTGTATGTGAATACAATTTATGATGCTACAACAGGACATAAGAATGTAATGGAAAGTATGTAGCAAATACTTGATAATAATATGCTAGTTTGAGGATATCACCTCCTAATCTATTTCAAGTGGGATACCTCAAGAGCCCTAAATAATAACACAATACTCAATATGATGATAATAACTAGCCTCTACCTCCTGTATATACCATATTTATACCTTGGATGATATCCAAGTTAACTTAATGTAAGGAGGCTAAGGTAGCAAAACAACATCCTACACTAATATTGAGAGGAGGCTTATGTAAAAACTTTTCAGATCTTAAACTTGTTGATGCTTCTCGATTTGATTGCATATATTTTTTTGCATCAATGTTTTGGATCACTTTCTATGATCCATAATTGGGATGGTAGAGAGTATAATGAGATTTCTATCATCCCAATGATGGAACACAGAGTATGATCCAAAACATTGATGTAAAAAATAATATACAATCAAATCTAGAAGTAGCAACAAGTTTAGTTTCATGAATTATGGAAATCTAATAACATTTTTAGATCTTTACAATAACTATAAAATTAAATGTAAATACCATTCATACCACGACATAATGATTTACATGGGGGAAACCCACTCAAGATAAAAACCTCACAAAAAAATTGCAACTTGTTTTATTTTGATATATGTACATGATATCTTAAGTCAAATGACTTATTTACAAGCATGAGTAGTTGTTATATACTCAGCTTTAGTAGTGGACAAAATAACCACAAATTATCTCATACTCATCCAACTAATTGCACCACCAAACAAAGTAAATATGTAACTACTTATGGATCATTCACTATCAACACCACACACCTAGTCTAAATCCACATAACTATGAATATCAAGGTGTAGTGTCGTAAATTGTCGTCACACCAATTTACACCTCATGTTTTTGCCCCTACTTTATCTTTTCCTATTCTCATTGCCTATTTAGGTCTGTTTTGTGCCCATTATCCAATCTTGATGCCATGTACACCAACTAATGGACTCCCTGGTGGGGTACCCTTCTCCCTAAGGCTTTATTGTGGTCCCATTTTGAGGACCATGACACCCAACCCCATGGTCCCTCTTAGTAAGGCCCAATTTTGAAATGGGGCAGGAATTCAATTCTATGGCTCTGCATGACCATTGGAGGTCAACCTATTCAATATATTACCTAGATACCCCTATATAAAGACATTCAATCAACCTAATTTTATGTTTCAAGTCTCCAAGTAATCCAATCAAGCAATCAATTCCTTGCATGCGTGAAACATTCATTATCAAGAATTTTAAGAGACCTTCAAGGCTACATATTCTTCATTCAACCATTGTGGAGCAAAATTACATCATTCATTCCCAAGTATGTGTGTGTGTGTTAGGGTTTTTTCAAGTTCATAGCATTTCATACAACATATGTGATTACATATAAGAAGCAAAGCATCATTATCAACAACTGTAGATTTGAGGTATACCTCTCTAGTATTTATTTTAGCATTTGCATTTGTTCATTCAAGGTTAATTCCTAAACTAAGGTTTGACTTAGGCAAAACCTTATTCCCAATAATTTTCTCTTTTTCTTTGTGTGCAACAAATAGGTACGGATCTATAATTTTTAGGATTGATACAATTTGTAGAGACAAACAGATTCCATTTTTTTACGACCGAAAGTTTTGAGGATCATGGCGACCACCAAAACAGACCTGACAATTTAGGCTAGATTTCAAGGAGAATCTTCATCTATTACTCATATCTAGGTTTATGGCTCTACGAGATTATTTTAGCTCACTGTTTATGCTTGATCTCTTCAATGTCCACACATTTACCCTAGTTTTGACATCTTTAATTAATTCAATTCAATTTAAAGGGAAAGAAGAGGCACATTTGAAACCCCTAGAATCTTATTATAATCTAGATCTATCAAATTCTATCTTTCCCTAATGTAATGGCCCCTAGGAAAAATTAGAGGTCTTCTCACTTATAATGGTGGAAACCCTAATTTTCACCATATTACATTTTGGTGAACCTGACTCCTTATACCTTTATTTTTTATTTATGTTCTTAGATCTGAGTATTATGTGTTCTTGTTCTCCTTCCCTTCTTTTGATGAAAGATTTTACGTTTGTTCAAGAAACTCCTCTTGGAGGTAGATGTCTTTTAAGCAAATATCTCTTCTCCTCTAAGGATGCTCTTTACACTTGTTGCAAGATTTTTCTTTTTCAACTATCTTATCCTTTCTTGTAAGAGCATTGCCTCTTTATCTTGGATTTTATGAACATTGTTTCCTAAATGATATATCCTTGGTGTTAAAGGTGGGTATCCTTGTTTCTAGATTCCTTACAACATTAACATAGGAATATGTTAACATATTAATAGGAGGCATACATATCACCCTCTTTGTACTATATTTGTACCATATTTTTGCAATGTCTTAAATGGGATGTTCATTCTTGAAATCAAAGAAAACTAACTCTTCCATGTGATGTTTTGCACTTGAAATCAAACACAACATTGATATACATCTTAGACGGGGTGCACATTCTCAAAACTAGAGAAAACAAACTCTTACACAAAATTTCCTTGAAACCAAGCATATATTTGTTTTACACATAATTACACATTTTCAAAACCAAAGAAAACAAACTCTTATATGACATGTTCTCGATAACAGACAAACCTTTGCATTTTCATTTCATGTCTTACACATGTTGTTGCATGCTCAAAACTAGAGAAAACAAACTCTTATAGAGGATGCTTAACACTTGAAACCAAACATCACATGCACACATGCACAAGGATGAATGGAACTAGCAAAACACAACTATACTATTCCTACTCTCCTCCCCAACATGGATCACTTATAAAAACACATCTAGAATGTGGATCCATGTCTTCTCTCATTCTTCTTCTCATGGATCGCCCAGAAAAACACATCTAGAATGTGTATCCATGTTTCTCCCTTTCTTCTCATGAGATCATAACTTTGTTATTTGTAGTTCATGGATGGTGTGTGATCTTGCTCTTTTTATGTGATCACATGTGTTCTTGAGATGGATTTTTTCAAGAATGATATTAGTGGTTGAGACATTCTGATATTGAGGTCTCTTTGGCTAGTTCTCTTCTTTTTAGTCTTTAGCTTTTTTGTTGTGTGTCCTTTTTCCTTTTTTTTTTTTTTTTTCTTTCTTTGCATTTTTTTGTCTTGTTTTGTGTGTCCTTTCATGCATTTGAGTGAGTTAACATTTTAAGATTGGGGGCTTGGTTCATCAAAATTAGCAATGTCTTATACTCCTTGTGATTATGCTCCTAATTACTCCTCTCTTTCATCTATTTTGTCTACTTTATTGCAAGTATTTGCATAGGCTCATACTCCCTTTAAAGTGGGGGCTAAATGTAGTATCATAAAATGTCACTGGGCCAATTTACACTTCATGTTTGTGCCCCTAATTTACCATGTCTTATTCTCATCACATATCTAGCTTTGTTTTGTGCCCATCATCTAATTTTGATGCCATGTACACCCATTGATGAGATCCTCGGTGGGCTACCATTCTCCCTAAGGCTTTATTGTGGTCCCTTTCTGAGAAGGACCATGGCGCCCAGTGCCATGACCCCTCTTAGTAGGGCCCAATTTTGAAATGGGGCATGGGCCCCATCTCTGTAGCAGGAATTCAACTCTGTGGCTCCACATGACCATTGGAGGTTGGCCTAATTGGTAAATTTCCTAGATACCCCTATATAAAGACATTTGATCAGCCTAATTTCATCTATCAATTCTTCGAGTGATCCAATCAAGCAATCAATTCCTTGCATCTGTGAAGTGTTCATTATCAAGCATTTCCAAAGATCTTCAAGGCTACATATTCTTCATTCATATGCAAGAATGTGTGTGTGATTAGGTTTTTGTCATGTTCATGCCATTTCATACAACATATGTGATTACATTCAAGAAGCAAAGCAACATTATCAACTATCGCAAATCCAAGGTATACCTTTTCAACATTTATTTCAGTATTTGCATTTATTCATTCAAGCTTAATTCCTAAATTAGGGTTTGACTTAGACAAACCCTTATTCCAAAAATTTCCCCTTTCTTTTTGTGTGCAAGAAACGGGTATGGAGCGGCAATTTTTAGGATCGACAAGATTCATAGACACGAATAGGTTCCCTTTTTTATGATAGAAATTTTAAAGGATCATAGCGACCACCACCACAGGCTTGCCAATTTAAGCCGAATTTCAGGGAGTGGATATGAATCTTCATCTATTACGTAGATCCAGATATGTGGCTCTATGCGACAAGTTTAGCACACTGTTTATGCCCAATCTCTTCAATGTCCACACTTTTACCCTAATTTCAACATCTTTAATTAATTCAATTCAATTTAAAGGGAAAGAAGAGGTGCATCTAAAACCCCTAGAATCTAATCAAAATCTAGATCTATCAAATTCTATATTTCCCTAATGTAATGGTCTTTAAGAAAAATTAATGATCTTCTCACTTACAATGGTGGAAACCCTAATTTTCACCATATTACACAGGGTAATGCCCATCCCTACCGAATTATCATGATAACAAAAGGAATACTTTGAGGTAACCCATACATATGTAAAGACTTTTAACTACATCCCAATGTATTCTATCGAGATTAGACATATATCTAAAAATACTTTGAGCAATGTTTGGTTTACTAAAAGCCATAGCATACACCAAACTTCTAACTGCATTTTGGCAAGGCACTCTTCTCATGTCTTCCATCTATAATGGGGTTGTTGTACAATTTGAATCAGATAACTTCATTCTAATTGTAAAGGGATCACATGATGGTCTACAATAACGTATGTAAATCTCTATAAAATTGAATTAATGTACTCACTCTTACCAAGCCATAGCTTTTTGTTCATTCTATATATTCTAATTTTTATCCCAAGAATGTGTTTAGTTGAAATTATTCCTTTACCATTGCCAATAAATAACATATTATCAAAATATAATGCAATAAACAAAAATGATCACCATCAATTTTCTGATAAACACAATGATATGATTTAGAACATTCAAATCTCAAACTCAACAAATATTACAAAAAATTTGGTACCATATCCTAGGACTATTCTTGAGGCCATACAAATTTTTCTTCAATTTAATAACCAATTTACTTATACCTTACACCATGTAGTACTCTAGATGTGTCAGGTAAATATCCTTCATCATATCACCTTGAAGGAAAATCATTTTCAAATCCATTTTTTCAACCTCTAGATCATAAACAATGCTAGTGAAAATAAAAAAATATAATGGATGTCATTTTTGAAACAAGAGAAAATATCTCACCATAATCAACACCCTCAACCTGAGAGTGACCTTTTCCAGCCAACTATGCTTTGTACTTCTCAATATCTCCATATAAATCAATATTTTTCTTGAATACCCATTTACAAACAATAGATTCTCGTCCCTCAAATAATGGTAGTAGATCCCATGTATAATTTTTTTCAAAGATATCATTTCTTCATCCATGATTCTACACCAATCATACCTATGACTTCTTCTACAAATTTGAGTTCATCCATTCTTAGAATTTAAAAAAATGCTTCTTCAGTCATCAAGAGAATACCTTGTTAGTTGTAGTTTATGCCTTGTACACCCTTGAACAAGATGAATTTGAGGTTCTTCCTCCTCTCTTTAATATTTAGATCTAGATTAGATCCCCTTAACTTCTTGTCTATTTAGAGGCCTCAACTCGACTTTATCAAGAATACAAAGAAGTTGAATTGCGTATTTTTGTTCACTTTGTTCTAGCTACAAAGTAATAGAAGAAGGCTCAACTTTTATAAAAATAAAACTTCTCCTATATATTACCTTCTATGAAATAGGGTCTCAAAGTTTGTATCCTTTCCCACCATAGATGTACCTAATGAAGATAAATTTTACAACCCCGTTTTCCAACTTTGGAACATCTACATGTGCCTTGGAACCAAAAACTTCAAGATGTCATGGTGAAGGATTGTAACTTGACCATGAAGCTTGTGGAGGTCATTTCTCATCATTTGTAATGGTATTTAAAATCTTAATACATTTCTATTATTGACCTGCTATGTTCAAAGATGCATATGCTTGGGTAGCATAATGTGGCAATTCGTTGGAAAGCAACAACTAGTAGCATTACCTATTAAACCAATAATCATAGAAGAACCATTCCAACAATGGAGTCTTGACTTCATAGGGCCAATAAATCCATTTTCAAGTGTTGGTCACAACAATATCTTAACAACAACTAATTACTTCACACACTGGGTAGAAGTTATGCCAGTAAAATGCACCAACTCTGAAGTAACCTACAACTTTATCAAAGAAAATATTATAGTTCATTTTGGAGTTCCTTTAAAAATAATAACAGAAAATGTTGTGAGATTTTCATCACTTGAAATTACTCTTTTCTATTATCAATTGTTAAGTTAAGCACCAAGAGAACTTTTCTATAGTCACTAGCTCCATAAGAGAATCTGCAACATTATCCAAAGTGTCAATTTTTTCTATCAAGACCTTACCATTATCAATCATTTCTCACACAAAGTGATATTGAAAATCAACATTTTTAGTACAAGCATAATACATAGGATTTTTGGCCAAACATATAGCACTCTAACTATCACATTTAATCCTCCAAGTCCTACAATAAAAATCAATACCAATACCAAGTCTCTATAACCATACCACCTCCTTAGAGGCATGAGTAGTAGCCATATAATCTACTTTAGTGGTGGAAAAATCAACTATGTGTTGTCTCTTATTCATCCAACTCATTGCTCCTCCAAATAAAGTAAATACATATCCACTAGTAGATCTTTAGCTATCCAGGTCACCTCCCCAATCTACACCAACAAATTTGTGTATGTCCAATGACTTAGGTACATCATCAATACTGTAGCATCGTAAATTGTACGCACTTGCTAGGGTGGTACAATTTCACACCTAGTTTAGCACCCACCTTAGCGCATTTTGCATTTTGCATTGCATTTCCCCTTTAGCACTTAATTAATCAAATTAATTAGGTCTAAGGTCCTATTTCATCATCTTCCATATCATAAAGTTGGGCCCTTTTCATTAAAGTGTGCCCCTTTCATTTTATTCCTCCAATACATCATTTAATCAAAAACCCTAATTAGGTCTTATTTTGAAATTGGGGGCTTGATTTCGGGGGTCAAAACATCTCGAAATCAGCTGTAACTTCAGGATTCGCTCTAAAATCATCATATCCGACGGCCCTGAAAATTTGGTGAAAAGTTGTCGGGACCATGGCGCCCAGAGTGCACACGGTCCGGGACATTTTTCCCCAAAATTTTAGGAGTGCGATCCAATCATAAAATAAAGCTTAACCCTAAGAAATTGGCGGGAGATTCAATCTCTAGGTCGGCCAAAATTTGAAATTAAGACCTAGGGTTTCATATATAAGAGCTCTCTTTCTTCATTTGAAAGGATCGGAATTTTGGTTTCAGGGGCCTTCTATGCAGCAAAAGAGTAGATCTTTGAAGACTTCAACAACATTCAACATCCATCCATCAAGCATTCATCAATTTCATTCATCCATTTAGGGCTTTGAAGACATTGAAGAGCAATAGGGGATTACCGACTGAAGATTGGCTTGTACCCCTCCCTTGGGGTTGGGTATGATTTCATGTTGTTTTCATGTCTTTGCATAAGCCTCATTGTATCATTTGTATTCATGCTTTAGATCACTTTGCATCTTGATTTGGAGCTGTAGACACTCAAAATTGTCATGTCTAATTAAATAAATATTTTATTTATTTAATTATCTAAGCCTAATTCTTCTATTAATTAAATAAATTTTTATTTATTTAATTAATTCATTTATCCTCTTCTAGCCTTATTTCTCATTTAAATAAATACATTTATTTATTTAAATTATCCCTTTCCTAAATTAAATAAATATTTTATTTATTTAATTGTCCTACTTCTTCTATTAATTAAATAAATCTTTATTTATTTAATTAATTCATTATCTTTTTCTACACATGACACATGTCACTCATCTCTTAATTCCTACACTACTTACCTCTTTCATTATTTTGGTATTTCTTTTACCTACCCTCTAATCCTAGCCGACCTCTCTTTTTACACCTCTCAATCTTAACCCTACATTTCTTATTGTGTCTTCTATTTAAGGAGATGCTTTCTTCATTGTCAAACCCTAACTACTTGATCAATTGACTACACTACAATTCCACTTGCAACCACATTCCGTTCTTTGTTGAGCTCTTGTGCATACAAAAATCTGAGAGCAAGCATATCAAACAAGATCAATGGAGATAGGAAGAATGAAGATCAAAACCCTATTGGACATGTGATGGTATAATATTTGTGATTTTAAGTTATTTGCATTGTCTTAGGTTATCTTCATATGTTATGGTGGATCTTTGTTCATTGTTAGGCTAGGGTTTTGTGGTTGAATTCATTTAGCCTTTCAATATTGTTATCATTGTTATCCATTTTCACCATATACATTTTCACCATATACTCTTGTCCCTTTGCATTTAACATTTTTGTTGTAGATTTTGCATTTTTGAAGTTGCAGATCGGACGATTTCGACGTCATTTTAGGTTTTTTCCGCGTCTGCGAGTGTTCGGATCGCGTTTTTGTATTTCAGAGGCGTCTGCGATATCTTGGATCGCGTCTGTGTTTCTGTCATTTTCTATTTTTGCAGGTTTTCGAAAGTCGCGTCTGTGATTCCGAATCGCGTCTGTGCATCATCTTATCGCGTCTGTAGCATAAAGAAGCGTCTGTGTTCTGTGATCGCGTCTGTGAACTACAGAACCGCGTCTGTGTTGGACAGACGCGTCTGTGTCTGGTATAACAGCGTCTGTGCATTCTGTTTTGCAAATTTTTCAAGTTTTTCGATTCGGGTTTTTGGATTTTGTACTTAGGGTTTCAGATCTGGTTTATTTTCGGCTAACCTTTGCAGATCTAGCTAACCTGGTTTGTGCAGCTTGCTTTGGAGGCAAATACGTTTTTGTTGAAGGCCCCTTTTCACAAAGTCTTTTTGGGTTTTCTAAAAATTTACCTAACTTGTGTGCTTGCAGGAAGGGGTTATCATTTGAAACAATCCAAACTACTAACAATTTTGTTGCAGGGCCTTAGCTAGGGTTTTGTAATTTTTATTGTGTGCCTTGTTTTCATAGCTTAGCAAACACTTCAATTGGTGCACTAAAATTGAATCATTGTCTTTTGTGTCTTGAGCAATAGGCTCTTTTTGTTTACTCTTTAGAGGGCCTGTCTTCCCGTGTGGTCATTAGGACTACTAGTGAGAAGAGAACGACCCAAGTGGTAGCGAGGAAAACCCACCTCATCCAAACCACTATAATCAAATGTATTCATGGTGAAAACTATGAATAACGTGTGCTGATTAGTTCATACCGACACTATGTCTCCCCATAAACCCGTTTGATCAAATTTATTTGATCATTTGTAGGGCGTAACCCCTACCGGCTGGGAGCCTTCTGTATTTACAGAGCTGAAAGTGCCGCATGTATGGCCACATGAGCGGATGCCCTTACTAGCACCATTTTGTTTTAGAGGCCCAAATCCTTCTAGTTGTTGGGGTAGGAGGTCGGACCTCTGGTAGCGGCCCACACACATACGGTTCTTAGTAGAGATACAAAGTTCGCCATGGGGAGTTTTCATGGGGACTGATGCTTGGCTGACCCGAGAAGTGAGTGCCGAGGGTGGAGCCAGTGAGGTCAAGCATCTAAGTATCCGCTCTGAATAGCGT
Organism: Cryptomeria japonica; assembly: GCF_030272615.1. Lineage (NCBI taxonomy): Eukaryota > Viridiplantae > Streptophyta > Pinopsida > Cupressales > Cupressaceae > Cryptomeria > Cryptomeria japonica. The sequence continues at coordinate 1,735,698 of NC_081407.1, read as the reverse complement.
AGCCTCGGGGGTAAAACCCCATGTGGGATCAACAACTATTGTCTTGGCCAGCCATAAGAATTGTGCTTGACTTATGATAAACCTTCAAACAATCAAGACCAAACAGCAAAACATTGTGTCTTTTGTGTCTTCAAGTGTATGCAAAAACTTTTTACATCAAACAACACACTTTCTTGGAGTCATTTTGGAGTCTAAACACTAGCAAACATTGAGTCATCAACACTGTGTCCTCTTGTCACGAAAAACAGTCGAACAATCAGATTTGGTCACAACAAAACAACTTCACAGATAGGAAAGATTGCACGAAGGTTACAGAAACGCGTCTGTGTCTGTTAAAACCGCGTCTATGTCAGATAAACGCGTCTGTGAAGTACAGAATAGCGTCTGTGTTTTTATCAGCGTCTGTGTCGAACAGAGACACGTCTGTGTCTGGGAATCGCGTCTGTGAAGTATACAGGCGCGTCTGTGTCCACAATTGCAAAAAAAAAAAAAACTGTTACAGTCCCGGCAAACATCAACAGGAAAATCTTAGAATCACGTCTGCGTTAAACAGAGTAGCGTCTGTGTCTTAAAACCGTGTCTGTGAAGTATACAGAGGCGTCTGTGTCAGGATTTGAAAATTTTAACAGTCAGACAAACAAAAGAAATCAGTTTCGGCATACTTGAGCTTCCTAGGTTGTCTCTTTAGATTTCATCTAGCATTCAGCCTGTTCTAAGGTCTCACATAGTCCATCATTGCTTCACATCTCATTTTACATTCATACTTGTCTAAACTTGAGTCAAAAGGTCACTTGCTTGTCCTCATCATACTTTGTCAACACACTACATACAACTACACTTTGCTAAGTGGTCCCTCATCAAGGTTTCTTACCTTTGGGTCTCATTTGGTCTTACTTAGAGTCAAGGTCAGCTTACCTCATCAAGAGAAACTATCCTCTCTTTGGAAGTCACACCTACTCTACTACTTACATACTTGGTCTTATACTTTGGACATTGCAAGTACACCTCAAGATTCATTTACACTCCATACAACTCTTGGTCTTCCATACTCTTTTCATATTTTTCGTCTAGTCTCTCACATATTGCTAAACACCTAGTTCATGGTTGAAACCCGTCTTCAAAAATCTAGGAGAATAGCTAAAGAAGCTCAAGAATCCGCAAACATGAGTTCTTATGAGTATGACAATGATGTCTTCTACAATCCTGAGCACACTACATTACCAAACATGAATGTTTATAGACACAATCCAAATGTGGAAAGCGCAAACGCTATAAACAACAATGCTACACACAATGACAATGTTGACAATTCTTCAATACTTTCAGCAGACATACAAGAATCTATAATGGATCCTCAATTCAATAGATTGGTTGAAGAGATAATGAGGAGAGATCGTCAATACTTTTTAAACATGATGGCACAAAGTGGCACCAAAATACCACATGATTTTGACTTATCTCAACTTATGGAAAGTAGACCTTCACAACAAACTCAACCTAATAGTGGAGGACCAAATAATATGATGCCGGAGTCACCATCAGTTTTGCTTCAGAAACCAGCAATCCCACATACACAAGCTCAAATGTATGATACTTACACTCAAAGACCATCATGGAGGCCCTATGCTCAAACACATGCTCAAGATATGGGTCAACCAAGACAAATGGATACACAAGGACATCCTCAAAATTTTGACACAAGGAGACCTCATGCCAAAATTGGGGGCAACACAATGGAAAATGAAAGGCCTATTGAATATGGTTTATATACACAAAACAGATATGGGGTCCCTCAGCAAGTTATGCCAAGTGCTCCATACATGTCGCAACAATATAGACCTCCATATGGACATGTTTACGATCAGTATCATCCATACATGCAACAAGCTCCTCCTCAAATGGGTGTTTCAAACATGGGATATGCTACAAGAAATCCATCTCCTCCCAAAAATAATTTGGAGCAACAAATTAGAGATCTACAAAAGAAAGTGGAAGACATGGGCACATCAAAACCCACATATCCTATGAGAGATATATGCCCTTATCCCTTTGATAAGAGCATTCCAATGCCTCCATTTCCTCCGCACTTTGTGACACCAAAATTTGACAAATATAGAGGGAGAGGAGACCCCAAGGCACACATAAGACAATTCTTCACAGCTTGCATTGAGGTAGCGGCAGAAGAAACATACTTGATGAGGTTGTTCCCACAGAGCTTAGGAGATCAAGCTATGGAATGGTTTTCTCAATTACCTCCCGGTATTAAGTCATGGGGCGACTTAGCAGAGGCATTCATTCAGCATTTCTCTTACAACATTGAAACAGATGTCTCAGTTACTACCTTGTGCAATACTAAACAAAAAGAAGGAGAATCTTTCGCAACATTTTTACAGAGATGGAGAAACCTAGCTAGCAGATGCTCTTGTGAGATCCCGCAAAAACAAATGGTGGAGATGTTCACACAAAATGTTAACAAGGCTATTGGCTATGATCTCAGAAAAGCTTGTTTGTCTACATTCAAGGATGTCATTGAAAAGGGCCTAGCAACAGAAAGAGTCTTAATTGAACAAGGAGTTATCAAACTATTCAAAGAAAACAAAGAGGACTTCAAAGGAAAGGACAAACCAAAATTTTGGAACAAGAACAAGAATACGGTTAATGATGGTGTTGTTGATGCCAATACAGTGAGACCAAAGTTCGTCTTTTCTGGATCAAGTTCTACCAACAATCAAGTGAACAATCAAACGGCTGCTAAACCATGAAGGAAGTACACTCCATTGGGAGAACCACTTGAATCAGTATTCAAAAAGCTTGTAGCAAACAAAGTGATCACGGTCCCAGATTTTCCTCCATATGAACCAAAGGTAAAATTGAATTGGTGGAATGATGATGAATATTGTGAGTTTCATAAGAGCAAGGGTCACAAGACAAGTAATTGCCATCGATTGAAAAACATTGTACAAGATCTCATTGACAGAGGAGATATTGAGATTGAGGGACATTCATCTAATCAAGAGCATGAGGTGTTTAAGGAACCATTCCCAAAACATGACAAAGGAAAAGGCAAAGTCACAGATGATCAAGCCAATTACACCAGAGCATCTTACAATTATGATTCCACTATTAATCACATCTCAATGGACAATCATATCTCTACCATTACTATCAAAAATAAAAATCCTGAGAATCCTCCTCAGCGACCTAAAATTGTCCTAAAAGGTGTGGGATCTTCGTCCGCATCTACCTCTGAATGTCATGTTACAACCCGTCGAGGTAAGATCACATTGCCAGGTACCTCTACTAAGAATACCAATCTTCTGTCAACTAAGCCTGAGTACGACCTTGTAGAGCAATTAGGGAAAACACCCGCACTCATCTCTATTCTTGAGCTCTTGCGTATATCTCCTGCACATAAAGCTGTCCTTGACAAAACCTTGAGAGATACTGCTGTCCCTACTGATCTGAACGTGGACCAGTTTCAAGCCATGGTGGGATACCTATCCGTTCCACACTCCCTCACATTCACAGAAGCCGATGACGCCTCCATAAGTCAGCCTCATAATGCACCTCTACATATTGAAGCCTTCATACATAAACACCGAATAAAACGAGTCCTGATAGATGGAGGAGCAGGTCTTAATATTTGTACATTGAGCACCATCAGACAATTGGGATATTCTGACAAGGCTGTGAATGCTACAAACCAAATCACTATTAAGGCTTATGATGATGAAGAGCGCTCATCCAAGGGCACAGTCACCTTACCACTAAGAATAGGGCCAGTCACAAAGGACGTGGTTTGTCAAGTCCTGGATCTAGACCTCACGTATAACATATTGCTAGGACGTCCGTGGATTCATGAAATGAGGGCAGTCCCATCAACATACCACCAATGCATTAAGTTTCCTCATAATGGAGTCGAGGTAACAGTCAATGGTGATCCAAATCCATTCATATATTGCAATAACTTGAGATCACATACTGAGACTATCATTCCCAGCAATCGTGAGGCTACTCCTTCTTCAGCATATATCGATCCCGAGTCATTAAAGCCCTCGACATCCAAACAAGGTGAACTTAGAGCCAAGTTTCAAGACAAAGGCATGGGAGAATACACTCTGAATCAAACAATGTTCTTACGACAAGTCATGAATTCCCCCAAGGAATATGGGAGGCCACATCCTAATAAGCAAATCTCCATCATGCTACTCAAATGGGATCCTACCGTCTTTCAAAAATGGGGCGAACTAGAGGAAGAAAATTTATATAAAATGCTATATAAGGACGCTGAAGAGGATACACATGATCAAATTATAATACCCTGTGAGAACTATGGCAAAGGTTTCAAAATTTTGCAAAGATTCGGGTATGATGGAAAAAGTCCTCTTGGACTACGCAAAGAAGGTGTCATGGAGCCTTTACAACCTGAGCTAACTACAAGAAGGGAATGCTCCAAGGGGCTTGGTTTTCTAACTCCCAAGATTCACAACAAAAGAACAAAACAGATATGGCGAGTCAAAGTGGCTGAAGTCCAACAAGAAGATGACTATTCTACAGATTCCAACGAATGGGAATGGGGTTCAGACAAATCCTCCAGCGACTATGAGCTCAACGAGACATTTAGAGAGCCAGAGGAACCTACAGAGGAGGAGGAGTTTTACAAGAAATTCAGAGTTGGTCAAGAACCGACCCATAAGGATCCCACACAAGATTCATTTCAAGGCCCTAGGTCAAGATCACATAGGATGAGGACACCTGTCCCTGAGGGTGCTACTAGTGATGATAATTTGGACTCACTCACGATCGAAACTGATGAGGAGAGTGCCATTGACGACCTCGATGACTATCTTGACATACCTGAATATAACCACATCTTCACTATTAGCCTTGCGAACTCTGAAAACACTAAAGACCTTCCCCTCGTTCACCCCCAACTCATTGACTGGGATCAGGATGGACCAGCACAGCTTGATACATTTCAAAATGACGAAGCTATTGTCGATTATCTTGGCATTCGCGATGATCTTCCTCTTGGAGACCATAAAGCAGGATACGCCATAGAGCTTAATAACATGGCATACTTTGGTGAGGGTGTCGGGCCTTCTAGTCGCAAAAATGTGAAAATAAAAACAAAACAAGGGTCTTATGGCGAAAACCACACTGTGGCGCTATCTGACTCTAAAAAAGTAAAAAGAAAGGACGTATCTGAGGGTGAAAACCTCTCTGAGGCGCCCGAAGATGGAAGGCTTGACATTCTCCCAGCATCATACGAGGAAAAATCATCCATGTTGGTAGAGGAGACTATAAAGACAAACATTGGTACAACAGAGGTTCCACATAACATATTTTTGGCTCAATCATTGACAGAGGCTGAGAAAGCAAGGTTCATAAGCTTCTTTAAGGAACGACAAGTCAACTTCGCATGGTCTTATGCTGATATGCCTGGACTAGACCCCGATTTAGTAATGCATCATTTAACAGTCAAACCGGGGGCAAAACCAATAAAACAGAAATTGAGGAAAATGCATCCACAAGTGGCATTATTAGTCAAGGCAGAGCTGGAGAAATTACTGGATGTCGGATTCATACGCCCAATTGATTATCCTGAATGGATTTCCAACTTAGTACCTGTTAGCAAACCAGATCACAGCATCCGAATATGTACAGACTTCAGGGATATCAACAAGGCTTGTCCGAAGGACGATTTCCCATTACCAAACATTGATTTAATTGTTGATCTCACAGCAGGCCATGAGATGTTATCTTTAATGGACGAATTCTCTGGATATAATCAGATCAGGATTGCACCTGAAGATCAACATAAAACATCATTTACTTGTCCATGGGGAACCTTCTGCTGGAATGTCATGCCCTTTGGGCTGAAAAATGCAGGTGCCACGTATCAACGAGCTATGACTACTATCTTTCATGATCTCATGCATGTAACGATGGAAGATTATGTTGACGACCTTTTGGTTAAATCAATAGACAGAAATACACACTTGGACATACTTTCAGTTGCTTTTGATAGGCTGGAAAAATACAAGGTAAGATTAAACCCAAAGAAATGTGTCTTTGGAGTAACCTCCGGGAAGCTCCTAGGATTCATTGTGTCTAAAAGAGGAATAGAAGCTGATCCAGCAAAAGTCAAGGCTATCTTGGACATGCCGCCACCCAAGAATATCAGTCAACTTCGGTCTTTACAAGGGAGACTCCAGTCCATACGAAGATTCATAGCACAACTTGCAGATAAGTGCAATCCTTTCCAGCACCTGCTACACAAAAACATCAAGTTCAAATGGGATGAGAACTGTCAACAGGCTTTTCAGGCACTCAAAGACTATCTTTTGAACCCGCCAGTTTTGATGCCACCAATTCCAGATCAACCATTGCTACTTTACATATCAACTACTCCAACAGCACTGGGGGCACTCCTAGCACAACAAATACCTGATGGCAAGGAAAAAGCAGTTTACTATATCAGTCGCACATTGGTGGGATATGAGCTAAACTACACTCCAATTGAGCGTGCATGTCTCGCTATGGTCTTTGCTTCACAAAAATTATGACATTATATGCTCACTCACAAGACTAAGTTGATTGCCAGAATTGATCCACTAAAATATCTTCTCAACAAAGCTACACTTACTGGGCGACTGGCCAAGTGGGTAATGATTTTGAGTGAATTCGACATTGAATACGTGGACAGAAAAGCCATAAAAGGACAAGCCATCGCAGATCAACTGGCAGATGCTCCCATGATAGATGATGTTCCTCTACAGTCAGAATTTCCAGATGAGTCCATTCTAACGATATCACCTGCAAAGCCATGGCAACTATACTTTGATGGCTCATACACACAGCATGGAGCAGGAGTGGGTATACTCTTTATAACTCCCCAAGGCGATTCTATACCAAAGTCATACCGCTTATCATTTCCTTGCACCAACAATATAGCAGAATACGAGGCATTAACAACTGGGCTAAGAATTGCAGTTCAGTGGAAGATCCAAGAAATTCGTGTTTTTGGGGATTCTCAACTTGTCATCCGTCAAGCAACTGATGATTATCAAACAAAAGATGAAAAGCTAATGCCTTACAAACAACTGGTAGATGATCTGAAACAGCGCTTTGCAAAGATAGAGTTTGAGCAGATACCAAGAGAACCGAATCGCGCTGCTGATGCCATGGCTATAATTGCTTCGCTCATTGATCTACCGCAAAATGAGACCTGCTATGAGTTCCTGGTTGACAACCTGCTGATTCCGTCATATGAGATCACTCCTACGGAAATGATATGTGTTGTTGGTCCTGAATCCCAGTTATATGGTTCCATATTCACATACCTTCGTGACAATATCTTACCTCCCGATCTATCGAACAACCAACGCTGCACTTTCATTCGCCAATCCTCCCGATACGTTATCCTAGCTGATATCCTATACCGACGAGGTCTAGATGGCACCCTTCTTAGATGTTTAGAGAGTGACGAAGCTCAGATTGCGTTACGAGAAGTGCATGAAGGGATATGTGGTCCGCATACTAGTGGTCCTACCTTGGCCAAGAAACTCATCAGAACTGGATACTACTGGCCTACTATGGAAAAAGATGCATATCAGTTTGTCAAGAAGTGTAAGCAGTGTCAAATTCATGGAGACCTTATACATGCACTAGCACAAGAACTACAACCACTTGCATCTCCTTGGCCCTTTTGTCAGTGGGGACTCGATCTCATAGGCAAGATTCACCCTCCTTCTTCCAATGGACATAAATTCATTATCACAGCCACAGAGTATTTCACAAAGTGGATTGAAGTCGTGCCTCTCACACAAGTTACTGGGAAACAAATCGCTACTTTCATCCTGAACTACATCATTTGCCGATACGGGATTCCTACTTCCATTATCACCGATAACGGGCATCCTTTCAAGAACCAGGATGTTCGTGAACTCTGTGAGCGCTTCCATATCTCTCACCGTTTCTCCACACCATACTACCCCCAAGGTAATGGCCAAGCTGAGGCGTCTAACAAAACAATTCTCAAAATCTTTAAAAAGACAGTCGACGACGCTGGCCCTAACTGGCATGTCCAACTCAATCCCGTACTTTGGGCCTATCGTACCAGTGTCCGCACACCTATAGGAGCTACACCTACTCACTTGTCTACGGCGCTGAAGCCATCTTGCCTATTGAGGTCGAGCTACCTTCTTTACGGGTCTCCTTGAGAAACATAATCAACGATGAAGACTACAGGGTCTCTCGCTTACAAGAACTAGAACTGCTGGAGGAACGACGACACACTGCTTTTAATCATCTCAAGGCTTAACAACAACGAATGAGTCACAGTTACAATCACAAGGTCAAGCCTCGCACATTTGAGGTAGGTGACTTAGTCCTCAGAGAGAACCCCAAAAATCAGCAAGACAGAGATAAGAAGGGCAAGTTCGAACCAAACTGGCTTGGTCCTTACATCATCACAGCAGCATATGGATCTGGGGCATATCAGCTCTCTACTACAGAAGGTGAACCTTTGGAGGATCCTATCAACAGCATGCACCTTCGCAGGTTCTACACATAGCTCATCGGAACATCCTAATTCAAAAATACAAAAAAATCAAAAAAAATTTCAAAAACACAAAAAAATCAAAAATTTCAAAAATACAAAAAAAATTATAAAACAAAAAAATCGTTACTTGGTGAAAACCTGGCAAACAGGCGCCTTGTGACACAAAAAAATTGAAAAATCGAAAAAAGTAAAGAGAAATAATTTCGTCCAACGGTGAAAATCACTTCGGTGGCGCCCTGGGCAAGTACCATGGTGAAAACTGGGTCACCAGCGCCATGCGTAGAGACATTGCTCCTCTCTCCTTCAGGATTCTCTTTCATCCTTTCACTTTGCACACACTCACAACCTATTCACTCACAATAAACTTACCCATTCCCATCATGGCTTGTTATTGATCTACCTAAGATTGGTTAGCCATCCATAACCCTCCCTTTTCACCCCCTTTCCATCCATAATAAATCAGATCCTATCTGTGACTGCGGCCAATTCCTACGTCTAGTAATGGGTGTGGAACTGAGAGCATCACATGTTTCGAGGAGTACAGTTTCTTCCAGCTTTCTTCAGTCTATCTGCGCACAATCCGCAATAAAGCAGCATTTGCATCGAAGATCCACAATAAAGGTCCGTCTTCTCCGCAATAAAGTATCAGTTTCATGGATTCAGTCAGTTTCAAATGAGACACAACAGCAACAATGAGCTTCAACAGAATCAAATCTTTCAACAGACTCAGACAACATATGGTTCAATGCTATCTATCCTTTTTGTGAAAGTGAACATTGTGACCACAATCGAATAAGACTTAAACAAGTGACAAGAGACACTAAACTTGAGGACTACAGTGGATGTTGGTGTCGAGTCTTGGTTTTCTTTTGATTTTATCTTTTTGGTGACATGTCTTTTAGCTTTTCCAGGATGTCTTTGACTAGAGATTCTATCTCCAGGATGTCTTTGACTAGAAAGGCAAGGATGGGGTATCGTCACCTATTTGCATTTGCTGTCTGTGGATTGTCTCTTAGTAATGCTATGACTTGTCCAAGGATATGAGGACACTGTGAGTCTAGTATGAACTGGGGCATTCCTTGTTTGTGACTGTCTTATCTCCATGCAAATGGGTACAATGACTTTCTGGGCCGAACAAATGCCTCGATTGTCATAACCTATTTTGCCATAATAAAGCTCAATGATGATAACGCACAAGAAACTCTTTCACGTTCATATCTTCTGTCTTCCATCCCCCTTTCTTGATTGACTTCCATTGTCCTTCTCGAGTCCGTGTAGCCCGCTATCACATGACTGAGTATAATGACACACCAAAAACATTTGCATTTCATATAGTTACACCTGCATCACCACATATAAGCATTCCATACATACATATAGATATCACAATTGCATCACATCCTGCATACAACACATGTTAGCACATCTTACATTTTCATTATGTAAATAATCATTTGCATTATCATATTCATTTGCATTACATACATTCACATTTGCATCATGCATTACATATACAACATAAAGGAACAAAAATATATTGCATTGCATCATATAAGCATCCATATCATAAAACATATATCACATAAGAACATCTCATCACATAAGGTACACATGCATATAGCTGCTGCAAAAATGGATCATCTCTCATATATAATCAAAAAGTGTCATGATACAATGATGTCAAAAGAATCATATGGCTACAAAAGAATCACCCGCAGGTGTCTACAATACAACAATGATACATATACTGATACAATGGGAGCCCACTATAGCTATGAGGAACTCCCTCCCTCAGAGCCGCCTGGCCTCGACGGAGTCTGAGCTATAGAAGGACCCGCCCCGGGATCCCCCTGTTTCTCTGGTGGTGGTGGAGGCCCCATGACCCCACCGCTGGATGCCTGTCTCCTGCGGCTTCCTCCCATAGCCATCGCTATGCACGACGATCTATGGAAGCTCCTCGCCCGCTGATCTGCTAGCACGGCTGCATAGTATAGATCCCTCCAGTAGGCGATCTCCTCTCCGGCTCGCAAAACATATGCGTAGCCTGCCCCTGCATCCTCTGCTGCCCACCTACCTGCCCTCAGAGCTATCTCGGCCTCTGTGTATCTCTGGATGGCCTGATCCCTCTCCCGCTCTCTGTCTCGGACCCTGATCCTGAGGTGGTTCCTCTCCCGCACCAAATCCTCAATCTCATCTGCCTGGCCCTGGCAGATCTCCCGTAGCCTCAACACCTCATCCTCCTCAGAGTCTCCGCTCTCCGCCTCCGCCTGTGGCTCCTCCCCTACAGGTGCCTGTCCCTCAACCTCTGCCTGCACCTATCCCTGTGCCTGTATAGGTACCTGTGGCTGCACCTGTCTCTGTCCCTCTGCCTGTACCTATCTCGGTCCCTGTCTAGGACCCTGTGCTGCTGGCACCTGTAGGGGCAGTCCACCCCGTCCTCTCACCACCGGAGCTGCTCTCTCCTGTCCTCCCTCCCTTCGAGGTGCCACCCGCCTCTCTCCCACCACTCCCCTCCACCTCCGCCGGCCCCTACCTCCATCCCCTCCTCCATCATCATCATCTCCTCCACCCTCTCCATCCAGTGGCTCTGCCGGATCTGTCAATCTGGGAAATGGATGCTCTGCCCAATACGCAGAGTACTCTGCGTCCATCCCTGCATCATCTACCTCTGGCCACATGTCCCATGGCATCGGCATCATCTCCACTAGCTGCGTCACCGCCTGATCATATGATAGCAGTGGGCCAAACTGCACCTGATCTCTGACCGTACGGGCATACATGCCCGAGCCCCATGGCATCCGCTGGATCCGCCCAAACTGCCTGCACACCCTATCAATAAGCTGCCTCTCCAGAATATAGGGCGTCCGCCCAATCAGATACCTGCTCCTGAACACATAGGGTAGCTCCAGCGCGTCATCCTCCCACTCCTCGCACCCCAGATACGGCCTCCAGATGACCATGTCTATATCATCAATGACTCGCCTCCAATGCTCCAATCTCCCAATCCGAGGCTGGGATGTGATCATGTCATACAGGTGCACGAAACTCTGTCCCTGTCCTCTACCTCTGAAATGAATGGGCCGTGTGATGGGAAGGTACTCATAGGCCCACACCTACAAGAGAGTCACGCCGCAGCCCAAACCCACTGATCCGTGGTACACAAACTGATGCAGCTCATAATACAAATGTGTCAGGACACATGGCCCCCATGCATACCTAGTGTGCTCTGCCATCAGCGTCTCCAAGGCCCCTCCCCAGCCCACTGCCAATCCTCGTGTGGCCCTGTCTGGACACAAATACCCACTGATGACTCCCCCAATAACTGCCGGCAATGCTAAACCTGTGGCAGTCATGGTATCCCAGGCTACATGACCTGCTCGCATCTCCAAATCGGGATCCTGAAAAACCCATCTCAATGCCTCCCTGTCACCGTCACGGTCATAGGGAATCAACTCTCCATCAATAGGAACATGCAGAATCCTGTATACATCCTCTAATGTCACTGTCATCTCACCCATCGGTAGGTGAAATGTGCACGTCTCCGAGTGCCATCTCTCGGCCAACGCAGTCAGCAACCCCATGTTGGCCCGAAACTCGGGCACATAGAGCATATGTGTGAGACCCATCTCCTCAATGGAAATCATGTCCTGAATCGACAACTCTGGTCGCAGTCTCTGAGTCGACGGGAATCTCTCCCGTGACTCTAACATCGGCAAATACTCCTGCAGTCACACAATCAATCTTGTCAGTTATCGTGGCATTCACTGTTTATCACAAAATGCTACTTGCTACCTAAATGCATCTGGTTATCTATCCTAGTGACACTCACTGTTCATCACAAAGTGTTGCTATCTATCCTAGTAGTGCTCCTTGTTCATCACAAAGTACTACGTGTATGACATTCCCTGTTCATCACAAAGTGTCACTCACATTCGCACTCCCTGTTCATCACAAAGTGCTGCCTATCTTGGTGCTCCCTGTTCATCACAAAGTGCCTGGATCTATCCTAATCTTCCTAGGAGGACCTGCTTGAGTGTATCCTCTTAGCAGCTTATCCAATCGACAGCATATGTTCATCACAGAACTGCCGATTTGACCTAAAAGACTAAAACCATGCATTTAAACACACAAACGCACTTTTACAACACACACGCGCTTTTAACTCATAAATGCGCTTATAGACTGCACAAACGCGCTTCTGCAACACAGACGCGTTTTATGAACACAAACGTGCCTATGCCAGACACAAACGCGACCAGGGAACACAGACGTCCCTACATGGCATAAACGCTCCTAAAAAGCACAGACGCTGCTACATTTCACAAACGCGGTTCCAGGCACAGACGTGCCTGGACCCGACACAGACGCGCCTGGCGCTGACATAGACGCGGTTGCGCGTTTTTGCACTTTTTAAATATCCTATTCCTAGCACATTTATTGCTCCTAAACATGCATTTATGACAAAACTCAAAATGCGTGAAAGTACGAGGAGGTTTTCGGGTACTTACCGGCTCTCCTGCATCGGCTGGTCGCTGGAATCGGCGGACACGGTCGAATCTATGAATGAATGCCATCGCTGCTGACTGCTGCTGCTCTTTTCTCGCTCTGCACTGTGATCTTCTAAGGGTGTGGATGACAATGAGGATGTCTTTTGCCCGTGGTCTATCTTATAGCCTAGCCTAGCCCTCGTCTTCATTTCCCGAGTCAGTCTTCCTTATCCCGTGACTTTGTCACTTTATCTGATCAGTCCATTCTATCCTGTCTTTCTTATCGAGAGATTGTCTACACTCTTTCCAGACTTTTTCATCCAATCTCTCGAGGGGGCATATCATTCCCATACTGGGGCAACTTTGTATCAGTTCATCTTATCTTCTTTGAAACAACGCGACAAGCCGCATTGTCTCAAAGAGGGGCAAAATGTAGACACTCAAAATTGTCATGTCTAATTAAATAAATATTTTATTTATTTAATTATCTAAGCCTAATTCTTCTATTAATTAAATAAATTTTTATTTATTTAATTAATTCATTTATCCTCTTCTAGCCTTATTTCTCATTTAAATAAATACATTTATTTATTTAAATTATCCCTTTCCTAAATTAAATAAATATTTTATTTATTTAATTGTCCTACTTCTTCTATTAATTAAATAAATCTTTATTTATTTAATTAATTCATTATCTTTTTCTACACATGACACATGTCACTCATCTCTTAATTCCTACACTACCTACCTCTTTCATTATTTTGGTATTTCTTTTACCTACCCTCTAATCCTAGCCGACCTCTCTTTTTACACCTCTCAATCTTAACCCTACATTTCTTATTGTGTCTTCTATTTAAGGAGATGCTTTCTTCATTGTCAAACCCTAACTACTTGATCAATTGACTACACTACAATTCCACTTGCAACCACATTCCGTTCTTTGTTGAGCTCTTGTGCATACAAAAATCTGAGAGCAAGCATATCAAACAAGATCAATGGAGATAGGAAGAATGAAGATCAAAACCCTATTGGACATGTGATGGTATAATATTTGTGATTTTGAGTTATTTGCATTGTCTTAGGTTATCTTCATATGTTATGGTGGATCTTTGTTCATTGTTAGGCTAGGGTTTTGTGGTTGAATTCATTTAGCCTTTCAATATTGTTATCATTGTTATCCATTTTCACCATATACAGGAGCATTTACATTATCATTTACAAGCAATTAGGGTTTACTTTCTAGGTTGCTCTAGTTTGCTTACTTTCATTTTAGGATCTTGCACACACACAAGGTCTGCACACACAACTTTTACTATACAACTTGGCTATTCGTGGAGGTGGAAATCACCAAAGCGGGGGTTTGACTAAGGCAAAACCCTATATAGCCACCTACAACCCCTTTTCAAATATAAGTGCAGATTTTAGAATTTGAAGGACGCCGCAAGTAGCAGATCTGACGGGAGCAGACTGAGATAGGACAACACACCAAATTGCAAAGCAAAAACCTAGGATAGGGGTGTGGGGCGCCCTGGTCCTGACAGGACAGGGGCGCTAGGCACCCTGGTCCCTCAGACAACAGCAGTTTTCAGCACTTTTCGACAGCTTTCAGGTTGCCAAAAGGAGCAGTTTCAGGTGTAGAATCAAGTCACTGGCGCATGCGCCCCCATCCCGAACATTTCCACTCAGATTTTAACCCCAAGTACACATCTGCATTCTCCTTTTATCCTTGTGTTTACAGCTTTTCATCACTTAATCTCAATTCTACAATCTTGTGCTCAAAGTTACTAGTTCATACTTACACTTTAGGGTTAATAGTTGAACTTGTATCATTTTATCTATCATTTGCAACAAAGGAATATAAATCCTAATAGGTAGCCCATGGCTCTCTCTTCTACAAAAAGAAGTAGCCAATTGTGTGATACCTCTAGGCTCTTTCGTATTCCACAAGTGTGTGATTGAAAGTGAGATTAGGGCATGTTTGCTTAGTGTCACTTTTTCCCCTACACATTTTGGTGAACTCGACGTGAACTCCAATCTTCTCTAATTCTGATTTATGTTTTCAAATTTGATTTTTTATGCTATTTCAAATTCAAATTTGTATTTACAAGTTTTAATTTCTTGCAAGATTCAAAAATTTAGAGGAATTTTTTGCTAATTTTTCAATTCAAAGTGGAACTTGTGGATAGCTTAATTGGGATCAATAATTTCAAATCTGATTTAGGAACTCATTTGAATCATAAATTTCATTTTCTAAATCTACATTCTAAGTGCTTGCATTGGTTAAAATTAAACATTTCCTTCTATTTTGCATGTGTTATCATTTGAAAAAGGAAAATTGTTGTCATGATGCATTCATTTCATAGATGTGATAATGGGTTAGCTTCCCTTGTTTCAATTTTTCCTTCTCCTAAAGAACCTCCCCCCATCTATAACAACATTTTAGTGCCTCAAGAGTTTCTACCAATCCCTTTGAGACTCTCCCATTCTCTAAGGATGAAGACTTTAAGAGTGATCTTGACAATTCTCCTAAAATGTGCCCTTCCTATTTAGCTATCCTAGAGGAAGAGAATGATATCATAAACACCTTTCTTAATGTTACTTCACCTTCCCTACATGATGCCTCTCTAAGTGAAAATGTATTGATGGACATTGACTTATTTTCTCCTAAAGTTGGTCCTTCCAATGGGGGCATGTTAGTGCAACAAGAGGTTATGAACACTTCTTTCAAAGATCTCCTTCCTAAGCATGAATCTTTGGAGAAATATGTTCATGTTCCTCCTAAAAAACACTCCCTTCATGAGGATCCTTTTGTGCAAGAAGATGACATTATCCCTACATTTCCTAGTGATGGCATTTCCTTTTCCAACAAAATTCCCACTAGAGATGATGAATTAATGATAAATGCTTACCCTTCTCCTAAAGTTGGTCTTACCCATAAGAATCCCTTAGAGAAAGAATATGAAATAATAAGGAATTTCCTTAATTCTCTCTCCCCTAAAGATCATATTGAACATATTTTGAGGAAAGAGGATGAGTTTAACACATCTATTGATGCTCTCTCTCCTAAGGATGAGGAATTAATAAACAATGTTATCTCCTCTCCCGAAATTGACAATACTTCAAACATTCCTTTCAACAACTTCACTATTTGGGATGAACCATTAGAAGAAGGTGTAGATTATTCTCTACCCCATGAGAGAACCCTAGCCAAAGGGGATGAAATCAAGATTGAAAACTTCCTTGATAGTTTCTCACCTTCCTTGAATCTCAATTATTCTCCCTCTAAAAATAAAGCGTCTCCCTCTCCTCAACTTGGTTCTACTCATAAGGATACCCTAGTTCAAAGCAAGATGGTTAACATCTCTTTCAAAGATCTCCCTCTCAAAAGTGAGACTTTAGAAAGTAATGTTGATCCTTCTCCTAGAGAGTTTATTCCCCATGTAGATCCTTTGATGATAGAGAATGATATGACCTTTCCTAGTATTACTCTTCCTATTGGAACATCAATGTCTACCCCTTGTCTCTCTCCTAAAATTGATTTAATCCATGATAAGATTTTAGTGCAAGAGAAGACTATCAATAATTCTTCCAACACTTTTGTTCATTCCTCTAAACCATCCTCAATCAATTTGATACATGTGAATGAAACACCTAACAAACCTCTCTTCACTGTCCAAGGTGCTTGTCCTTCTCAAAATTCTCAACCTTTAAATAAGCCTATCTTAGTGGTTCAAGGTGGTTATGCTAATGATTCTTTTTGCACTCCTAACAAACCTATTATTACTATGCAAGGAGGTTATTCAACTAAGAGCCCTTATGAGTATGCTAAGCAACTGACTAGAGAGAGTTATAATGCGGTTGCTCATACCTATAATACTAGAAACAATAGGCAACCTAATCCTCCTCTAGTTATCCCAACTTCACTTCCTCCTTCCCAACCTATTCTTCCACAAGCTCCACGTATTTCACAAGTTCTTGGTAAGGAATATGATCTCATAGAACAACTTAAAGCTACCCCTGCTAAGATATCCCTTTGGGATTTGATCCAAACTTCTTCCGCTCATCATGGAATGTTACAAGATGCCTTGAAAGATTTGAATGTTCCTCCACCTAATACATCTAGTCATATAGTGTCTTTGGTTAACTCTGTGATGAATCCTAAAGCTCAAATTGTGTTTACTCAAGATGAGTTGCCTACTAGTGAAATTCAACATCAATATGATCCCTTGATGATTGTGGTTATCATAAATGACACTGCTATAAGATGAACACTGGTAGATAATGGTTCTGGCCTTAATGTGTGTAGCATTAATCTATTGCATAAGATGAATGTGGATACATCCCTTATTGAGCCTGACTCTCATCCCATTCGAGGCTTTGATAATGTGGCTAAGTCTTCATTAGGTATTATCACCTTACCCATCATAGTGGGACCTATTACTTTGCCTACTCCTATCCATGTTATGTCGGGAAATCTAACATACAACTTGTTATTAGGGAGACCTTGGATTCACAGTATGCAAGCTATCCCCTCTACATTGCATAGACAAGTTAAATTTATTTATAATAATAAGACATATACCTTGATAGGTGATACTAATTTTCAAGCTTGTTTGCAAACATCTACTTCCAAAGGGAGTTCTTCTAAGCCTTCCTCTTCTAGTGATGACTCGTTAAACAAGATACCTATGGATGGATCATTACCCTCTGATAATCAAAATTCTTTGGATGAGTCTGAAGTTCCTAAAGAAGATTTTTCTCAACTTGAATCTACACATGAAAAGGCTTTTGATCCTGAGAAGGTTCTCACAGAAGACGATTGGGGATCTCTTGATTTCAATCCCACCTTTGTAGGTGAGTATAATGTTCCTCCTAGAGAGCTTAAAGTTAAAAAGAAGAAAGAAACTAGAGATCAATCAGTTTTACCTGAACCTATGAGCAATAATTTTGTGGCCGCTTCTCAAACTTCTTCTCCTCACACCTCTAATTCTGAAGAATTTGATTCTTTGTCTTATGAAAAACCACCTTTTCTTTCTGAAATGGCTAATCGTTATGGTCATGGTTTCCATATTTTGGCTAAGAGTGGCTATAGTGGAAATGGTTGTGGCGCAAATGAACAAGGAATTAAAGTTCCTTTAGAACATAACATGCATGAATATTCATTTGGACTTGGATATAATCTTTCTAAGCCCACCAAAGCATCTAAAAAACCATCTCTCAATGTGAATGCTATATTTAGTAGTGATGATGATCTCACTTCAACTAAATCATCTTCTACTTCTATCAACTCTCATTCCCCTCATAAGGAAATATTGGCGATGAACAAGTCTCTTTATGAATCACATCAAATTTCTAAATCCACTTATGAATCTTTATCTCCTATTCATCATAAAGTCCTTTCCTCCAGGGATAAGGCTCTAATAAATTACACTCATCCCTCTTCTAAGATTTCTTGTGACTTTTCTTCTTCAATTTTTATCACTTTATACATGTTTTTGATCTCACTTATAGTTGAGCATTTAGCATGTCATATTCAAATACCTTATTCAATCTATCATGTCTTTAAATAACATTAATGGCTATTATGTTGCTCATCATTATGTGACTCATTGTCATTCATGATGGTACAATTTCAAGTGCAATCATATTTTTGAAGCAACATAATAGCCTAATTTTTCTATGTTATCTCTTGTTCCTATGGGGTAATAGTGTGGAAATATTGATCATCTTTTCTTTAGAATCCTCTTTTCCTAGATATGAGAGAAGATGTGTATTCTCTTTCTTATCCTACCCACTTCTTGTGAGGAGCATTTTACATACACTAATGTCTTGCTTGCATGAACTCATGTGAGTATGTAGTACATTTTGCTTATATCTAAATCTCTCCCTAGAAGATTGTGTAAGTCCTTCTCATTGTCCTTATCCTTGGGAGGCAATGATCTTTCCTTATTTTTATCTAAGGATCCACTTTTTCCTATTTCGTGGATGGTGTGAACTTTATTACTTGATGTTATTCCTTGTATGCATTTGTTGTTGTTTGTTCAAGGATTCTCTCTTACAAGAGGTGTAAGTCCTTGACTACAACCACTTTTGCACTAGGTAAAATACATCCATAATGAATTCACTCTCCCAATCAGGTTAAAAAGAGCATCATCCTTCATTAAGAATCACTTTCACCTCGCAAAAGAAGGAAGTATTGCATTCTTATTCTCTTCTTTGTCTTATTCTAGAAGATGTTGTATTTGTCTAAGACAATTCCTCTCAGGGATAGGTGTCTTTTGTACAAAGATCTCTTCTCCTCTAAGGATCTCCTTTACACATACTACAAGATATCCCTTTTCAACTATCTTATCCTTGCTTAAAGAGTGCAAAACTCTCTTGCTTGGATCTATGACATTGTTGCATTTTTGGGGTATCTTCTTTTGTGATGAAGGTAGGTATCCTTATTCTACTTTTCTTATGACATAAACATTACACTTTTTGAGCAATGGGTCATTCTCGGAACGAGAGCACAGACTCTTAGAGTGAGATGTCTCCATTTTTCTTTTATGCAAGGTGATTATTCTCGGAACTAGAGCACAGACTCTTAGAGCGAGATGTCACGCTTTTGTACTATACATATACAGGTTGTAGCATACTCGGGCATAGACTCCTATGAGGTGCTTCTAACCTAACTTACACACACATGCACGAGGTTGAGTGGAAATAGCAGCATAAGGCTAGACTTTCTCACTCTCCTCCCTTACATGGATCACCTAGACAGACTCTGGGGGCTAGTTTTCCATGTCCTTTTTCCCATGGATCACCTAGACAAGATCTAGGGGCGAGAAGTCCATGTTTTCTCTCTCACTATTCTTCTCATGGATCACAAATGTGTGTATTCATGCTTTTTCCTTTCTTTTCTTCTCTTTGCATTTTGTTTCCATTTACATCCTTCATCTTGCGTTAGAGAACTCTCAAATCCTCACTCTTTATTGTGTTGGAATTGAGATTTAGTCCTCTTTCTTACCAAATGATTCTCCATTAGTTTTTTATCTCATATCAAATCTTCTTGTGAGCATTTGTCATCAATATTCTTTAACAATTTGAAGTGGTAAACATGATACCCTGTTTCAACTCACTAAAATTAGCAAGCCGAAACAGGGGGGGGCATATAGCTACCCTCGAATTTTCATCACCTTCCTTAGTAAGCATTAGGTGATTTTGTGATCTAACGTGTGTTTTCTGGGGTGCATTTTCTAACTGTGTACTGCAGATACCGCTGGGGGCTTCGTTCGACAGACTTATGGATATATCCTTTTTCAAATAATGTTTACTTTTCTGTACTTTAGCTTGCATATGCACGTAGTACTCATATGACCGCTAAAGTGGGGGCTAAATGTAGCATCGTAAATTGTATGCACTTGCTAGGGTGGTACAATTTCACACCTAGTTTAGCACCCGCCTTGGCGCATTTTGCATTTTGCATTGCATTTCCCCTTTAGCACTTAATTAATCAAATTAATTAGGTCTAAGGTCCTATTTCATCATCTTCCATATCATAAAGTTGGGCCCTTTTCATTAAAGTGTGCCCCTTTCATTTTATTCCTCCAATACATCATTTAATCAAAAACCCTAATTAGGTCCTATTTTGAACTTGGGGGCTTGATTTCGGGGGTCAAAACATCTCGAAATCAGCTGTAACTTCGGGATTTGCTCTAAAATCATCATATCCGACGGCCCTGAAAATTTGGTGAAAATTTGTCGGGACCATGGCGCCCGGAGTGCACACGGTCCCGAACATTTTTCCCAAAATTTTAGGAGTGCGATCCAATCATAAAATAAAGCTTAACCCCAAGAAATTGGCGGGAGATTCAATCTCTAGGTCGGCCAAAAGTTGAAATTAAGACCTAGGGTTTCATATATAAGAGCTCTCTTTCTTCATTTGAAAGGATCAGAATTTTGGTTTCAGGGGCCTTCTATGCAGCGAAAGAGTAGATCTTTGAAGACTTCAACAACATTCAACATCCATCCATCAAGCATTCATCAATTTCATTCATCCATTTAGGGCTTTGAAGACATTGAAGAGCAATAGGGGATTACCGACTGAAGATTGGCTTGTACCCCTCCCTTGGGGTTGGGTATGATTTCATGTTGTTTTCATGTCTTTGCATAAGCCTCATTGTATCATTTGTATTCATGCTTTAGATCACTTTGCATCTTGATTTGGAGCATTTACATTATCATTTACAAGCAATTAGGGTTTACTTTCTAGGTTGCTCTAGTTTGCTTACTTTCATTTTAGGATCTTGCACACACACAAGGTCTGCACACACAACTTTTACTATACAACTTGGCTATTCGTGGAGGTGGAAATCACCAAAGCGGGGGGTTGACTAAGGCAAAACCCTATATAGCCACCTACAACCCCTTTTCAAATATAAGTGCAGATTTTTGATTTCGAAGGACGCCGCAAGTTGCAGATCCGACGGGAGTAGACTGAGACGGGAAAACACACCAAATTGCAGAGCAGAAACCTAGGACAGGGGCATGGGGCACCCTGGTCCTGACAAGACAGGGGCGCTAGGCACCCTGGTCCCTGGGACAAGGGCGCTGGGCGCCCTGGTCCCTCAGACAGCAGCAGTTTTCAGCACTTTTCGATAGCTTTCAGGTTGCCAAAAGGAGCAGTTTCAGGTGCAGAATCAAGTCAATGGCGCATGCGCCCCCGTTCTGAACATTTCCACTCAGATTTTAACCCTAGGTACACATCTGCATTCTCCTTTTATCCTTGTGTTTACAGCTTTTCATCACTTAATCTCAATTCTACAATCTTGTGCTCAAAGTTGCTAGTTCATACTTACACTTTAGGGTTAATAGTTGAACTTGTATCATTTAATCTATCATTTGCAACAAAGGAATAGAAATCCTAATAGGTAGCCCATGGCTCTCTCTTCTACAAAAAGAAGTAGCCAATTGTGTGATACCTCTAGGCTCTTTCGTATTCCACAAGTGTGTGATTGAAAGTGAGATTAGGGCATGTTTGCTTAGTGTCACTTTTTCCCCTACACAAATACCATGATAAACCAAATAGTAATTAGAAGTACCTCACAAATATCTAAACACCCACTTGACAAAATTCCAATGCTCCTTACCAGGATTAGACATAAACCTGTTGAGAACTCCCAACGCTTGGTCTATATCTAGTCTGGTGCAAACCATTGCATACATCAAACTCCAAACAACACTAGCACAAGGAACCTTAGACGTATCCTCATAATCATCATTATAACTCAGACACTTGTCTAAAGTCAACTTAGTACTAGATGGAAAAGGAATACAAACTAGCTTACAATCGTGCATATTAAACCTCTACAAAATAGTATCAACATACTTACTCTGGCTTAACCAAAGCTTTTTGTGAGCACAATCTCTGCTAATCTTCATCCCAAGAATATATTTTTAAGCCCCCAATTATTTCATATCAAATGTTATAGAAATTTGAGCTTTGAGTTTTCTAATCATCACATTGTTGTTACCCATAAAGATGTTGTCAACATACAAGACAATGATTAGTATCTGATCATCGATAACCTTTTAGTGTCTTAAAATTGCACCATTTGCAATTTCAACTGCATTTGGGTCTTCACTTTAGTGTTTGCACCCCTTCTCTTGATTGAAGACCTGATTATGCTCATACACATCACAAACACCAAAAATTTGGACTTTGCACTTGTTCTACACCTTGATCTTGGCCTAAAATAGGGCAGGACCAGGGCGTGGCATCATGATCCTCCCTAAAAGGGGCCCAATTTAACCCCTTTTTCCCATTTCAAATTTGAGCGAGATTTCCCTCTTTGTGTTGGCTCAAGTTGGAAAATAAGCCAATTAACCCGATAGGAAATTATATAAAGAGGATTTCCCCTCTCATTTGAACATCTATCAATCCAACATATCTATCAAGCATCCGACAAATACACAAGAGATCAAGCATTCAAGAGCAATTGAGCATTTTCAGTCTTCCTTCAAGATTTGGAGTAGCAATAGGTCAAGATTCAAGCATTGAATTGGAGATCTACATCCTATTTCATGAAACCCTAATTCCATGTGGAGGCAAGAAAAACTTCACAAGGAGGTATAATCTTTCAATTTCAGTCATAATTCAACATCTCCCTAAAAAGGAGAACATTTCCTTTCAGCCATTTCAATTACATTTATCTCAATTTCATGGTTAATTCCAAAATTGGGGTTTGACCTAAGGCAAGCCCCTATTCCCAACCTATTTCCCTTTCTTTCTGTGTGTAGGAAACAAGTGTGTAGCTTTGCTTCTCAGATTAAGATTTATTTGTAGAGACAGAACAACCCTTTTTGGCATGTAGAAAATTTGGCAGATCAAGAGGCATTGTCATGGTCCCTTCTTTTTCGAGGCATTTTCGCAGGGTAGATTTGAATTAGCTTATATTACTCAAATCTAGGTGCACAACCAAATCTCAAACCTGTAGCTCAATATTTTCTCAGTTTTGCCTTTAATTCTAGCACTTTACCCTAAATCAGCATTTCAACTCACAAAAGAGAGAAAAACACATTCATAATCAACCAATCCATTTAGTATTTAGTCCTTATCTGATTTGTGACTGAATCTAGCAAACCCCCCCCTCTTTTGAATCTAAGGGAATTCATTCTCTCCCAAAGCACAAAATTGATTTGGTGATTTCTCCTTCTATGTTGCAAATTGCCAAATCAAAATTTCCCCTTTACAGACCTAATATAAACACAATGATCTTCCTCACTCATTTTATAACCCAAATTCACTACAAAAGTATCAAACTTCTAGTACCACATCCTACATGATTGTTTCAAACCATACAAAGATCTCTTTAACCTACAAACCAATTGTTCTTTCCCTTTCACAGCAAAACCACAAGGTTTCATAGAAGTCAATTTAGGATAGATTTTTTCAACAAAATCAACTCCCTCTCTCTAGGAGTAGCCCTTGGCCACAAGTCTAGCCTTGTACCGCTCTAATTGTTCATCTACTCTGAACTTATTTTTAAATACCAACTTGCATCCAATGGGATTCCTTCCTTTGGGAAAGCTTACAAGATCCCAAGTGTCACAACTGTCTATGGCTATCATCTCCTGATCCTCCTACATGGCTTGCATCTAATACTCACTTTCCTTTGAAGAGAGAGCCTCCATGAATGATCTAGGTTCATTGTCAGTACTTAACAAAGAAAGTATACAATAGAAATCTAGTGGGCTATACCTATCAACTGGGTTGTATTGTCTTGCCACTTAATCTTTACACTTTGTGAGTGCTATGAAACTTGTGGCGATTGTTCAAAACCCAAAATGGACATCGTTTCTCCTTCCAAACTTGATCTCCTTATGCATGACCCTTCATGTCTCATATGGATGTGGGAAGGAGTATATTTTATTTATTTTTTATTTATATTTAACACTTCTTCATGTTCACCTTTTGAAAATACAATCACAAATATCCATAAATTACAAATATTTAATATTTTTCTCACATGTCCTAGGGAACACTTTCCAAAGAACGTGGAGACATGTGAATGGTTTAGGATTGCAAGGTTAATGTCACCTTATACTAAAATTCTCTGAATTGACATTATACATTGAAATTACATCTAAGAGATGTATAAAGTAAAATCAAGTATAGTGATCAAGGCCCATGGCCTTCCTATACCAAGATAACTTTTCTATGGAGGAATCAACAATCCTTTTCCTAAAGTCTACATTTCTTATTCACGTGCACTCTTTTTCCAAAATTTCAACACTTTTCTCTACAAGCACAAGAGGAGAAGCTCATCCCTCATAAGCTCTGTGGGGTCAAACACAAGGTTCTCATGATCAGAACTCAGTTGAGGTTAATTCATAAACTTTATAACAAAGTGTGATCACAATTGCTACATCAAGTAGAGCTAGTGAAAAATCTCCAAAGAAGGGAAAGGGCATTAAGAAAACCTATGAAAAATCTCCTACCAAAAACTCAAGAAATTATAGAAATAAGAGAAAAGGAATGCCAAAGGAGATGCTAATAGAAGATCTTAGAAGAGAAGAAGAGGATCTTCCCCCACCACAATAGGTAATTCTTGATCTACCTCTAATCTTATTTTACCTCTTGTAAATGCATCCACCCAGTTAACTCTTCAGCCACCATTTTCTAGTAAGATCCCATTTTTCAGGAGAGACTTGCATTTTCCTCGTAGTTTGTAACAGTAGACCAAGAGGCTACTCGTACTTCCACTCACTAACCAAGAAGAAGATTATAGAGCTTGTAAATTTTCCTTAACAAGATGTAATAGGTTATTTCTTACACAAATTTCCAAGGACAAAGATTCCAAAGATTACCTCTAGGCTTATGAAGGGCCCCAATACTGAAAATCTGTGTAGAAATAGCCCAACCACTTGAACAACAAGAAAATATCAAATTTTTCCAAAAGACTTTATAATTAAAAAGGTTGATCCAGGACCATCTTCAAGAGAATGAGATTTGCACAACTTCCATATGCTAGCTAAAAAACTAATGGGAAGGATTGAGATATATGGAAAAGGTAAAAGGGGTCGTAAACAATTGGTACAACATTGAAAAAATTATATTAAAATTCTAGTAGTTCCTACTCCTCAACCAATAAGCCAAGCCAACACGCCATTTGATCCTAATACTCCTATCAGCCAAGAAATAGTTAACAAGTTGCAGAAATATATAACAATTGGAAAGGCAACAAAGGAATGGGCAAAAAGAATTATTGAAAAAAGGGTTCAATATATTCATGAGATTAAGAGGATTTATGATGAAGTGATTTTATTGAAGAAATAGACTAACATTGATATTCTAAATGTCAGAAGAGAAGATGGAATCTGGTAGCTTGCATATAACAATATCAAAGAGATTATGAAATTTGGACATGATAAATTTGTTCCAGAAATGAAAATTGCCAACCTCACTAAGAACAAATGCGTACCATGGAAAAGGAGCATAGAATGGAAGGCCATTTATTAAAATAGGGTATAAGAGAGCACTAAAAGTTTCTTAAGGAATGTGATTCAAGTATCGAATAAATTCAAAGGGAATTCTCCGTAATCCAGGTGCAATTGATGAAGGAAGATGGCTAGAAATGGAAACAATGGAGTCCATGATGAATTGATTCACAAAAATGAATGAAGATATGACAAATTCAATGTCAGTTGGTCCAGAAAATCTTAGTAAGTTATCCACTATTCACTCTATGTTTACGATGTGTGCAGAATCCTCTATAGGCTATTTAGACCGGATGGATAATGTGAGAGCAGGGAGAAATTTATGGAAGAATAGAATCCAAAACATGGTACTCTTTAGCATGGCGAGGTCCCAGCTATAACACAAGCTTACAAAGACTTGAAGGCAAGAAATGCTACATCAGTAATGCTAGAGAAAAGTTACTAATGCAAACACATCCTCCTAGTTGTGAAGCAATATGAGAATGTCAACATTTATGATTTTTTTATTACAAAGGCATTATGTTTTAACAAAGTTAAAACTGAATGCAGATGGAAATAGTTATACAGTTATACTTTATAAATTGTTTCAAATATTTTATGAGGGTCAGACAATTTTTTATTGGCATTGTATTGTGTTGCATACTTTTCAAATTTAGAGGATCAATAGAAAAAAATTGACCAAATTTTCAAAATAGTTCTCTATCTATGTGCAATGAGTTAAGATTTTTTTCTTGTATGTAATTAAATCTACGTGCTTGTCTCAAAATCCAAAATTAATAGTATATACTTTATGTTGGATGTTCCATCTGAATATTAAAGTTCACATCTATGAGTGTATGTCTCAATAGTAGCTATCATCAATTGTATAATTGTAATTTTCATCTCCTACTATGAGAATTCCAATTTGTGTATTGATAACAATGGTTGAAAGTGTTAAGATAAAATAGACTATGAGCTTCAACTTGCATTTTAAGTTGTCATCTCTATAAAAGTTGGAATTAACCACATTTTCTACATAGTAATGTGCAAGTGTTAGTGCCTTTCCTCTTTCTAGTTAAAAACATAGATCATATTATAAATTACTATCAAATAAACCAAGTGTTAATCATATGTGGGACCTATACCATTAAAAATTCAAAAGGAGGTTAATCTATAAACTATCTAACTATTAGTTACAACTTGTCTTTCAAACTAGGCGTGTAGAGTTAATCTTGGTGAACAATATAGAAGGATAAATCAGTTAACCAACAATAGCAAAGCTCTACCAAATTGTTCACTCAACTCTACAAACTTGAAGTATAATCTGAAATATTCATTTAAATTGATCATTTATTAAAGCATCAAGGAATGCTCAAGGATAATGTGTACTTTTGACTAATGATCACCATGTACCTCTCCTCAAGGGCTTGGTATGGTTCCATTTTTTCCTCACATTTATGAGTTTTAATCTCTAGATCTGATTTACTATTACTTGATGTTTGGTATGCATATTATGCTTTCTTGTGTTGGTTTTACACCATCTTTGTTTGAATCACATAGGATTCCACTCTAACACACTTGAGTAGGGTTTCCTTTTTATGTTTATGCATGTCACTACTTATGACAATCTAAGACACACTTAAGGTTTAGAACACATACTTTTTTTCAGTATCAACTTCACTATTCATGGAGGTAGGAATACCAAAATGAGGTTTTTACTAAGGCAAGCTCCTATACAGCCACTACCATCTTTCCTCTGTTTGCGCTTGTGTAGGTAAAGATCTAGAAATTTACAATAGTGTGAAGGTACTAAAAGATAGGATTTCTAGTAACAAAGATCATCATCATTAATTTTGAAGAAAATATTGGGATAGAGTTGCCTAGTGCCTTTATCTTGCTTGTTTCAACTCAATTATTAGGAGACGGGAGTTCTAAGTTTGTACATTCTAGATTTGGACAAGAAAGTCATACTGCAGAACTTTGGGACAAGGCATCTAGTGAACTAGTCCCGCATAGAAACTCTTTGTTTTCAACTAGAAGTGTGCCTTGATATCTTTGTTCCATTTATATAATTGTTTGTTGCTTCTTGTTTTTATTAGTTTAGCTAGTCATGCATTTTTTAGGACCTAATTTGATAGCATCTTAATTGTTAGATTTAGCCAAGATCAAGGGCACAATGAAAAGCATAAAAGAGAGATAAAAGTATGACAAGAACAAACTGTATTCTCATCAATATGCAAATGATCAACTAGATTCGCCAATACAATGAATATGGGCCTTCTTATATAGGCAAGGCCATATGGATATACGAGCACACAATCATGACATGTGGCTCAATGAGAAACAAGGGTAGGTAAGAAATACTAGGGCTATGTAGGTAGGAGAAATAATATAATATTCCACAAGAGGTGGATGACCCACCGAATGTGGAGTGTAACAGCAAACTAAGACCACAAAAGGTGGAATTTCTCCTACAAGCTATATCCCTATGTGCACACTTCCCTAAGTGTCTCAAATCTAAACTACAAAGAGATGCATTATCCTAAGTTAACTTAAGTAAAGTGTGTAGACACCTAAAATTGTCATGTCTAATTAAATAAATATTTTATTTATTTAATTATCTAAGCTTAATTCTTCTATTAATTAAATAAATCTTTATTTATTTAATTAATTCATTTATCCTCTTCTAGCCTTATTTCTCATTTAAATAAATACATTTATTTATTTAAATTATCCTTTTCCTAAATTAAATAAATATCTTATTTATTTAATTATCCCACTTCTTCTATTAATTAAATAAATCTTTATTTATTTAATTAATTCATTAGTCTTTTCTACCCATGACACATGTCATTCATCTCTTAATTCATACACTACCTACCCCTTTCATTATTTTATTATTTTTTTTACCTACCCTCTAATCATAGCCGACCTCCTTTTACACCTCTCAATCTTATCCCTCCATTTCATATGGTGTCTTCTATATAAGATGATACTTCCTTCATTATCAAACCCTAATCAATCATTCTAATCAATCATTCTAACTACTTGATCAATTGACTACTTGGCATATGCGATCCTACTTGCAACCACATTCCGTTCTTTGTTGAGCTCTTGTGCATATAAAATCTGAGAGAAAATATATCAAGCAAGATCAATGGAGATAGGAAGAATGGAGATCCAAACCCTATTGGAAATGTGATGGTATAATCTTTGTGATTTCATTTAATTTGCATTGTCTTAGGTAATCTTCATATGTTATGGTGGATTTTTGTTGTTGTTAGGCTAGGGTTTTGTGGTTGAATTCATTTAGCCTTTCAATATTGTTATTATTGTTATCCATTTTCACCATATACATTTTGGCACACCCCATGGAACATGGATTTTTTTTAGATCTGTGTTTTTTGTAGATTTTTCTAACCCTATATTGCTATTTTGTAAAACAATTTGGAGAATAACCTTGTGCAGCTAGGGTTTTGGACACAAAATCAAGATCTTGGAGTGTTTCGATCATATCTCACAAATAGCCTACGAAATTTTGCACCAAAGTTTTTCTGCAGATTGAAAAAAGTATCAAGAGCTCTCAATCCAAAATTTAGAATTTTTTGAGCACATTTTCATTTTCTATGAATTTTTTATGATTTTTCATAAAAAATTAATTTTGAGAGAAAATGAGAAACTTTTTCGGATTTTCTTACATTTTTGGAAATCTCTCATAAATATACATAGGATCTGTTCTTTGTGATTTTAATTTTGATGCAAAATATTTCCCTAAAAATTGGATCTTTAAAAATTAGGGTTTTTCCTTATTTTGATCAGATCTCACAAATGGCTTTGAATTTTGACATCAAATTTTTTGTGAAGGTCAGGAAAAGTATCAAAAAGATTTAGTAAAAATTTCAGATTTTTGGGATCTATTTTTCATTTTATATGAACTTTTTATGAGTTTTCATAAAAAATTAATTTTGAGAGCAAATTAGCGAATGTCTCAGATTTTCTTACATTTTTAGAAATCTCTCATAATTATACATAGGATCTGTTCTTTGTGATTTTAAATTTGATGCAAAATCATTCCTCAAAAATTAGATCTTTGAAAATTAGAGTTTTACATTATTTTACTCATATCTCACAAACTGCTTGGATTTGTTGGAGAAATTTTTTTTTGTAGGTTTGGAAGACCATCAGGAATCTCCAGTAAAAATTTCAAATTTTTTGGATCGATTTTGCATTTTATATGAATTTTTTATAATTTTTCATAAAAAATTAATTTTTGGAGCAAATTAGCAAATTTTTTGGATTTTCTTACATTTCTGGAAATCTCTTGGAATTTTACAGATGGTATTTTTTTTATGATGAATCAGATCTTTGAATTGGTCAACAAAACACATTGTTGAAGGCCCCTATTTCACAAAGTCTTTTGGATCTAAAATTTACCTAACTTGTGTGCTTGCAGGAAGGGGTGATCATTTGAAACAATCCAAACTACTAATAAATATTTGTTGCAGGTCCTTGGCAAGGGTTTTTGGATTTTTATTGTGTGCCTTGTTTTCATAGACTAGCAAACACTTCAATTGGTGCACTAAAATTGAATCATTGTCTTTTGTGTCTTGAGCAATAGACTCTTTTTGTTTAATCTTTAGAGGGCTTGTCTTCCCGTGTGGTCATTAGGACTACTAGTGAGAAGAGAACGCCCCAAGTGGTAGCAAGGAAAACCCACCTCTTCCGCACCACTATAAACAACTGTATTCATGGTGAAAACTATGGATAACATGTGCTGATTAGTTCATACCGACACTATGTCTCCCCATAAACCCATTTGATCAAATTTATTTGATCAGTTGTAGGGCGTAACCCCTACCGGCTGGGAGCCTTCTGTATTTATAGAGCTGAAAGTGCCACATGTATGGCCACATGAGCGGATGCCCTTACTAGCGCCTTTTTGTTTTAGAAGCCAAAATCCTTCTAGTTGTTGAGGCAGGAGGTCGGACCTCTGGTAGCGGCCCACACACATACGGTTCTTAGTAGAGGTACAAAGTTCACCACGGGGAGTTTTCGTGGGGACTGATGCTTGGCTGACCCGAGAAGTGAGTGCCGAGGGTGGAGCTAGTGAGGTCAAGCATCTAAGTATCCGCTCTGAATAGCGTAGCCTCAAGGGTAAAACCTCATGTGGGATCAACAACTATTGTCTTGGCCAGCCATAAGAATTGTGCTTGACTTATTTTAAACATTCAAAACATTCAAGACCAAACAACAAAACATTGTGTCTTTTGTGTCTTCAAGTGTATGCAAAACATTTTTACATCAAACAACACAATTTTCTTAGAGTCATTTTGAGTCTAAACACTTGCAAACATTGAGTCCTCATCAACATTGTGTCCTCTTGTCATGAAAAATAGTCAAACATTCAGATTTGGTCATAACCAACAACTTCACAAATTGGAAAAATTTTACAATCCAGCAAACAAGAGCAATCAGTTTCGGAATTCTTGAGCTTCCTAGGTTGTTTCTACAGGTTTTCATCTAGCATTCAACTTGTCTTTGGGTCTCACAAAATCCATCATTGCTTTACACCTTACATTACATTCACATTTGTCTAAACTTGAGTCAAAAGGTCACTTGCTTGTCCTCATCATACTTTGTCAACACACTACATACAACAACATTTTGCTAAGTGGTCCCTCATCAAGGTCTATCACCTTTGGGTCTCATTTGGTCTTACTTAGAGTCAAGGTCAACTTACCTCATCAAGAGAAACTATCCTCTCTTTGGAAGTCACACCTACTCTACTACATACATACTTGGTCTTACACTTTGGACATTGCAAGTACACCTCAAATTAATTTACATTCCATCCAACTCTTAGTCTTCCATACTCTTTCCATTTTCATCTAGTCTCACACATCTTGGTCAATACCTAGTTCATGGTTGAAACCCGTCTTCAAAAATCTAGGAGAGAAACTAAAGAGGCTCAAGGGTCCGCAAACATGAGTTCTTATGAGTATGACAACGATATCTTTTTCAATTCTGATCATACTACATTACCTGACATGGATGCCTATAGAAACATTCCAAATGTTGAGAACATGGACACTACAAACAACAATGATACACACAATGATGATATGGACAACTTTTCCATACATTCAGTAGATGTGGAACAATCCATTATGAATCCCCATTTCAATCGATTGGTTGAGGAAATAATGAGGAGGGATAGACAATACTTCTTACAAATGATGGCACAAAGTGGACCCAAGATACCTCATGATTTTGACATGTCTCAAATAATGGAAAATCAACCTTTGCAACAACCTCACTCCAACATGGATCAAAGGAGACCTAATAGTGGAGGCAATAGAAGACCACATCTTGTGCCTAAATCACCATCATCTTTGTTTCAAAAACCAGAGGTCCCACATACACATGGTCAAGCATATGATACTCACCTTTGCAGACCATTATGGAAATCTTATGTAGAGAAATATGCTCAATCACATACCAATGCTAAGGATCAACCACCAAAGCAATTGGATATTCAAAGGCATGCTCAAAATTTGGACACAAGGAAACCCCATGTCAAATTTGGGGACAACACACTAGAACAAACTCATGACATGCCTGTAGAGTATGGTATACATGGACAAAGCAGATATTTTGTTCCTCAACATGAATCTATACCAAGTGGTCCATATATGCAGCATCACTATAGACCTCCTCCATATGAACATGTGTATGATCAATATCATCCATATATGCAACATGCTCCTCCTCCAATTGGTGCCTCAAGCATGGGGTATGGTCCAAGAAGTCGATCTCCACCTAAGAACAATTTGGAGCAACAAATCAGGGACTTACAAAAGAAAATGGAGGACATAAATACACCGAAGCCAACATACACAATGAGAGACATATGTCCTTATCCATTTGACAAGAGCATTCCAATGCCTCCTTTTCCTACACACTTTGTGACGCCTAAATTTGATAAGTATAGAGGAAAAGGGGATCCTAAGGCACACATAAGACAATTTTTCACAGCTTGCATTGAGGTAGCAATAGAAGAGACATATTTGATGAGATTATTCCCACAAAGCTTAGGTGATCAAGCTATGGAATGGTTCTCCCAACTCCCACTTGGTATTAAGTCATGGGGTGATCTAGCAGAGGCATTTATCCAACATTTCTCCTACAACATAGAGACAGACATATCAATCACTACTTTGTGCAACACCAAGCAAAAAGAGGGAGAGTCTTTTGCATCATTTTTACAAAGATGGAGGAATCTAGCCAGCAGATGCTCTTGTGAAATTCCACAAAAACAAATGGTAGAAATGTTCACCCAAAATGTTAACAAAGACATTGGCTATGATCTAAGGAAAGCTTGTTTGTCCACCTTCAAGGACGTCATTGAAAAAGGCTTAGCAACAGAGAAGGTCCTAATTGAACAAGGAGTCATTAAGATATTCAAGGAAAACAAAGATGACTTTAAAGGAAAAGACAAGCCAAGATTTTGGAATAAAAACAAGAACACAATCAATGATGGTGTTGTTGATGCCAATACAGTGCGACCCAAATTCATTTTTTCTGGATCAAGTTCTACAAACAATCAAGTGAATACTCAAACAACTTCCAGATCACGAAGGAAGTACACCCCATTGGGAGAACCGCTTGAGTCAGTTTTCAAGAAGCTAGTGGCAAACAAGGTAATCACAGTTCCAGATTTTCCTCCGTATGAACCAAAGGTCAAATCAAATTGGTGGAATGATGATGAGTATTGTGAATTTCATAAGAGCAAGTGTCATAAGACAGGAAATTGTCATCGACTGAAGAACATCATACAAGATCTCATTGATAGAGGTAACATTGAGATTGAGGGACATTCCTCCAATCAAGAACATGAGATGTTTAAGGAACCGTTCCCAAAGCATGACAAGGGAAAAGCTAAAGCCATAGATGACCAAACCAACTATACTAGAGCAATCGATAACTATGATTCAACTATCAATCACATTTCGATGGACAATTACATCTCTACCATTATCATCAAGGACAAAAACCCTGAGAATTCTACCCGAAGACCCAAGATTGTCCTAAAAGGTGTTGGATCTTCTTCCGAACCTACCTCTGAATGTCGTGTTACAACCCATCGAGGCAAATTCACTTTGCAAGGTGCTCCAGCAAAAAACACCGCTTCCTCATCAACCAAACCTGAGTATGACCTTATAGAACAGTTAGGGAAGACACCCATGCTCATCTCCATCCTTGAGCTTTTACACATATCCCCTGCACATAAATCCATTCTTGACAAAATCTTGAGAGAAACTATCGTTCCTACTAATCTGAACGTGGACCAGTTTCAAGCCATGGTGGGATACCTTTCCATTCCACACTCCCTTACATTCACAGAAGCCGATGATGCCTCCATAAGTCAGCCACATAATGCACCTTTACACATTGAAGCCTTCATACACAAACATAGAATCAAACGAGTCCTGATAGATGGAGGAGCAGGTCTAAACATTTGTACATTGAGCACTATTAAACAATTGGGATATTCCGACAAAGCTGTGAATTCTACAAACAAAATTACTATCAAAGCATATGATGATGAAGAGCATTCATCCAAGGGTACAGTCACCTTACCTCTCAGAGTTGGGCCAGTTATAAAGGATGTGGTTGGTCAAGTACTTGATCTTGATCTCACATACAACATATTGCTAGGACGTCCTTGGATTCATGAAATGAGCGCAGTCCCATCTACATATTATCGATGCATCAAGTTTCCACACAATGGAGTTGAAGTGACCATAAAAGGTGATCCAAACCCATTCATATATTGCAACAATCTGCAACCTCAGTCAGAAATAACAATTCCAGCCAATCGAGAGGCTATTCCTTCATCGGCATATGTGGATCCAGAATCCTTGAAAGCTTCTACATCAAAACAAGCAGAGCTAAAAGAAAAGTTCAAGTTTAAAGACATGAGATGTGGTGAGTATATCTTTCATGTTGATCAACTCCCACTATCTCCTAAGGTATTCAGTCAACAGGAACAACCTACAAACAACTTTCAATGCCAAGGAATTGGGTGTGAACCACCTAGTGTTGTGGCTACTAAGTCTGAATGCAAATCTCCTCTAGTGGTGCAAGCAGCTCTTGATATCAATAGTCCTAAGAGTGGTTCCAACGAAGAATCTATTGAGTGTATCGTCAGCCCTCTTGAAAACTCACATAGCTTTACCATATCATCCACTCATTCTATTTCCACTCCACTTCCAGACTTGGATCAACAAGAATCACAAAAGCCCTTACTTATTGGGGATCAAAAATCAAGCTTTGAAAAGAAAAATCTACAAGTCAAAAATAAAGAAAAGTCCTTTATTCCAAATTAAAATCAAAAGCTATTGGACTCTGAAAAAATCAAAGTCAAGGATAAAAATCCTATGAAGCAAAAAGAACAAGAGTTGATCTCCCCTAATACCAAAATAACTAGGGGCAAAAGTTCTAAAATTTCAAGCCAAAAAGCATACTTGTTGATCCCAAGTCTCCATCATGCTATCCTACTTTCACTTCTTTTCGCAATCACAAGCCTTCATTACTCATCCACATGTTCCACACATCCATTCCCTTTTGGCGATACATCATGGACCTTTAATGGAGCTTCCTCAAGGGACCTTGTTATCAAGGATGCCCAAACTTCTTCAGGTGACACGCATATGGGCCTGTGTAGTCCACACACTAGTAATTCTATCGCAGTTCCTTTATCAAGGAAGACAATCACTCAAGCTACACATCATTCAGTCAAGGAACAATGCAGTTACAATCACAAAGTCAAGCCTCGCACATTTGAGGTAGGTGATTTGGTTCTCAGAGAAAACCCCAAAAATCAGCAAGACAGAGAGAAGAAGGGCAAGTTTGAACCAAATTGGCTTGGTCCTTACATCATTACAGCAGCATATGGATCTGGGGCATATCAGCTCTCAACTACAGAAGGTGAACCTTTGGAGGATCCTATCAATAGCATGCACCTTCACAGGTTTTACACATAGCTCTTTAGAGTATCCTAATTCAAAAAATACAAAAAAAATCAAAATTTTCAAAAAAACAAAAAAAAATCAAAAAATTTCAAAAATACAAAAAAAATTCAAAAAATTTCAAAAATACAACAAAAAAATTATAAAACAAAAAAAATCGTTACTTGGTGAAAACCTGGCAAACAGGTGCCTTGTGACACAAAAAAAACATTGAAAAATCGAAAAAAGTAAAGAGAAATAATTTCGTCCAACAGTGAAAACCACTTCGGTGGCGCCCTGGGCAAGTATCATGGTGAAAACTGGGTTACCAGCGCCATGTGTAGAGACATTGCTCCTCCCTCCTTCGGGATTCACTTTCATCCTTTCACTTTGCACACACTCACGACCAATTCATCCATAATAAACTTACCCATTCCCATCATGGCTTGTTATTGATCTACCCAAGATTGGTTAGCCATTCATAATAAACCTCCCTTTTCACCTCCCTTTCCTTCCATAATAAATCAGATCCTATCTGTGGCTAAGGCAAATCCTACGTCTAGTGATGGGTGTGGAACTAAGAACATCACATGTTTTGAGGAGTACAGTTTCTTCCAGCTTCCTTCAGTCTATCCGTGCACAATCTGCAATAAAGCAACATTTGCATCACAGATCCGCAATAAAGTTCCGTCTTCTCCGCAATAAAGTATCAGTTTCATGGATTCAGTCAATTTCAGATGAGATACAGCAGCAACAATAGGCTTCAACAAATCAAATCTTTCAACAGACTCAGACAACATATGGTTCAATGTTATCTATCCTTTCTGTGAAAGTAAACATTGTGACCACAATCAAATAAGACTTATACAAGTGACAAGAGACACTAAACTTGAGGACTATAGTGGATGTGGGTGTCGAGTCTTTGTTTTCTTTTGATTTCATCTTTTTTGGTGACATGTCTTTTAGCTTTTCCGGGATGTCTCTGACTAGAGATTCTATATCCAGGATGTCTTTGACTAGAAAGGCGAGGATGGGGTATCATCACCTATTTGTATTTGTTGTTTGTGGATTGTCTCTTAGTAATGCTATGACTTGTCCAAGGATATGAGGACACTGTGAGTCTAGTATGAACTGGGGCATTCCTTGTTTGTGACTATCTTGTCTCCATGCAAATGGGTACAATGACTTTCTGGGTCGAACATATGCCTCGATTGTCATAACCTATCTTGCCATAATAAAGCTCAATGATGATAACGCACAAGAAGCTCTTTCACTTTCATATCTTTTGTCTTCCATCCCCCTTTCTTGATTGACTTCCATCATCCTTCTTGAGTCCGCGTAGCCTGCTATCACATGACTGAGTATAACGACACACCAAAAACATTTGCATTTCATGTAGTTGCACCTGCATTACCACATATAAGCATTGCATACATACATATAGATATCACAATTGCATCACATCCTGTACACAACGCCTCTTAGCACAATTTACATTCGCATTATCATATTCATCTGCATTGCATACATTCACATTTGCATCATGCATACACATATAAAACATAAAAGAAAAAAATATTGCATTGCATCATATACATATTTGCATCCATATCATAAGCATCACATAGAAACATACATCACATAGGTACACATGCATATAGCTGCCGCAAAGATGAATCATCTCATATATATATCATAAGTGTCATAATACAATGAGGTCAAAAAAATCATATGGCTACAATCACCCGAAGGTGTCTACATCATCATACAAAAATGGTACAATATTGATACATAGGGAGCCCTCTACAGCTACGATGAACTCCCTCCCTTGGAGTCGGCTGGCCTCGACGGAGTCTGAGCCCTGGAAGGACCCGCCCCAAGATCATCTCTCCTAGCCCCTGTGTCCTCTGCAGCCACCCCTCATGTCACCCTATCCGAACAGAGGAACCCACTGATAACTCCTACTAGCATCGCCACTAGTGCTAATCCTGTCTGTGTCATGGTATCCCATGCCACATGTCCCACCCTCATCTCCAGTCCCAAATCCTAGAACATTCATCTCAGTGCATCTGTCTCCGTCTCGATTGTAGTGTATCAACTCCCCATCGATCGGTATCTGCAGAATCCTGTATACATCCTCGAGGGTGATTGTCATCTCCCCCATCGGCAAATGGAAACTACAAGTCTTTGAGTGCCATCTCTCAGTCAGCACAGTCAGCAATCCCATGTTCGCTTGAAACTCAGGCACATACAGAATATGTTTCAATCCCATGGCCTCAATCGTAGCTTGGTCCTCGGCTGTCAACTTAGGTCGCAACCTCTGAGTCGATGGGAATCTCTCTCATGACTCCAGCATAGGCAAATACTCTTACAGTCACACAAATCAATCATCTCAGTCCTAGTGACACTCACTGTTCATCACAAAGTGTTGCTTCTATCCTAGTGGTACTCCCTGTTCATCACAAAGTACTACGTGTTTGGCACTCCCTGTTCATCACAAAGTGCTACTCACATTTGCACTCACTGTTCATCACAAAGTGCTGCTCATATTTTAGTACTCCCTATTCATCACAAAGTACTATATCTTGAAACTCACTGTTCATCACAAAGTGCCTTGATCTATCCTATCCTAGGGCCTCTGCTTGAGTGAATCCTCTTGAGAAGTTTCCTAATTGGCAATGTATGTTCTATCACAGAATTGTCAATCCTAGCCCTATTTGTTATCCTAGTCTTCCCTAGAGGACCTGCTTGAGTGTATCCTCTCAGCAGCTTATCCAATTGACAGCATATGTTCATCACAGAACTGTCGATTTGACCTAGAAGACAAAAATTCACATTTTTGGACACAAACACGCTTTCCTGACATAAACGTGCATTTATTACATTACCTAGTATGCATTAATGACAACTTTTATTGCAACAAAGTACAAGGAGGTTTTGTGGTACTTACTGGCTCTCCTGCCTCTGCTGGCCTCTGGAATCGACGAACGCGGTCGAATCTGTGAGCCATTGCCATCGCTGCTGACTGCTGCTGCTCTATCTCACTCTGCACTCTAATCTCTTGGAGGTGTAGATGACAATGAGGATGTTTTCCCCTTGTGGTCTATCTTATAGACTATCCTAGCCCTAGTCTCCCGAGTCAGTCTTCATTATCCCGTGACTCTGTCACTTTATCCGGTTAGTCCATTCTATCCTGTCTTTCTTATCGAGAGATTGTTTGCAATCTTTTCAAGCATTTTCATCCAATCTCTCGAGGGGGCATATCATTCCCATCTTGGGGCAAATTTGTATCAATTCATCTTATCTTCTTTGAAACAACGTGACAAGCCGCATTGTCTCAAAGAGGGGCAAAATGTAGACACCCAAAATTGTCATGTCTAATTAAATAAATATTTTATTTAATTATCTAAGCTTAATTCTTCTATTAATTAAATAAATCTTTATTTATTTAATTAATTCATTTATCCTCTTCTAACCTTATTTCTCATTTAAATAAATATATTTATTTATTTAAATTATCCTTTTCCTAAATTAAATAAATATCTTATTTATTTAATTATCCCACTTCTTCTATTAATTAAATAAATCTTTATTTATTTAATTAATTCATTAGTCTTTTCTACCCATGACACATGTCATTCATCTCTTAATTCATACACTACCTACCCCTTTCATTATTTTATTATTTCTTTTACCTACCCTCTAATCATAGCCGACCTCCTTTTACACCTCTCAATCTTATCCCTCCATTTCATATGGTGTCTTCTATATAAGATGATACTTCCTTCATTATCAAACCCTAATCAATCATTCTAATCAATCATTCTAACTACTTGATCAATTGACTACTTGGCATATGCGATCCTACTTGCAACCACATTCTGTTCTTTGTTGAGCTCTTGTGCATATAAAATCTGAGAGCAAATATATCAAGCAAGATCAATGGAGATAGGAA
Organism: Cryptomeria japonica; assembly: GCF_030272615.1. Classification (NCBI taxonomy): domain Eukaryota; kingdom Viridiplantae; phylum Streptophyta; class Pinopsida; order Cupressales; family Cupressaceae; genus Cryptomeria; species Cryptomeria japonica. Next base: position 1,695,720 of record NC_081407.1, on the reverse strand, counting down.
GAATGGAGATCCAAACCCTATTGGACATGTGATGGTATAATCTTTGTGATTTCATTTGATTTGCATTGTCTTAGGTAATCTTCATATGTTATGGTGGATTTTTGTTGTTGTTAGGCTAGGGTTTTGTGGTTAAATTCATTTAGCCTTTCAATATTGTTATTATTGTTATCCATTTTCACCATATACAAAGTGTAATAATATCCATGATGAATATTTATTTACACCAACACCCCCCTTAAGTGCAACTTAGGGGAATGGAGACTCAAGTTAACAATGTAAGATGGGTCCTGGCTACTAGGCCATGATAGGCACCCATGTACAATATACAAATGCAAGCAAAACTATGCAATGCAATCTCTCACAAATAGAGAAAGCGATAAAACTGTTGGTATTTTGGTATGGTTTTGTCATTGATGTCAACACCTATCAACACTTATCAACTCTGGCACTTTGAAGGATTGGCAATGTTCACCGACAAGCAAGTGACTTATGCACAGTCATCGGTATCTGGTGCACTGACAGGATATAATGACCACCGACACTTGGAATGATATGGAAAACACCTGGTTATGTCGAAGACATTGTTTGGACATTTTGTCTTGGATATTTGTTCAATGGTATATTCGTGTTTGCATATTTGTTGTTACCACAAAATAGGTCTAGGTTATGCACCGACAAGCTTATCTTTTCCAGATCAGAACGACACGCTTTGGAAATGATTTATTGTTGTTGTAAATGAATTAAGCCAACATGTTGAATCAGATATTGCATCAGTTATTGATTTATTTATAAATTGATTTTATTGTAATATCTCTTAGAGCCGACCTACTAAAATTGGTCTTAGGTTATGGTATATATGTAAGATATTATTTGTAAGATCGATAGGTGATAAGGAAAAGAAATATAAGAAGGTATATGCAAGAATAAGCAAAGATATACACACAGACATTATTTAAGATGAAGCAAGGTTTTTGTAAAGGCATATCAGAACTGAAATGGTACTAAATCTAGCATATGAAGATGCTATTTTGAGCAATACATCTTTATTGGATTTAACCATCCAATTGTAGTCAATGTGACTCCTATTTATGTTTGAGCAGTGAGCTCTAGGTGCTTGGCCTTTCTGCATGTGTAGACCCCATTTGTATACACATACTATCTGTAGTAGTATCATCTGATTGTTGGTAAGGTTTCTCATAGGGAGGATAGTGTTAGGTGGTTGTTAAGTGGCTAGTATGTTAGCTAAGTGATAGATCCTTACTGTTTTGAGGTGTAGTCCCCAAGGACAGAGTGCAAATAGCTCAAGGCAGTCTCACAACTCACCTTGCTCCACCTCCCTATGTCAAACCCTTCTTGGCTACTCAAAGGCTCCAACTCCCTAGTTGTTGACATCCTTTCAAGTGCTCCAAAACCAACTTATGAAGCCAAACTCACCAAATAGGTTGAATTCATGTTAGGTTAACCTATTTCAACTTGTTTTGTTGGATTTCATGCTTTGCAACCTTCACTTGCATACCTGATTTTGACAAAAACTTGGTTTTAGGCCTAAAACGGACTACTAGACATTAGCCCTCCATTTGGGGTTTTGTGCTCACCCTGCTCAAGCGTTGGACCTCCAGACTAAAAGCTTCACATTTATGGATACCCTTTTGAAAAAAATTGAATATTTTCAAAGTCTCAGGGTCTCTTAGGCCTTCTCCATGACTGTCCAAAAAATGGGTGAAAAAGGAGGGTTTGGTAGGGTTTTTGATGGTGAAAACCAAGATTCAAACTAAAAACCTCCAATATGGGACAAGAAACCTTAGTGCCATCATACTACTAACTAAATAGGCCACAATAAAGAATATTTACACTTCAAAGTTTGGAGAACAAGATTTTACAAAAAGCTGCTTATGAGGAGAATGCAACAATTTACAACTTTTCCATTATTGCCTCTTTCAAACATATCATTTGTAAACCACAAACCAATTACATTCAACATGTAAAAATGTCTACCATTTAGAGACAAAGAAGAGTCATGTTAGCCCTGCATACAAGCATTAGGCAATTACAAATAATGGATTATTTCACTGTCAATGCTAACTGTCGCTGCACTTTTGTCTTTCACTATTTTTTTGTTCACTGTGACTTGCACTTTCACTATTAAAACTCTTTACAAAAAGTTTATTTTTGTGCTCCTTAACAAGGCTCAGTCTTTAATGGCTTATTGACCTTCATACCTATCATTTTGAAGGAGAAGATTACATATATAACTTCAAAAGAAAATGTAAAACTCAGTCCTAGTTGACTGTGACAGCAAATTGGCATTACAACGTTGCTTCAAAGATCATTGATTGATCTTGGCAACTTCAAACCCATAGATAACATCAAAATCACTCCTTTTTCTTGTTTGCAAGCAATTAGAAGGAGGTACAACAACCTTACAAGCTCCAATGTATGATGGAGAGTAGGCTAATGAAAGGAAATTGACTCTAAAATAGTGACTCACTGTCTTTAACATTATTTTCACAAACTAAACATGAAAACATTCTCCTCATGGCTTAGAAAGCCTCTTTGCCTTGGCATACAAACTTAATCATCAAGGCAAGTCTATTCAACTATTAAATGCACTTGCTATAGAAGAGCAAAGCATCAAGTTTCTTCAAGACCCTAGCCAAATGGCACACTTGCCTAGGGCTCAATGGCCACAAAACTCCTTACACCTGCACTCTTGAAGGCAAAACATGTATTTACATAATTTACAAGTTGACCAACTAGTTCTTGGGAAGCCATGAACATTTTAGGACTCCAAGAAGCCAAGTTGGTCAAGCATCCTTGCCAATTCCTAGACAAGGCAGTGAAACAGTCAAATCAAACTAATTTTGCTACAAACTCAAAACTTGATAAAATCAGATGCCACCAAAGGGAAAAGATTAAAAAAGAATATTAGAATCTGAAAATGCAAGAACAGTACAACCAAGTATAGCTGGTGTATGGGCTGTTGTTCACATGGAGCTAAAAACTAGAGAAAAACCAAGTAAAACTAGTGCAAGTTTGCAAAATGCTTCATAACTTCGAATGATCAACCCTTACAATAGTTAAAATAGGAGATTAAATACCTCTCCAAGTTGGTTAGCCTCCTGTACAGACAGGTACATGTCCAAGGGCACTTAAATTTGACATTTTGATGCCTAAATGACAACTTTTGGTGCCTAGAAAATGCAAGATTGACCTCCAAGACTAACCATCACCTAAAAACACTTCTCACACCCAAAACCCAAGCATAAAACAAGTCTAAAACCTTTTCAAAACAAAAACCACAAAAAAAACTCATTTTTCCATCATTTTGCCAGGCAACACTAAAATGGCAATTTTGAGCAAAAAGATGAAAACAAGAAACCAAAACCACACAATGAGTTCAAAACTCATCCAAACAACCTAGAACAACTTCAAAAACATCCTAGACAACTTTCCAACTTAAAACTAACAAAAATCAAACCTGTGATGAAAATGAAGCTGAGAATGAAGCTAGGTGCTCCTGCACTAGTTTCCCACTGTGGTTTTTCCCCTTACAGGGTTTTCACGTACAAATATTGGTGTTATATGTTGTGGATGTTATTGTCTTTCTGTTTCATGCATTAATCTTTACTGGTACTGATTTTAACTAATAAACTATCTACTGGCATAAAGTTTGGTTTACCGATGTATACGGTGAAAATGGATAACAACAATTATGAAAGACTAAATGAATTCAACCACAAAACCCTAGCCTAACAACAATAAAGATCCACCATAACATATGAAGATTACCTAAGACAATGCAAATCAAATGAAATCACAAAGATTATACCATCACATGTCCAATAGGGTTTTGATCTCCATTCTTCCTATCTCCATTGATCTTGCTTGATATATTTGCTCTCAGATTTTATGTGTGCACAAGAGCTCAACAAAGAACAAAAATGTGGTTGCAAGTAGGATTGCATATGAAAGTGCAAAGTGTAGTGTATTCGAGTGCGTAATTGAGTTAGGGTTTGATAATGAAGGAAGCATCTCCTTATATAGAAGACACTATATGAAATGTAGGGATAAGATTGAGAGGTGTAAAAAGAGGTCAGCTATGATTAGAGGGTAGGTAGAGGAAATAAGAAAATAACGAGAGGGTAGGTAGTGTAGGAATTAAGAGATGAATGACATGTGTCATAGGTAGAAAAGGCTAATGAATTAATTAAATAAATAAGAATTTATTTAATTAATAGAAGAAGTGGGATCAATTAATTAAATAAGATATTTATTTAATTTAGGAAAAGGATAATTTAAATAAATAAATTTATTTATTTAAATGAGAAATAAGGCCAGAAGAGGATAAATGAATTAATTAAATAAATAAAGATTTATTTAATTAATAGAAGAATTAGGCTAAAGTAATTAAATAAATAAAATATTTATTTAATTAGACATGACAATTTTAGGTGTCTACAACCGGTATTAAGCATTAAGGTTGGTTAAGTTGTTTTTGGTTTGAATTTATTAGACAACTGATTCACCCCTCCCCCCCCCCCCACCCCCCCCTCTTCGTTGTCTCTGGGACCTAACAATTGGTATCAGAGCCTAGTCCTCTTTTTGCAGAAGTTTAATAGCTTGAGGAGATCCACTGTCTTCTAACTATTTTAGGAAGGACAGTCCTAAACTTGATAGAACCAACTATGACATATGGAAGATCAGAATGGAGACACATTTGAATTTCATTGGAAAGAACATCTGGGATTTTATAAAGAATGACTACATTGCTACTACTCAAAGTCAACATAATCCACCAAACTTGGCTAAAGATGAGGAAAATGATTGCAAAGCAAGAAAAGTACTTTTGAGTGCATTATCAGATCAACAAATCATGGAACTATCAGATAGATCAAATACTAAAGCTATTTGGGATCATTTGGAAACATTGAATGAAGGAGATTCCACAGTCAAAATTGCAAAACTTGAAAGCTTCCGGGTCAGGTATGAAAATCTGAAAATGGAAGAAGATGAAAGGATTTCTACTTTTATGGAAAGAGTAAATGAAATTGTTTTGGGTATTAAATGTTGTGGAGTAGCCTTAAGTGAAGATGAAATTATTTTAAAAGTTTTAAGAGGATTGCCACCGGCATATAAAATGAAAGTTACTGCTATAAATGAGTTGAGACAATTCCTAATACATCAGCAACTAGGGATACATTGATTGGAAAACTTTCAGCTTTTGAAATTGAGGAATTTGGTCCTGTTGCTACTATAAAGACAGATTTATCTTTTAAGGCATCAACATCATCTGCACCATATTTTGATAAATCTTATTGGAAAGCCTTTTATGCAAGAGAACTTGAAGAACTTGAAGCACTATTTGCAAGGAAAATGCCTAAAGGTCTAGTTGGAAGTAAGTATGAAGGTAAATCACCATTTAAATGTTTTAACTGTAATAAGATTGGTCATATGGCTTCAAGATGTCCTGATAGACATGTTAGACTAAGAGAAGAAGCTAGAAGAACATACAAGCCTAACCCTGAATATCAGAGATACATATTTAAGAAGAATAAAGATAAATCTTGTTATCTTGTTGATGAAGGAGTCACTGATGATTTTGATGAAGATCCGACAGACAATGGATGGGTTTTTGTTGCTATAACAGAAGATCAACCGACACCTACTATTCAACCGGTAGAGAAAGCCTTGGTAGCTAAAGTTGAAGTTAAGGATGAATGGATCATTGATTCAGGATGTTCACATCATATGACTGGTGATAAAGGTAAATTCTTGAACTTTCAGGAAGATAATGGAGGTTTGGTAAGATTTGGAGATGATAAAGCTTGTTTGATCAAAGGAAAAGGCACTATATCTCTTGATGGTAAGCATAATACTGACAACATTTACTATGTAGAAGGTTTAAAGCATAATCTTTTGAGTGTTGGTCAATTAGTTGAGAAAGGATTTCAGTTACAATTCAAGAATGGAAAATGCAAAATTATGAACAAAACTGGTTTGGAAATTGCAACCGGTAATCAAACTAGGAGAAACATCTTTCATTTAAATAACAGTGAAAAGACATGCTTGATTGTACATATTGATGAAAGTTGGCTATGGCATAAGAGACTCTGTCATGTAAATTTTGATTGCATGGTAAAAATCAGTACTACTAAGGAAGTTAGAGATTTACCTAAGATTGTTAAGCCTCACAATTTGGTATGTAAGGAATGTCAATTTGGAAAACAAGTTAGAGCATCTTTTAAAAGTATTCCAGAAAAATCCAATAATGCTCTTGACTTAATTCATACTGATTTATGTGGTCTAGCTAGAACTAAAAGTTTACAAGATGATAGATATTTCTTGCTAATCATTGATGACTATTCTAGAATGTGTTGGGTTACTTTTCTCAGAGAAAAATCAGAAGCACTTGGGAAGTTCAAACTATTCAAAGCAATGGTAGAGAATGAAACCGGTAAGAAAATCAAATGTTTGAGATCAGATCAAGGAGGTGAATTTACATCTAAGGAATTTAATGCATTCTGTGAAGTGAATGGAATTGGAAGACAGTTATCAGCACCTCGGACACCACATCAGAATGGAGTTGTAGAAAGGAAAAATAGAACTATCTTGGATGTAGCTAGAATTATGTTATCTGAAGCAAATCTACCACATGTATATTAGAGAGAGGCAGTAAGCACAACGGTCTATACATTCAAAAAAGTTCACATCAAAGGTGAAACCGATAAGACCCCTCATGAACTGTGCTTTGGTATTATTCCTACTCCAAAATATTTCAGAATATTTGGAAGTAAATGTTATATTAGAAGAGATGAGTATATTGGCAAATTTGATCCTTGAAGTGATGAAGGAATATTTCTTGGTTATTCATCTAAGAGCAAGGCATATAGATGTTTTAACAAAAGATTGCAGAAAATTGTTGAAAGTACAAATGTGAAGTTTGATGAACAATTTAGAGGAACTTCAAGGTATATAGACTCTGAACCGGCAACAAAGATTCTGACAAATGAAACTACATTGAATCCACCAGTACAAAATGAAGATCCAGTTACATCGGTATCATCTGAAAATTCCACTGAAACTGAGGAACAGTAGCAAACGAAGACACCCCGACATGTAAGACTAAATCACTCTAAAGATTAGATAATTGGAAACAAATATAAAGGAGTTATGACAAAGGGAAGATTGGCAAATGAAGAGGTATGTCTTATTTCTCAAATTGAACCATCATCAATTAATGAGGCATGTGAAGATAAACACTGGATTAAAGCTATGGAAGAGGAACTAGAACAAATTGAGAAGAATAACACATGGACATTAGTTCCCTAGCCTAAAGACAAAAATGTGATTGGAACAAAATGGGTATTCAGAAACAAACTTAATGAAGATGGTAAGGTAATTAGAAATAAAGTAAGACTAGTGTGTAAGGGATATTCTCAAAAAGAAGGAATTGATTATAATGAAACCTTTGCACCGATAGCTAGAATTGAGGCAGTCAGTGATGAATACTAAGAGGGGGGGTGAATTAGTATACCAAAAATTACTGTACTTAAACACTTTAGCAAACAAACTGGTTAGCACACATGCAAACCAAATAGCAAATAATGCATTCACCCACAGAAGCACAAACACCATAACACAAGAGATTTTGACATGGAAACCCAAATGGGAAAAACCACAGTGAGATGAAACTCACAAGTAACTATCTGCAGAATAGGAACCAGACCGGTTAAGGTCATACAATGTTCTTTACCAGAATAGATCCTTTTAGGAATCTCAATCTCTGTTAGGAGATAAATTCGATTAAAGACTACCTTGCTAGAGGATTTTAGATCCATAGATGTGAACCACCTTGTTAGAGGATTTACAAAAGGCTTTTGGGCCTACCCGGTTAAGGGCTTAAGTCTTGTCGAAGATGTGAGTAATCAACAAGTGAGTGATCTAGTAAATAGCACATATTGGTTGGTTAGATCCTTGATAGCTCATTCCTAATGCATTCGAGCATTACTTCAATCTTCAACACATTCACTCTCTACCTCTACTCGCTAACCTAAAATTTTCTTCAATCTTATCACTCACAAAAACTCTCCTACCACCTTAAACCCTAGCAACCTCTTAAAACCCTAGACATGATGTCCTTATAAAGGAATCTAATTTCATGTCGATCCAATAGGATTACAATACAATTTCTTAGGTTCAATGCATCTAGACATATTCTGTAACACAACACAAAAAGCACCGTTAAAGTGTTGGCACCATCAAACAATTGATGGATGGTAACTCATCACAAAATGCCAGTTAGTAACTCATCACAGAGTATTACCAGTTCATACAAAATACCGGTTGTCAATTTGATAAAAATGAAGACTGGGAAATATGTGTTCTGCCACTCTGATCCTTCGTACAGCTTGAGATCCTCAAACCACTTGGGGTCATCATACTGCTTTAGACCAGTAAACACATTCTGTAAAACGCCGATAGTCTAAAGACTATAATGCATCATACCAGTTGGGAACAATTGTCGGTTGAGCATAACTCATACATATAAAAGTGATCTCAAATCAAATGTGTGTCCATCAATAAAAATCACAATATTAATCACAAAAAATGCCAACAATCTCCCCCTTTGGCATTGATGGCAACACTTAGGCAAAATTTTGACATCTGTGTTTTACAACAAAAATGTGTCATAATCAAAATTACTCCCCCTAAGCATATACACTATCCCTTTTGCAAACAAAACAATGTATAACTATTTGCGTACAAAGATAGACATGAAGATATACAGAGCATACATCAAAATTTTAAATACCAAAATACTTCTCTCATTTTGCCAACAATGACAAAGTACATCTGAACAACCCTTGTTTCCATTTGGTATTAAAATAATAAGAGTTTATGACAATAAAGAGGAAAACTTGTCAAAAATTGATTTAAAGTCCTGCAAAAATTGTTTCATAGATAAGGACCAGGACTCAAGTAGGGAGGTAGCCACTTCCTTCTCTGTCTTTATCTGGGAGACCTGTTCTTCCATGACGTTTGTTGTGCTCATCTCTTGAGTCACCGTTAAGGCATCTAGATTGAGACAACATTTCTGAAGTATTTGCAGGCATGGGAGTAGAACTAGTTGTAGTTCCTACAAATCTCGAGTCCGGTTGTTGATTTCCAACTCTATTTTGGTAGACTGGATATGAAACTGGTGAACGGTTTGCCCATAAGCTGTAAAAGAGTCATATGGCGGCTTGAAGGTGCTCATGTATAACTGCAAGTCAGATTGTAGCTTTTGCTTCTGTACAAGCACATCATCACAGAAGAGATGGGATTGGCAAATCTTACTCAGTAGTAGATTGCCCTCATCAAGAGCATCCCTTATATCTTTTTGAGCTTTTTGCAGATCAGACCGGAGCTCATTTAGCTTCTTCACTAGGGCAATGTTGAGAGCCTTTTAATAATCTTTCTTAGCATTTGCCTCTGCTACCTCTTCTAGGCTCTACACCTGATCATCCACTACGGTGCATAGGAGCTTCAATTGTGCCAGTGATGAATCAGTATTGGGGAGGTTTGTGCCAGGTAACAAACCGGTAAGAGTGTCCACCGCAGCTTGGATCACATCTTGCTCCTTCTTCCTCCTTATCACTTCAAGGCGTTCTTGAGCAACCTTAATGCTCTGTAGCAGCTACATTTCATTTGCAGACTGGAGGTCAATAGGATTGGTGAGGTCAACCAGTTTGGCTTGACTACCTGTTGCCTTTGGAGTCTCCATCTGAGTGCTTTTTGCTGCTTCTTCTTTCTCTGTAGCTCTTAACTTTTCCTCTTCTATCTTTTTTTTTTCTCTTCTTCTGTTTTCCTTTTCTCTTCTTTCCTCTACTTCTCTTCTTCATCATCCTTTTTCTTCTGCTCCTCTTCCTGCTGCTTCTTCTCCTCTTCCTTTTTCTTTTCTTCATCTTTTTGCTTCTTTTCTTCTTCATTCTTCTTCTTCTCCTCTTCCTTCTTCCTCTTCTCGTCTTCATCCTTCTTCTTTTCCTCTTCCTTCTTTCTCTTCTCCTCTTCATCCTTCTTCTTCTCCTCTTCATCCTTCTTCTTCTTCTCCTCTTCCTTTTTCCTCTTCTCCTCTTCACCCTTCTTTTTCTCCTCTTCATCCTTCTTCTTCTTCTCCTCATCCTTCTTCTTCTTCTTCTCCTCTTCCTTTTTCCTCTTCTCCTCTTCCTTTTTCCTCCTCTCCTCATCTTCTTCCTTTTTCTTCTCCTCCGCTTGCTTCTTTGCTTCCTCCTTTTTGTCCTCTGCTTCCTTTTGTTTTTCTACATGTTCTGCTTGCTTCTCCTGTCCTGTTGCTTCTGATGGTATACCCTGAGCAACATCCTCTACATCCAGAGCATTGACATCAATAGTGTCTATAGGTTCAGTAACCGGGTTTCCTTCATTATCAAACACTTCATCCAATTTTGTTATTATCGGTTCTTGCTCAGCCTTCCTATTGGCTTCAGCCACTTGATGCATGTTAAGAGTGTCTAGAGCATGAGTATGTATATCCTTGATCACTTCATGACCCTTTCCTTCCAGTAACAGGAGTCTTCTTCTTCTCATGAAGAAGAGGCCTTTGTATTTATTCATAACTTCAAAAAGTTTTGAATTAGATACATCAGGAAAATTTTGAGCAAATATTTTCTCCCTCATTTCCTGTTCCTTTTTTATGGCAATGCGCCATTTATTGTCTAAATAATTATACAAAGAATCCAGTGTGTCAGATCTAATTTCTGAAGGTGACCAACCATTAACACACAAATACTTAATGATTTCTTGTTCAACTGCTTCCTTTTCATCATCATTGAGATCATCAAAACAATCAATTAAATCATTCAGCACTTTTCTCCTAATGTTTTTTATAGTTCTTTGACAATGTGTCAAAGGTTTGTAAGAAGAAATGTCAATATTTACCAGTGCAGATGATGTCGGTTCATTCTTTTTCTTTTTCTTTGTTTGCCTAGTCTTTTTCTTAGGCGGTTCTTCTGACACAATTTCTTCTGGGTCAGGTGTATTTCTTTTTGTCTTCCGCTTCCTCTCGAAGACTTTTGCAGGTGCTGCTTTCAGTTTCTTTTTAACTAGTGACCGCTTGGTCACTTTGGGACTGGCTACAGTAACTGGTGCCGATGCTCAAGGCACTACCTTTCCTTTCTTTTCAGAGGGTTCTATAACCGATGCAACCCTTTCCAAATAGGTGTCAGTTCTCTTTGCCTTAGGATCAAGTGGTGAGGCGATTAGGGTAGAAGCATACCCGTCCAGCATATCATACATCACCTCATAGCCCATAGGCTGCACTTCTTCTTGTTTGGGCTCAACGGCCTCCATTATGCATTCATCCACTTTGATGATAAAGCAAATGTCCTCTTCATATTTCTTGACAATGTCACTGGATATTCTTATCCTTTGACTCATTTTGCATCTGAACTCATCAAAGTATTTGTTTAGTGCTTCTGGATAGCTGGTTCCAACTGCTTGTAGGCTCTCCTTGATTTGTTTTGTTACCGGTTGGTCGGTAGACCACTGAATATCACCTACTCCTAGAAAGTAGCCTTGAAAGTAAAAGAACAACCCAACTAGTAGTTGTTCGAACTTGAATCTTAGTGCATTGTCCTATTTGATTGACTTAAGATTCAACATAAGTTGTCTTTGCATACAAGTGCACAGATCAAACGATGCATCCTCCTTGATCATCCTGTAAGCAGCATTTACCACTACACCAGAGACATAATTAATTCTGCTAGCAGAGAACGTCTGGTAACCTATCACCATGTAGACATAATTGACCAGATCATCCTTAATTGAGTTGATGGTCATGTCACGTGAGTTGCTTAGTGAACCGGTGAGCTTGGACATTTCAATCTTGCTAACCTTCCTCAGGGCTGGCACTTCATCGACGTTGCAGAAACTGGTGACAACATGAATAGCTTGTGGTGTGATATCATGTGTTCTCTCAAGATACATCTTGTCACCATGAACTCTGCTCAAAATGATTCGAATGTGGTCATCTCTGAAATCCTCTAGGAAGTAAACCGCATTGTGAAGCTTCTTCTTCTCCAAGATGCTATACTCCAGTTTGATCTTTTTATCCTTCCCACAGAATAGACCTAGCTGAGAATGGATTGCGAGAGACCCTAGGTCTTCAATTTTACAATCTATATAATCAGAAATCCCTTCTTCTACTATAACACCAACCGGTACTTGAGACAAGGCATTATATTTTGACTTTCGTTGTACAAAGTCCATAGAATCAACAGTTGCACTAGAACTATCATGAGATATGGAAGCCATGATAAATCAGAAAACATGAGAAATACCTTTCAAAAATTGAGAATTTAGGGCTTGCTAATTCCACTTGGCCTCACACTTTGTCAGTTGCTGAATCACCACTTTGAGTTCTTCTCTTGATCGTTTGATATTTGCTTCTGAATCGCAACACAAATCACTTTTTCTTCACTCTGCACTTGAAAAACTTCTTCGCTTGAAAAATGATAGTGAGAAATGATTTGAAAATTCCTTTTAAACATCTTCCTCACCTACCGTAATAAATGCTTCACCATTAGGGCGTAAACCCTAATTTGCCTTTTACCATTTCTGGTCTTCTGCCGACTGACAAGTATCTCATACCTGTTAAGGTCTTTTACTGGTGTAAACCAAGGGTTTGAAGTATTTCACCGTTTGCTCCCCCTAAGCTTTTTTGATTCTTAGTTTGCCGGTTCCATGATTTCCACACTAGGTGTAGAAACTGGTTCATCTTGCAACACCGATGGTTTCTTTTTCCAGGTTTTGTTCATGTCCGCTTGAATAGTTTCAATATCAATCTTTCCTTCTGGAGTGACCAGTATGTCATCCAATATGTTCTTTCTTGTCCTACAGAATCTGGCAATGTGACCCAGTTTGTTGCAATGATAGCAAACCATTCCATGTGCTCTCCAAGGTCCATTATTCATGTTACCATTCTTCCTCCTGCATGTTGCAACAGTGTGACCATGATAATGACAGATCAAATAGTTTTCTCTCCATCCGGTTGCCGCTTGATAGCCACCGCTTCCTGACTAATGATTAAAGGCATTAAACCGGTTGTGATTCCAGATCACAAAAGGTTCCAGACCAACTCCTTGAGTCCTCTGAGGATATCTTCCAGTGTTGTTCATAACAGACCTACATTCAGATGCTCTATGCCCAAACTTGTTGCATGCATAACAATTACCATTGAACTTATTGGATCTAGGTACATTGTTCATAAAGTAAGGAAAATTATTGTAGGTTTTTCTCCTACACACATTGGCAGTATGTCCTTCTTTAAGACAGTTAAAGCAAACAGGTTTAAACTTTTGCTTACCTTTATCCTTTGATGTTGGTTGTTTCTTCGATGCTCCAACATTTGTACCAAAGGTCTCACCTTCCTCATGACTGAAATAACCAAGTCCATCAGTATTCTTGACAGGTTTGGTAGATTTAAGCTTTTGCTCTAGCTTAACAGTACTCTTGTTGAACTTAGCAAGTATTTCCTTTGACTCAGAGAGTTCTTTGGAAATAGCAGCATTTGTTTCCATTAAGCTTGCATTCTCGGAGATGGTCATGTTCATTTCTCTTTGCATGTCTTCTTTTTCCACTTTGCTCACATGGAGTTGAGTAGTTAGGGCACTGATCTCTTACTTCAGCTTGGAGATTTCATGATCTTTGTCTTTTACCAGATCTTCAGCTTTCCTCTGGTTCTCAAGCTCTTGGCACATTTGAATAGTCAGTCCTTCCAAATATTTTCTTAGTTTGGAATTGGATTCATTCAGCTTTTCTACTTCTTGAATCAAGGCTTCCATGTCTGCTTCATCAAAAGAACTATTTTCAGACAGCTCCATCAGTTTTTCAGCATGTTCTCTCTTTTTTGCTTGAGAGGCCTTATATTTGACCATAAGATCATCATATGCTTGCTCAGACTAAGTGAGTCGATGAGTAAGTTCCCTCATAGTGTATTCCCCCATATCTCTTTCCAAGTGGTTAGACTTATAGAAAGGTAGGCTCTAATACCAATTGATGAATACTAAGAGGGGAGGTGAATTAGTATACCAAAAATTACTGTACTTAAACACTTTACTAGACTACCAGTAAACCGATAAAATAGTTTAGCAGACAAACCGGTTAGCACACATGCAAACCAAATAGAAAATAATGCATTCACCCAGAGAAGCACAAACACCATAACATGAGAGATTTTGACATGGAAACCCAAATGGGAAAAACCACGATGAGATGGAACTCACAAGTAACTATCTGCAGAATAGGAACCAAACCGGTTAAGGTCATACAATGTTCTTTACCAGAACAGATGCTATTAGGAATCTCAATCTCTGTTTGGAGATAAGTCCAATTAAAGACTACCTTGCTAGAGGATTTTAGATCCACAGATGTGAACCACCTTGTTAGAGGATTTACAAAAGGCTTTTGGGTCTACCCAGTTAAGGGCTTCAGACTTGTCAAAGATGTGAGTAATCAACAAGTGAGTGATCTAGTAAATAGCATAGATTGCTTGGTTAGATCCTTGATAGCTCATTCCTAATGCATTCCTGCATTACTTCAGTCTTCAACACATTCACTCTCTGCCTCTACTTGCAGACCTAAACTTTTCTTCAATCTTATCACTCACAAAAACTCTCCTACCACCTTAAACCCTAGCAACCTCTTAAAACCCTAGACATGATGTCCTTATAAAAGAATTTGATTTCATGTCGATCCAATAGGATTACAATACAATTTCTTAGGTTCAATGCATCTAGACATATTTTGTAACACAACACAAAAAGCACCGTTAAAGTGTCGGCACCGTCAAACAATAGGTGGATGGTAACTCATCACAAAATGTCAGTTGGTAACTCATCACAGAGTATTACCGGTTCATACAAAATACCGGTTGTCGGTTTGACAAAAATGAAGACTGGGAAATATGTGTTCTACCGCTTTGATCCTTTGTATCGCTTGAGATCCTCGAACTGCTTGGGGTCATCATACCGCTTCAGACCGGTAAACACATTCTACAAAACACTGATAGTCTAAAGACTATAATGCATCATATCGGTTGGGAACAATTGCTAGTTGAGCATAACTCATACATATAAAAGTGATTATAAATCAAGTGTGTGTCCATCAATGATAATCACAGCATTAATAATAAAAAATGCCAACAGTCAGATTATTCTTGGCTTTTGCAGCACACAAGAATTACAAAGTATATCAAATGGATATTAAATGTGCATTACTAAATGGATATCTTGAAGAAGAAGTCTATATTGAGCAACCTGATGGATTTTCTTTTGAAGATTGGTTTTTCTAAATAACAAAGATATGGTTTGTAGGCTAAGGAAATCTTTGTATGGGTTGAAGCAAGCTCCAAGAGCTTGGTATGCTAGATTGGATAAATATCTTTTGAAGATTGGTTTTTCTAAAGGCAATGCTGACAACAACTTATACTATAAAGTGACTAATGATAACATCTTGGTTATAGAAGTTTTTGTTGATGATATAATCTTTGGAGGAGAAGATGGATTATGTAAAGATTTTTCTATTGAAATGCAACAAGAATTTGAAATGTCTATGATTGGAGAAATAATATTCTTTTTAGGATTGCAGATTTCACAGACTAATAAATGTATATTCTTGAGTCAATCCAAGTACTTAAAGGAGTTACTAAAGAAATTTGGGATGGAGAACTCTAAACTGGTAAGCACACCTATGACTACAAATGACAAATTATCACTAAGGGATGAATCTACACATGTTATTCCGACTAGGTACAAGTCTATGATAGGAGGCCTACTATATTTGACACAAACAAGACCTGATATTATGAATGCAGTATGTATTGTTTCAAGATTTCAGAGTAATCCTAGAGAAAATCATGATTCAATAGTAAAAAGGATTTTTTGGTACTTACAAGAAACTACAAATCTTGGTTTATGGTATCCTAGAGATGAAAATTTTGAATTATGTGCATACACAGATGCAAATTGGGTAGGAGATGTGGATGCCAGAAAAAGCACCACCGACAGAGTATTTTTTCTTGGAAGCAGATTAATTTCATGGTTGAGTAACAAACAAAGTTGTACATATTTATCAACAACATAATCAGAATATTTTGCAGCAACAACTAACTGTACACAGGCATTATGGCTTAAGTAAATGTTGAAGGACATAAAGGTAAAATTCAAGGAACCTATAACTATCTATTGTGATAACACTGCAACAATTGATATATCTAAGAATTTGGTACTACATTCTAAAACTAAACATGTTTCTATCAAATTGAACTTTTTGAAAGAGAATGTTGAAGCAAAAGAAGTTAAACTGGTTTATGTGAATACTAAAGAGCAGATTGCAGATATTTTCACTAAGCCTTTGCCTAAGGAGACCTTTGAATATCACAGAGACTAGCTTGGGGTCATACCCCCACCGGTAGAGACTTAGACAGTTGATGTTTGACATCAACCAACAGAACTAACAGAGAAATCTTTTATTCCGACTTTGATGAGGAAAGCTACTTCTCAGGGGGAGTAGTTGGTATACTGAATTGGTTGGTATTTTGTATTTAAACTTGGTTTTGTATTGCTTTGGCATTTGATGTCAAAGGGGGAGAGATATCTATGGAAAAACACATTACCTTTTGGGGAGAGATTATTCATTGGGGGAGAGATTGTTACTTTGAGACTGATTACTCTCTGTATCTGAATTTTGATTTCTGGTTATGATCTCTTTTGAGAGATTGTTGGTTTTTGGTTTTTGGCATTTCTGTTTTGGCACTTTGATGGTTTTTCCATCTTGTGTTGCCATCAATGCCAAAGGGGGACATTGTTTGTATTTTGGTATGGTTTTGTCATTGATGTCAACACCTATCAACTCTTATCAACTGTGGCACTTTGAAGGATTGGCAATGTTCACCGGCAAGCAAGTGACTTATGCACAGTCACCAGTATCTAGTGCACCAGCAGGATATAATGATCACCGACACTTGGAGTGATATGGAAAACACCTGGTTATGTAGAAGACATTGTTTGGACACTTTGTCTTGGAGATTTGTTCATTGGTATATTCGTGTTTGCATATTTGTTGTTACCCACAAATAGGTCCAGGTTATGCACCGACAGGCTTATCTTTTCCAGATCAGCACGACACGCTTTGGAAATGATTTATTGTTGTTGTAAATGCGTTAAGCTGACATGTTGAATTAGACATTGCATCGATTATTGATTTATTTATAAATTGATTTTATTGTAATATCTCTTAGAGCCGACCTACTAAAATTGGTCTTAGGTTATGGTATATATGTAAGATCTTATTTGTAAGATCGATAGGTGATAAGGAAAAGAAATATAAGAAGGTATATGCGAGAATAAGAAGATCTATACACGTAGACATCATTTAAGGTGAAGCAATGTTTTTGTAAAGGCATATCAGAACTGAACCGGTACTGAATCTAGCATACAAAGATGCTATTTTGAGCAGTACATCTTTATTGGATTTAACCATCCAATTGTAGTCAATGTGACTCCTATTTATGTTTGAGCAGTGAGCTCTAGGCGCTTGGCCTTTCTGCATGTGCAAACCCCATTTGTACACACATACTATCTGCAATAATATCATCTAATTGTGGGTAAGGTTTCCCATCGTAGTTTTTCCCCTTACAGGGTTTCCACGTACAAATATTGGTGTTGTGTGTTGTGGATGTTATTGTCTTTCTGTTTCATGCATTAATCTTTACCGGCATTGATATTAACTAATAAACTGTCTACCGACATAAAGTTTCAGTTTACTGGTATTAAGCATTAAGGTTGGTTAAGTTGTTTTTGGTTTGAATTTATTAGACAACAGAATCACCCCTCCCCCCCCCTCTCAGTTGTCTCCGAGACCTAACAAAAACCCAATGGGAAAAAACTCCCCCCAAAAAGAGAGATGAATGTACAAAAGACTCTCAAAGAAGAAGGACAAAACCTCAAAGAGGAAAAATTCCCCCCCATAAAAGAGGACGGAGAAGTTAGCTGACCCCCCCTAATGAGACATCTCGCACCCCCAAGAGAGCTCACAACTACTGGAACTTACTCTTGGTGAAAGGTTTGGTAAATATGTTAGCAACCTACTCTGTTGTAGGACAATACTGCAAATCAATGACCTGCTCCTGAATCAGCTCTTGGATGTAGTGCATATGGATCTCGATGTGTTTGGTCCACTGGTGTTGGACCGGGTTCTTCATGATTGCAATAGCACTCTGATTGTCACAATGTAGAGTTTTCGATCGTGGAGTCGTGAACCCAAACTCTATGAGAATCTGCTGAAGTCAAATGGTCTCAGTCGCTGTGTTAACAACTCCTTGATACTCAGCCTCAGTCGAAGAGAGAGAAATAGCATGTTGCTTCTTGCTCTGCCAACAAATGGGGCCTGAACCAAGGTGAAAACTGTAACCTGAAGTAGACTTATGATCATCAAGATCGCTAGCCCAATCGGAGTCTGTGTAACCAACCAAGCAAAGTCTTGTGCCTGCTGCATAGTGATTCCCATAGTGATGTGTACCCTGGATGTAATGAAGGATGTGTTTGGTAGCTTTCCAATGAAGCTCATGTGGTTCCTGCATGAAGCGGGAAACCATGCCAACTGCAAATGAAATATCAGGGTGTGTATGAGTCAAGTAGATGAGACTTCCCACAAGCCGACGATACAATGTGGTATCAACTGGTGGAGAAGAACATTGAGCCTCAAGCTTGACTCCTGAAAGAAAGAGAGTCGGGGCAAGCTTACAATCAGCCATATGAAAGCGTGCAAGTAGATCAAGAGCATACTTGGGCTGCGATAGTGTAATCCTGAAAGGTGACAATGAAATATCTATCCCAAGAATGTAGTGCAAAGGACCCAAGTCAGTCATAGAAAATCTGTCATGCAAAGGAGATTTGACCCTGCTAATGATGGATGTGGTGCTCCCTGTAATGATCAAATCATCAACATAGAGCACAAGTATCAAGTGTGAGTCATCCTGTTGTAAAATGTAGACATTCGGATGGAAATGACACCTAGTGAACCCTGCGAAGAGAAGAAAGGAATCCATCTTGGCGTACCAAGCCCTGGGGGCCTGCTTAAGGCCATAGAGAGATTTCCTTAGTCTACAAACCAAGGAAGTATCATGGATGAAACCCTATGGTTGCTCCATATAAATCTCCTCATCAAGATTACCATGAAGAAAAGCACTCTTCACATCCATCTGATGTACAACCCAACCATGAGCTACAACAATAGCAAGTGTCAAGCGAATGGAGTTCATCTTGGCTATGGGCACAAAGGTCTCAGTATAGTCAACACCTGGAACCTGAGAGAAACCTTTTGCAACAAGTCGAGCCTTATACTTATCCACACTACTATCCGCTGCAAACTTGGTTCGATAGATCCACTTACATTGAACCATCTTTCTCCCCTTAGGGAGATGGACTAAATCCCATGTGTTGTTCCTCATCAAGGAACTATACTCTTCCTCCATAGCTTGCTCCCACTCAGGAACCCCTGACACTTCCTGAAATGTCTGTGGATCGGAAGCAGTAGAAATTAATGCATGTGGAAGATCTTGATGTTGTGATCGAGTCCTCAGTGTATCTAAAGGATCCCCAACAAGAGAATCCGCAGACTCAAGTGTCTGTCGAGCCCAACAAGGTCTAGGTGGAGGTGGAGAACGAGGCTACTCAACTGCAAGTGGACCCTGCAGAGGTATAACCCTACGAGTCGGACTTGAAGGAGTCTCATCATCTGAATCAATGGCATGTTGGCATTGCACACTCCAAGGAGAATTGTAGATGATTCAAGGTATTGTCATTGATGGCAACCTTGCAATCATATGGCACCAGCAGGCACCGACACCGACAGACTCTACACCGGCAGATAGTTCACTGACAACGTCAAAGATGATTACCAGCACCCCTGCCGACAAGATTTGATTATTGTATATTGTATTTAATTATAATATCTTTTTGTAAGCCGACATGGCATATTGTAATAAGACTCACATATAAGTATGAGATCTTGAAGATCATTTCAGATATACACATAGATGATAGGATGGATATGATGAGCGAATATTAAGGCAGATTTTGGAGTAAGGTTTATGGTTGTTGTATGAGCTTAAATTGGTATTGAACCTAGCAGATACTTTTTGTAGCAGTACATCACATTGGATTTCCATAATCCATTTTGTAAGTCAGTGAGACTTCCTTTTGTAATTGAGCAGTGAGCTCTAGGCAGGTGGCCTTCCTGCATGTGCAGGCACCCCTATTGTAAGTAATATCCATTCATTGGCCAATGAGTGAATATTGTGGGTCACAAATCCCACCGAGGTTTTTCCCACACCAGATTTCCTCTCCAAAAATCTTGTGTTATGGTGTGCTTTCTATGTTGTGTTTACTGTTCATATTTACTACATTAATTCTTGTTTACCGATACACTATTTTGGAATGCAATTTATTTAATAAGGTCAAAAAATCTGTTAACTGGTTAGATATTGATTCACCGCCCCCCCCTCTCAGTATCTTTGGGAATCCTAACAGGCATCACTATCCACAATGGAGGAAGTTGGAGGATGTATAGAGGCTAAGCTAGGAGAGCTTTCCTCAAAGTGAACACTCCTCTCAATAAACACCTCATGTGTCTCAGGATCCATCAATCTATATGCCTTAACACCCTTAGGATATCCAACAAATATGCAAGGCCTACTCTGAGGTTCCAATGCCTTGCATTTCTGCAGAGGTATGCGAGCCCATGCTGGACACCCAAAGACTCTGAAATGTCTCAGAATTGGTTTCCTACCAGCCCAAGCCTCAAAAGGAGTAATACCTTGCAAATCTTTATGAGGATCTTGATTTTGGATGTGTGTGGCACAACTGATAGTATCTGTCCAAAAGGCGGGATCAAGAGAATGTGCATGAATCATACAGCTAGTCGTTTCTTTGAGAGTTCTATTCTTGCACTCTGCAACTCCGTTTTGTTGTGGAGTGTACGCAACAGAATGCTGAAGATCAATCCCTTCAAATGTACAAAAATCCTAAAGTAATTTATTCACATATTCCCTTCCATTATCTGTATGAAGAATCTTGACCTCTTTCCTCGATTGCTTCTCCACATGAGTCTTGAAGTCCTGAAATCTATCAAATACTTCACTCTTATGAATGAGAAAGTAGACCCAAGTGAAGCGGGAATCATCATCAATGAAGGTGAGCACATAGTGGGCCTTGCTAAATGAAGGTGCTGGAAATGGACCTGCTACATCACTGTGAACAAGTTGAAGAACTTCCAAAGCTCTCCAAGCTTTTCCCTTATCAAACTTCTCCTCGGGATGCTTACCCATGGAACGACTTGAGCATACACCCTCTGAAAAACTAATTTGAGGTAGACCTGTGACCATGTCTTTAGTGCTGAGTTGTTGAAGATAGCAGTAGTTGAGGTGACCAAACCGCTCATGCCATAGCTTACTTTCAAAATTTGAATGAGTAAGCAAGGTCCTGGAAGGATAACTTGGCACAAAGTGGGAGAATGAATAAAGCCTTGAGTTGTCATTGACTTGTCCTACTGCTACCAAGGCATCATCATCAAGTTCCTTTACCACAACTGAATCAGGTGTAAACTCAACCTTTTTCCCATTCCCATGGTGAGTGATTTGGTAGATAGAGAGAAGGTTCATAGACAAGTTAGGAACATAAAGAACATTCTCAAATGTTCCATCATCCATGTCAACTGAACCTTTCCCTTCAACCTCAAGTTGTGTATCATCACCTATGTAAATGTGAGGTACCGTAGATGGCTCCAATGAACAAAACTGCTCCTTTGTAGAACCCATGTGATAAGAGGCACCCGAGTCAAGTATCCACTACTATGAAGAACCTGTTGTATCCACAAATGCTTGCCCTTTTCCCTTAGACTATGAGGAAGAGGAAGGAGATGAATCCTTCTTTGTGTAGGCGGATGACAAGTTGTTGTTTTTCTTAAGAAGATTTGTCAACTCATCAACTTGCTTGGTGTGGCATCGATGCCCATCATGACCATACTTCTTGCAATATGCACAAGTTGGTTTATCCTTCTTAGGTGGAGTCCCCTTCTTAGAAGAGGATGAAAAATTGCCTTGTGATGGAGAGGATGATTGTCCTTTTTCCTATTGTGGCTTTGACTTAGAGTGCTTCTTCTTCTTCTTGGAATCTTTGCCTTGACTCCCTTGACTCCCTTGATTAGCCACCAAAGCCTTGGACTTTGAAGACTTGATAAGCCCCATGTTCAACAACTTAGATTGTTCCAATATCAACATTTTTGTGAAAGCATCAAATGAAGGCATGGTGTAGGAACTCCCCACTGTCAAACGATGAGTTTGGAAGCTAGACACAAATGCTGCATATTTTGGTGCACGCTTGTCCAACAAGTTGAATATCAACTGAGCATCCTTTTTGTCAATTCCACAATCCTTAAGCTTCACTCTTAGCTCATTTTCTTTGGTGACATAATCTTGGATTGTATCAAAACTCTTGGGATCCAAGTTGGTGATCTCATTGTCAATCTTGTAACCTCTGATTTTATCAACTTGACCATACAATTTCTGAAACATATCCCAAGCCTCTTTGATTGTAGTACACTTCTCAATATGAAAGATGAGGTCATCTGATACATACTTACGCAAAGTTCCAAGAGCCATGCGATTCTTAATGAGCCATTCTAACTGAGAATTAGGATCAGCCTTAGGATCAGGTGGTGCTGCTATAGTTCCATCTACGTAATGCATGAGACCTTTTTCCATTAATTTGCTCCATACTTTAATTTTCCATGATGCATAATTATGTGGAGTTAAAGGTGGAAATTTATGAGGACTCATTGAAACAAAATGAAAGAGCACAAAGAAAGAGAGGCACAATCACACAAGACACCCCCCAAATTCACTCAATCAAGGAACCCCCCAAAAGTGATGATTTGGCACTTTATACTTAGTGCGTGTACAATGGGCCACTTGCAAAAAATGGCAAAGTGGACTTCTGATTTCAAATTTACAACTGCCTCAATAAGGCCACAAGAGACTCAAACTAGTAATACAAGAGATCTAAACTAAGATCCAATCAAATTACAAGTACCAATTAGGCCAAATAAGACCAATATCTGAAAGTACAATTTCCACTCAAAATATCTGAAAACTAATCATATATTATGAAAGTAGACAAAAAAACATGCACTTAAAAAAAAAAAGCAGCACCTGAAAAGGAGGTCGTATGAGCTCAAACGAAGCCTTTGAAGTTGCAAAATTGAGGATTGGATAGGTACAGCTGAGAGAATCCAAAAATTCTAAAAACCCTGTACACCAAAATCAAAAAATAACCACACCACTACGAAGACCACAAAAAATTAGCCTAAATAAAAAAAAATTGCACCAAAAAAGGAGCAAAATTGAGCAAGTTATGGGCCTCCAAAGTTGACCCAAAAATCTAAACTGCTCAACGGAGAGGGGTCTAAAAAATTTCCAAAAATGTTGACGTCAGCAAAACACTGTGCTAAATTTGATGGCCGTATGACTGGAAAAATGGTCGTTGCACCCCTGGATTAGGCTGATTGGGCAGAAAATCTAGGTGGCACTGACTAGGCTAATTTGCTGACTGGGCAGGCGTCTAGACTACCTGCGTGGCACGTGGACGTGGGCCCGGTGCTGATTGGGTGAGCGGGTCCGGCTGTTAGGTGACGTGGCCTGCCGGTGGCGAGTTGAGCTGGCAGGTCGGGCAGCGATGTTGGGTCGGTGATGTTGTCGACGAGCCGAGCGGCGATGGCGTCGAGGCCGGCGGTGCTGCTGGGGCAACAGAGGATGGCAAGGAGTTGTGGAGGCCGCCAGAACGCGCTGCAGGGGTCATTTAGAAGCTGTCAGAGGCAAGACCGAGGCCAGAGTGGCAGGGCACTGTTGGGCAACGTCGGAGGACTGCAGTGGATTGTGATGCAGGTACGACACCTGCACACAATAGACAAAGAAGTACGGTAGGACAGAGGGGGGTCTACGGACCCCCAAAAAAAAATTGTTTTCAAAAAATTGGCTTTCGCCTTTTGAATTTTTTTTCAATTTTTTTTTTTTGCAAAATAATAGAAAAAAAAATTTGCAGAAAAAAAAAAAAATTTATTTTAAAAAAAAATCCAAAATCCGTACCGTATCGCCCAAATTGGGCAAAAAAATCTTCCACACCCAAAATTCGATTTTCGCCAAAATAGGTCGAGTTTATACTCGATTTTTATGGAAATGGCCTCCCGGACGCAATGGTGAGGTTGGAAACGCTCTAAGATGCCTCCAAAAAGTGTTGTTCCTCATATCCAAAAATAGAAGCCTTCCACGATGTCCCCCAAAACCAATCAATGAAGCCCCAATGACTCTAATATCATGTGAGATTTAGCCAAGATCAAGGGCACAAAGAAAAGCATAAAAGAGAGACAAAAGTATGACAAGAACAAACTGTATTCTCATCAATATGCAAATGATCAACTAGATTCGCCAATACAATGAATATGGGCCTGCTTATATAGGCAAGGCCATATGGATATACGAGCACACAATCATGACATGTGGCTCAATGAGAAACAAGGGTAGGTAAGAAATACTAGGGGTAGGTAGGAGAAATAATATAATATTCCACAAGAGGTGGATGACCCACCAAATGTGGAGTGTAACAGCAAAATAAGACCACAAAAGGTGGAATTTCTCCTGCAAGCTATATCCCTATGTGCACACTTCTTTAAGTGTCTCAAATCCAAACTACGAAGAGATGCATTATCCTAAGTTAACTTAAGTAAAGTGTTATAATATCTATGATGAATATTTATTTACACCAACATTAATCAATCAATCTCCTTTGCAACAAAGAAGCAAAACCAAGGTAATTTGGCTCTCTTGGACAAGAAATAGCCAAATTAAGCACCTATGGTTAGTTTGTGTGTCAATAATTTATGGAATAGAGGTTGGTTCTAATTAAATTATTAGTTAGTTTAGTCCATCTATTTTTCATACCAAACACATTCTTGAACCTGATATCTTCTACATATCTTCTTATTTTAAAAAGCATAAATTGGATTTACATTGCTTGTATCTTCTATAGTGTTTTCTTATTTCTTAATTGATTAAATGATTTATCATTTCTTTAGACAAGATCCTTTAAAATCTTTGTTAAACCAAGTTTTTATTTTCTTTTAGATTAGGAAACCAAAACTTAAAAATAAAATTCTTCTAGCCTCTAATCAACATTGTTTGTCTTATCATTTTTCTTCTACTTCTCTCTCCTATACTTTCTTCTATCAACATATATCTTGGAGAAAACAAGTTAACTGGCCATATTGGATCTGTTTTTACAAGATTTCCATCCATTTGAAGATTCATTTGGTAGTGACTAGTTTTATATGTTAGATGAAGTCGTTGATGAATTCATCTCAATAGAATCATCCTCTATGTCTCTTAAACATCTCTTTATCAACACTTAATCAACATGATACATGTGTTTGGTTATATGAACGAACCTAAGAAAACTAAAATTGTGGTGCATCTTCACCCAGATGTTCCTCAACCACAAAATTTTTTTATCATAATTGTTCGAAGAATTAAGAACCCATCATGATCTCTTGGTTACTACTTAAACTATGCTTAAATCTCTTGAGAGCCACAACATAGATTTTTAGTTTTCTTCACTCACCTTCTATGGAAAATCCATAGTGCTAAAACTTGTAGCCTTCTTTGTCTTCTTTTGGTTTTCATCAAAACCATGACCACTTTTAATAAATGATGACCTCTATGAATTAATGATATCATCCAATATTTTGATACTTCTTGTCAAACTTGGCTTTGATTTAACTATTCAATATATTTCTCCAACTCCTTTCATAAAGAAACAATTTCAAGCTCCATTTTTCACAATCAGATTCCTTTGTCTTAAGTTGAACTTTTAAATTTACAATTATTTTATCTAATTTTTCAAGACTATTTTAGATTTTCTTAGGCTTCACTATTCTCTTGAATTTGAAGTTTTTGTTTTGAAATTATTTTCTTAAGTTTCACATTCTTCCTATAAGCATAATGGAGTTCTTCCTCAAGATCTAGTTCATCTTTGTCTTCATTGCACCACCTTTAAATATTTTCTTTCTTTTTTTTCATCTCTATCATCCTTTGCTTCCAATACCATGAAAATTATTTATTCTCTATTACTGCTTGAAATTTCTTCATCACTTCCCTCTAATGAGCTATCATATTTTCTTGAATACATACTCTTTTTGTACTTGCAAAAATCCTTTTCATGTTGACCTTACTTGCATCTCTTCTTTTGATGGTGTTTTATTCCTTTCTTTATGTAGTCATCATCTTCATCCTCATTGCTTTCATTCTTACCCAACAGAAATTTAGAAGCAAAATGACCTATTCTATCACAATTATAAGATTTGAATGGCAACTTACCCTAATACTTCTCGAAACCTTTCTTTAGATTTCTCATGAAGCAAACTTCTTCTTCATCCATTTCATTGCTTGAGCTATCTCTTGGTTGACGTACTTTATTCTTTCCCTTCCTTGATGCTATGAAGGTTGTCTCCCCTCTTGATGGCTCATCTTCAATCCTCATTTCATAGGTGGTAGAATCCCATGCTATACAAAAAAACATTCAGAATTTGAAAATCAGGATGGATTGATTATTTGCAAAATGCTTTCAATTTATGTTTTGAGTTTTTGTTTATTATTTCCTACCTACAAAAATTTATCTTGCATAAGGGGCTTTTGGAAGTGAACTAAATCTTTGTAAATCTTTGTGACTTGGCTTACATAATGTGTATTAAAAAATAATTACCTTACCTAATCTTCTGCTCAGTTGTGTTGCCTCATGTACATGATTCCAATGACACCGAACTCCTATGCATCCACTAGAGTGGACAATAAGCTAGGTACATGCCAGCCTTAAAGGGCACAAGTTGGCACCTTGGTAGCCCTTCTATGCGCACTTGTAAGAGGTCCAATCAACACAACATGCAGTTCCTTATTCAAGGGCAAATGGGCTCATCTGATCACAAAGGATAAGGGTGTTCATGGCCTGGATGATAATTGTTGTGCCCATTATGACCATCTCTGAGCTGAGCATCCACCTCCAAAAAATAGGATGTGGGGTGTTGAGAGGTAGTGCCAAGCCTGCCATTGGTATTTGATTCATTCTTGGAGTATTTGACTTCCTTAGTACTCTTGATGTGTGTTTTATGCACATAACATTTCAGAATAAAATACCAAAGTAATTTACCCTCTCTTGAATAAAATCACCTCAGATGCTAAGGGTAAGATCAACTAAAATGATTCCAAGGTTTCTACATGTTAGGTCTTGACAAGTGGGTAACTCAATGGTCGACGTGAATTGTTGTGTTCACTTGGGGACTTACACAAATGTTAGGATTATCTTCTTTGATCATGAAATATGTGAAATAGGTATGCTGACAACTTAGGATTTAGCAATGTAGTTCTTGACTTAATTCCTACAAAAAAATGGGCAAAAGGAATAGGGTTCAGGAAATCTATTCTAGGCCTAGGAATGTAAGAAACGATGAACAAGTTTAGTGGAATCAAACTAGGCAAGGTCTCACAAAGAGGTATTGACACGGGCTTAGTGCAATCGTCTAAGGTATACTCAAGGATTTTCATACTATCACCATCAAACATTGACACCATCCAAGTTGATGCTTGTCAAGGGATGCATAATAGTTGAAGTTAAGCTTACTCAAATTTTCAGTCGACCACACAAGGCACACTTACCAGCGGCAAGAGACTAGTGATATGTGTTGTCGACTTGAACTTCATCCTTAGAATGCTACCTGCAACAAGTTAGTTTCATAAAATACCAATGGAAATGCTACAGGAAATCCAAACTCAACCAATGAAACTACATGAAATGCATATGAAATAAAAATACTATTATTACCTTCATGGTTTATGTCTCATTGTGTCCTAACTCCACTGTTCCTGGTTGTAGATGGTGTGCTCTCAGACAAGCACTAATAGCTTCCAAGATGGCATATGAAGAATGGACTGGTAACTGATAGTTCACAAATGCTATGATATGCAATACTACATGACTATGCTAAAATGATTATGTTATATGATTATGCTATTTGCTTCAAGTTTAAAACTCACAGATGCATAAGTTTTACAAATGATTGGCTTGCAAATTCACTTGAAATCTAACTCTCTCTCAACTGAAGCTCTTGATTTTATAGACCTTGAGAGGATGAGATAATGTGGCTCAGATCAACGGTCATTGTAGACACCTAAAATTGTCATGTCTAATTAAATAAATATTTTTATTTATTTAATTATCTAAGCCTAATTATTCTATTAATTAAATAAATCTTTATTTATTTAACTAATTCATTTATCCTCTTCTAGCCTTATTTCTCATTTAAATAAATACATTTATTTAATTAAATTATCATTTTCCTGAATTAAATAAATATCTTATTTATTTAATTGATCCCACTTCCTCTATTAATTAAATAAATCTTTATTTATTTAATTAATTCATTAGCCTTTTCTACCTATAACACATGTCATTCATCTCGTAATTCATACACTACCTACCCTCTCATTATTTTCTTATTTTCTCTACCTACCCTCTAATCATAGCCGACCATTTATCTTTTACACCTCTTAATCTTATCCCTCCATTTCTTATAGTGTCTTCTATATAAGGAGATGTTTCCTTCATTATCAACCCTAATCAATCAATCTACACACATCCTATGCATTCTATTGAAGCAACCTAACATTTGATCTTTCATATGCAATCCTACTTGCAACCACATTTCTGTTCTTTGTTGAGCTCTTGTGCACACATAAAATATGAGAGCAAATATATCAAGCAAGATCAATGGAGATAGGAAGAATGGAGATCCAAACCCTATTGGACATGTGATGGTATAATCTTTGTGATTTCATTTGATTTGCATTGTCTTAGGTAATCTTCATATGTTATGGTGGATATTTGTTGTTGTTAGGCTAGGGTTTTGTGGTTGAATTCATTTAGTCTTTCAATATTGTTGTTATCCATTTTCACCATATACATTTTGGCACACCCCGTGGGACCTGGATTTTGTTAGATCTATGTTTTTTGCAGGTTTTCCTAACCATATATTGTTGTTTTGTAAAACAATTTGGAGAATAACATTGTGCAGCTAGGGTTTTGGACACAAAATCAAGATCTTGGAGAGATTCGATCATATCTCACAAACGGTTTGGAAATTTTGCATCACATTTTTTTTACAGGTTGAAGATAGTATCAAGAGAATTCAAAGAAAAATTCAGATATATTGGAGCATATTTTAATTTTCTATGAATTTTTTATGAATTTTCATAAAAAATTAATTTTGAGAGAAAATGAGCGAATTTTTTAGATTTTCTTACATTTTTGGAAATCACTCATAATTATACACAGGATCTGTTCTTTGTGATTTTAATTTTGATGCAAAATATTTCCTAAAAAATCAGATCATTAAAAATTAGGGTTTTTCATTGTTTTAATCATATCTCACAAACAGCTTTGAATTTTGGCATAAAATTTGTTTTGCAGGTCCAGAACATTTGCAGAGATTGGCAATAAAAAATTTAGAGTTTTTGGAGCATATTTGAAATTCTATGAATTTTTTATGTGTTTTCATGAAAAAATAATTTTGAGAGAAAATTAGAAATTTTTTCGGATTTTCTTATATTTTTGGAAATCTCTCTGATTTATACATAGACTCTATTTTTTGTTATTTAAAATTTGATGCCAAATCATTCCTAAAAAAATGGATCTTTGAAAATTAGGGCTTTGCATTATTTTTTCTCATATCTCACAAACTGCTCGAATTTGTTGCAGGAATTCTTTATGCGGGTTTGGAAGACCATCATGACTGTCCAGTAAAAATTTTAGATTTTTTGGATCAATTTTGCATTTTATATGAATTTTTTAATGATTTTTCATAAAAAATAATTTTTGGAGCAAATTAGCAATTTTTTTGGATTTTCTTACATTTTTGGAAATTTCTTAAAATTTCACAGGTGGTCTTTTTTTGTGATGAATCAGATCTTTGAATTGGTCAACAAAATGCATTGTTGAAGGCCCCTATTTCACAAAGTCTTTTGGATCTAAAATTTACCTAACTTGTGTGCTTGCAGGAATGGGTGATCATTTCAAACAATCCAAACTACTAATAGATATTTGTTGTAGGACCTTGGCAAGGGTTTTTGATCTTTCATTGTGTGCCTTGTTTTCACAAACTAGCAAACACTTCAATTGGTGCACTAAAATTGAACTAGTGTCTTTTTTGTTTTGAGCAATAGGCTCTTTTTTTTTAATCTTTAGAGGGCTTGTCTACCCGTGTGGTCATTAGGACTACTAGTGAGGAGAGAATGACTCAAGTGGTAGCGAGGAAAACCCACCTCTTCCGAACCACTATAAACAATTGTATTCATGGTGAAAACTATGGATAACGTGTGTTGATTAGTTCATACCGACACTATGTCTCCCCATAAACCTGCTTGATCAAATTTATTCGATCAGTTGTAGGGCATTACCCCTACCGGCTAGGAACCTTTTGTATTTACAAAGCTGAAAGTGCCGCATGTATGGCCACACGAGCGGATGCCCTTACTAGCACCTTTTTGTTTTAGAAGCCAAAATCCTTCTAGTTGTTGGGGCAAGAGGTCAGACCTCTGGAGCGGCCCACACACATACGGTTCTTAGTAGAGATACAAAGTTCGCCACAGGGAGTTTTTGTGGGGACTGATGCTTGGCTACCCCGAGAAGTGAGTGTCAAGGGTGGAGCTAGTGGGGTCAAGCATCTAAGTATCCACTATGAATTGTGTAGCCTCATGTGGCAATCAACAACTATTGTCCTGGCCAGCCATAAGAATTGTGCTTGACTTATTTTAAACATTCAAAATTTCAAGACCAAACATCAAAACATTGTGTCTTTTGTGTCTTCAAGTGTATGCAAAACAATTTTACATCAAACAACACACTTTTCTTTGAGTCATTTTGAGTCTAAACACTTGCAAACATTGAGTCCTTATCAACATTGTGTCATCTTGTCATGAAAAACAGTCAAAAAATTCAAATTTGCTCACAACAAACAACTTCACAAATTGGAAAAATTTACAATCCAACAAACAAGAGAAATCAGTTTCAGAATTATTGAGCTTCCTAAGCTATCTCTTCAAGTTTTCATCTAGCATTCAACCTACCTTTGGGTCTCACAAATTCCATCATTGCTTTAAAACTTGCATTACATTCACATTTGTCTAAACTTGAGTCAAAAGGTCACTTGCTTGTCCTCATCTTGCTTTGTCAAAATACTACATACAACAACATTTTGCTAAGTGGTCCCTCATCAAGGTCTCTCACCTTTGGGTCTCATTTGGTCTTACTTAGAGTCAAGGTAAACTAACCTCATCAAGAGAAACTATCATCTCTTTGGAAGTCACACCTACTCTACTACATACATACTTGGTCTTACACTTTGGACATTGCAAGTACACCTCAGATTCATTTACATTCCATCCAACTCTTGGTCTTCCATACTCTTTCCATTTTCATCTAGTCTCACACATCTTGGTCAATACCTAGTTCATGGTTGAAACCCATTCCCAAAAATCTAGGAGAGAAACTAAAGAGGCTCAAGAGTCTGCAAACATGAGTTTGACAATGATATCTTTTTCAATTCTGATCATACTACATTACCTGACATGGATGCCTATAGAAACATTCCAAATGTTGAGAACATGGACACTACAAACAACAATGATACACACAATGACAATATGGACAGCTTTTTAGTACATTCAACAGAAGTGGAAGACACCATTATGGAACTCCGTTTCAATCGATTGGTTGAGGAAATAATGAGGAGAGATAGACAATACTTCTTACAAGTGATGGCACAAAGTGGAGCCAAGATCCCTCATGATTTTGACATGTCTCAAATAATGGAACATCAACCTTTGCAACAACCTCACCTCAATATGGATCAAAGGAGGCCTAATAGTGGAGGCAATAGAGGACCACATCTTGTGCCTGAATCACCATCATCTTTGTTTCAAAAACCAAAGGTTCCATACACACATGGTCAAGCATATGATACTCACCTTTGTAGAGCATTATGGAAGTCCTATGCAGAAAAATCTACTCAATCACATACAAATGCTAAGGATCAACCACCAAAGCAATTGGATATTCAAAGGCATGATCAAAATTTGGACACAAGGAAACCCCGCATCAAATTTGGGGACAACACAATAGAAAAAAATCATGAAACCCCTATAGAGTATGGTATACATGGACAAAGCAGATATTTCATTCCTCATCATGACTCTATACCAAGTGGTACATATACGCAGCATCATTATAGACCTCCTCCATATGAACATGTGTATGATCAATATCATCCATATGCAACATGCTCCTCAACCACTCGGTGGTTCAAGCATGGGGTATGGTCCAAGAAGTCGGTCTCCACCTAAGAATAATTTGGAACAACAAATCAAGGATTTACAAAATAAAATGGAGAACATAAATACACCAAAGCCAACTTACACAATGAGAGACATATGTCCCTATCCATTTGACAAAAGCATTCCAATGCCTCCATTTCCTACACATTTCGTGACACCTAAGTTCGATAAGTATAGAGGAAAAGGGGATCCTAAGGCACATATAAGACAATTTTTCACAGCTTGCATTGAGGTACTAGCAGAAGAGACATATTTGATGAGATTATTCCCACAAAGCTTAGGTGATCAAGCTATGGAATGGTTCTCCCAACTTCCACCTGGAATTAAGTCATGGGGTGACTTAGCAGAGGCATTTATCCAATATTTCTCATACAACATAGAGACAAACATATCAGTCACTACCTTGTGCAACACCAAGCAAAAGGATGGAGAATCTTTTTCATCATTTTTACAAAGATGGAGAAATCTAGCCAGCAGATGCTCTTGTGAATTTTCACAATAACAAATGGTAGAGATGTTCACATAGAATGTTAACAAAGACATTGGTTATGACCTAAGAAAAGCTTGTTTGTCCACCTTCAAGGATTTCATTGAAAAAGGCTTAGAAAGACATGAAATGAATTAAATTAATTAATCTTTTCAAATTAACTATTTAATAGAAGAATAATTATTAAATAAATATATAATATTTATTTAATCGCTCATAGCCAATTTTATGTGTATACATTTTGACATTCTTTGAAATAATGTCAAGTCAACATTGTTTCAAAGATTAAATCAAGTCTCAATAGTGCACCTGACGAAGATTGAAAATCCTGATTGTGTGCCCCCTCAGGAGATTGATCATGAAATTGTTGAAAACTTTGGTTTGAACGATTGATCTCATGATAATTGATAAGTTTCATCAATTAAATTCATGTAAAAAAACAAATTAAATTTCCCCATTGAATGGCATTAATTACTCTTTCAAATAGTAAATATAAAATTAACCAAGGTTAATTTTAATTTCATTGTTATCCTTGTCAGCTTGTGAAGAAAATTATCTTGGTGAGGTGGCGAAATGGTGATTCCTGTGGAGAACCATCAATTTGAGCATGTTCGACGATATCAGCAACCTCTTGAGTATGGGTTGCCGGTATGTATCTTATCCCGAGCTTTGTTTTCAACTTGTCGTACAACTTTTCATGTTTTTAGGCACGTAATTGTTTTGCGATTTTCGGCATTAGGTTAGCGCTTTTGCATTTAGATTTAGCGCATATGTAATTAGGTTTAACACTTTTGCTCATGATAGCGCTTATGCTCATTTTGTTAGCGCATATGATAAGAATGTTAGCACATATGCATCGGTTAGTGCTTATGTTTCGTATGTTAGCGCATATGCATTGTGTGGTAGTGCTTTTGCATGTTTTGTGCATATGTGCTTAGGGTTAGCGCGTTTGTTGAAAAAGTTAGCGCATATGCTGTGTTTAGCACTTATGTTCAATAGGATAGAGCATATTCTCTAAATTAATGTTTTTGATAGATGCAAAAGACAAAAAATCACTTTGTTGATTAGATTTAACTTGTTTGATGTGCGTGTATGATAAATAGGGATTTGATTGATTGATTGATTGATTGATTGATAGATTGATTTGATTTGTTTTGATAAATTATCTCTAAGAAACTAATTTAGTTTATGATGTAAGATCTTAGCAGAGTTTTATTTAACTCAGTGATTGATATAAAACCATGATTGATAGGTTTTAGAATGATTTGATAGCTTAAGTTGCTTCAGTTTGATTTGATTGATTTGATAGTGTAAGTTGCTTCAGGTTGATTTGATTAATTTGATAGCGTAAGCTGCTTCAGTTTGATTTGTTTGATTTGATAGGTGATGATTGATCTAATTCTCTTGGTAAATAGGAGAAACTTGATGTCCTCCAGTGTCAAGAGAAATTCCCGGCAGTACGTCATTTAGTGTCAGAGATGACATAGGCAGAGGTGAGACATATAGATGCCTACGGTTTACGCCATCTATTATATATGACTAAGATTATGCATAATAGAGGATTGTTGACGACGTTAGCTGAGAGATGGCATAGTGAGCATAACACTTTCCACTTGCCCATGAGTGAGATTAGTGTGACGCTCGAGGATGTCAATACGATGCTGCACATCCCAGTGATTGGCGAGTTAGTGTAGTATGATTTTCAGGATCATGTTGGGATAGAGGCTTGTAGAGCCTTTTTTGCTGATGAGAGCATCTCTAGAGGAGAGATCCGATGGGAGGATATGGCTATGTATTACGAGACTCTCCCTGTGATTCTTGCTGGTTTGATTGGAGGATTCATTTGTCCTGATAGGCGATCGCGAGGTTTTGTTGTTGGATGGGGTGAGATTATTCAGAGTATGATGCATCATCAGACTCGATATGCTTGGGGTGTTTGTATGCTGGAACATTTATATCATGATCTTCATCACGTGGTATATGATGAGAGTGCTAGTTTTTCGACAGGATGCACACTTTTGCAGATTTGGTGCTGGGAGCACATTGCTATTACTCGGCCTATCCATCACAGAGTTCATGGAGAGAGGCAACCATATGTTTATCTATATGCAGGTATTCTTACTCAGCATAAGTTGGGAAAGATGGAGTATTGGCGTTGGGTGCTTGATTCATTGGATAGTATCACTTGGAGAACATATGTTGATTGTGAGCCATGGATGGATGATGCCTAGACATTACCATTTATTATGCAGAGTAGATATCTCATTGGTCGGACTCCTTACATTATTGAGCTACAGTTGATTAGTCACATTCTTAGATAGTTTGGTATCATTCAGCCTATGCCTACTGGTGTGACAATATATGCTCGACAATACAAAGATAGGTGAGATTGGGGACCTTCTTTGTCATTTGAGATTGCTCACGCAGATTTTCTTGCTACGCTGAGAGTGGCTTATGATATGAGATTACACATTCTCGATCCTGGTGTTATTGCAGTGTATGCTCAGTATATACTAGCACATCCATGTCCTCATATTACTGATCCAACAGATCCTCCTCCTAGCTCAGGAGATGAGGATGACGATTCAGATGATCTAGGTGTTAGGAGATGGAGATGGAGATGAGAGCTTAGAGCTTCTCAGGAGGTCGGAGGAGATGGAGATGAGGGTGGGGATGGAGGTGGGGGTGGTAGGAGACCTGGATGGAGAGGAGGTCGATTGAGAATCTGTGGAGGACCATTTGGACCAGTGGGAAGGATTGGGAGACCGCGTCCTATGGGTGGGAGAGATGTTGGTCGGATTGGGAGGGATACTGGTAGGGAAGGGATGAGATCACCGAGAGGGTTGCCATTGACAGGAGGAGGTAGGATGACTAGACTAGATGGGGGTTGCGGGAGAGGCATTGATTTTGGTCAGATTCAGCCAGACCCTAGGGTTATTACAGCTCATGGTGGAGAGGATAAGGATCTAGAGGATCATGTTCCACTTATTAGATGATGGGTTCTGAGAGCTACTCAGACTGAGATTCCAGTAGGTGGATAGGGAGGTGGTGAGGAGGGATTGGGGTTCATGCACCACAACAGGATATTCCAGAGTAGGAGACCATTTATAGTCTTAGAGCACATATTAATCAGCTTCAAGCACATGTACAGACTTTCATGGCTGAGAGGGATAGAGTTGTTAGGAGACAATAGGATACTCAAGGCCTTCTTGATCATATTCAGCAAGTTGGATCGGGTACTCTCTCAGCTAACACTGTTAGAGCACTAGTTCGGGTCAGGAAGGAGACTTCTCATTGGCAACGATTATATGAGGTAGTCACAGAGAGCCAGAGAGCAGGTAGCTATCATACCACCATGTTGATGGATACTAGTGCTGGTGGAGTCATGGGACCTCCTCAAAGGAGTGGTGATCATGGGATACAGGCATCTGGAGGATCTTCTCACCCACAACCACAGAGATGGATAGAGTCAGGTGGTAGTGATATAGGACAACCATGACTTGATTTGGAGGCATTTGTATTGTTTATCTGATATCATTGTATACTTGGACTTCTATTGTTTTATGATGATCTATATGCAGACATGGACTCTATATGATGATGATCTTTATTATGCATGTTACTCTATTTTATGATCTATATGCCTTGATTATATGGATGCAATCATTAGATGGATGATGATATGATGATGATTGTCTTTCCTTGCTTGATGATATGACCTACATGATGCAATGATAAATGTTTTTTTTTTTTTTTTGATGACCTTGGATGCAAATGAAAATGATTACTAACTTAAATGATGAAAATACAATGATCTATATGGAAATGCAAATGAATGATTATGCACTATGTTATTCAAATGTTTTTTATTTTTTATGCAATTTGAAAATGATGTGAAAAATACAAATGCAATGATTGATTACTTTAATGTTTATGCATATTGTGATTATGAGTCTAAGTGCAAAGATGAAACTAAATGAAAGGAAATGATAATGCAAATAATAATGATGATACACTACATGATTAATGAAATGCACTTATGATGAATGCAAATAAATGCAATGATTAAAATGCAACTAAATGAAATGGATGATGATTAAAATGATTCTAAAATGAATGCACCTATAATTATCAAATGCATATTGTTTTTGTTTGTCCAAATATATTCAATCTTTATTTATGACCATTGATCTGTTAATGAAATGATATGCTTATAATGCAACTGACAATGAATGCTTATAATGCAGATGAATAATGAGCTAATCTGTAATGATCTAACAAAAAATGATACTGCCATTCTTCATATGTTATCTTGTAATAGTGCTTGATTTCATCATTGAGCTTTAAAATGTTGTAAGAAAATACAAGCAACTTGACATAATGATCCAAGATGACCTAAGTATTTCTTACATGGATTTTGATATAGCAAGTTAATACAAGCAACTTGATATAATGGATCAATTTGACCTGAGTATTGATTGCAGAACAGACAAGGATTATCTCCTTTCATGCATGACTTGGAACATCCTCCTTGATCTTTTGTTGATCATATCCTGAGACAAGTACATATCGTAGTAAGAGATAAACCACAGACAGCAATCAAAGAAAATAATCATTCCCCATCATAACTTCTCTAGTCAAGTACATCCTTGAGTCGCATAGAGTACATGATTAGCAATAAAATCAAGATACAAACATTGAATCTTGTATGCCATTTGCATGTTCTTATGGTCATTAACTGATATAATCATCATGATGAATGATTTTTTATAATCCTTTATTACTTGCTGATTGATTCTTCAGTTTTTGAGTTTCATGATTTAGTTGTTGATGAAATGCCTTGATTTTTGTCGCTTTGTTGCTCGTTATCTACTTCAAAACCCTAGGTGTTTTTGGTTTTTCTAAGTTTTTCAAATGTTTTGGATTTTCAAAGATTCAAAAGATCACCTTAGCAAAAGGAATTAGGATTTTGCCCCCAGCGAAAACACAAATTTATTATGGATGTATGAATTGATCAAGAACCAAACCATGACGAGATACAAATGCAGATTGATTGATTCTGATAAAATATAAGATAGTGACTACGACAAGTGTGTCAAAGATTGATAATTGTTTGTAAGCTGCATATTTCCTGCGAAATGGTTCAAAGAAATAGATGTGAAATATGGAACGAATAAGCTAAAATAGATAGAAGCGAAAGATGTGATAGGATAGAGTGAATAGGTGCACAAAGCGATCTCATAGATGGAGGAACTTACTTTTTAGATAATGTTACTACTTATCAGATTGCCATTAGTTTTATGTCAAAGTTATACTATATACTCTAGTTGGTTATCTATTATCGAGATATTTAGTCGGTATGCACAGTCTAGTCGATTACAGAAGAAAGCAGTCACAGAACGCAGTATACACCAAGCTATCTACCGAGTATCTTTACATGTCTACCGAGCAGCAAAGATGACACACCGAGTTGATATACACCGAGTGAAACGTGTTACCAGATTCATTGAACCTGGACATGCATATGAAAACGTGTTACAAGATCGAGGCACATCTAACCGTTATCACATTGGAAATTGCACTTAAAGATTGTGTATGATTTTGAGGTCATCTAACCAATGAAATAATTTGCATGGTTATTCATTCAATAAATCATGTTTCTAAGATCGAAGCAATGAAATGATCATCGTCATAAGAGATCTATTTATACAGCATGAGTTAAGAGTTAAACAGGTGCGTGCATGAGTGTAAGAAAACTTTTACAGAGACACAAAGGTCATCGAGAAGGTTTTCAGATAATAGTCAAAGAACAGAGTAAACAGAAGGGTTTACCGAGTTACTATATGGGTTACCGAGGTATGCTATAAGCAAGGTAATCTTATTCTAAGCACATAGAATCTGCTATAACATTCCAGATGTAAAGTTGCAGATATTTGTAATAATTTTATTGTAATATTTTGAAGTTGTAAGAGAAACCTTTAACAAGGTAAAAGACTCTAATCAAGTCTATAAATTGTAAAGCCTCTAACCAGGTGCATCATTTAGATGAAGTGTTGTAAAATCCTTTAGCAAGGTAGATCTAATAGATCTTGATACTCCTAACAGGGTAAGCTATCAAATATAGCTAAACATGTAGCTCTAACTGAGCACTCTTTATTGTTGTAGTAGTGAAGTTGTGGGTGCCATCCCCACCACAGTTTTTCTCTCTAACCAAGAGTTTCTGCGTAACCAAAATATATGTGTTATGGAGTGAATCATGTATGATTGTTATCTATTTGTTTTAGCTTTATATTATGTTTTTGCACTATTCGGTTTATGCATAATAGTAAAGTTATTATTGAAGAAAAGTTTTGGAGTACTGATTCACCCCTCCCCTCTCAGTACATTAGCTTTCCATATTGGGCCTAACAATTGGTATCAGAGCTTGAATATTGGAAAAGGGTTTAACTACCTAAAGAGAAAGATCTTATCAATGGAAGGCTATAAACAATCTCGGAGGATTGTGTATCTGCAAGAAGAGCTGGATCATGCTAATCAAGTGATTGCAGACATGCAAAGGCAAATGCAAAAATCTCTGAAAGTGAGAAGAAGATTATCTGATGATTTGTAGGACTCTCAAGAGTTAGTGGAACAAATTGAGACATCATCTAAGAACAATATATCTGAAGAAACTGAAGAAATGATTGGAGTATTGAAAGAAAAGAACAAAGCACTAGTTGTGATAGTTCTGATACTTAATATAAGTACATATCCAATAGCCAACAAGATGAGAGGGGGGGGTGAATCATACAAACTTAATCTTCCATAAAAACATTAGATTCAAGCTCGGTAACATATACTTTAGTAATATAACCAAAACTGTTAAACATGCAAACTCAAAAGCATATAAATATCATAAACCTCATAACACCAGATTTAACATGGAAACCCAAATAGGGAAAAACCACTGTGGGATTTTGGACCCACTAAGAAATATACTCTTCTAGAGTATGCACGGTTAAAAGAAAATCCTATTAAATATTACAAACACATTGCTAGATGTGACCCGATTAAGGGATTTCCCTCAGATCTGTTAGGATCTTCACCTTGTTAGAAGTGACCTTGTTAAAGGATTTCAAACACTCAATCAGAATGTCACCTTGCTAGAGGGTTTTACAAATAAGACTGTTAAGTCCACTCGGTTAAGATATTTTCTGTCACTTTCACAAAATAACAGTAATAAAAATCTATCTGCAACTTCAAATCTAAAATGCTAAAGCAGATTCTTATTTGTTCAATACAAACTAGACATAGAACTAATCTTATCCATCTGCTAGGCTTCTATACTCTGTTATTCAAACAGGTCTTCAAGCTTCTATGCTTGGTAATCACTATGTAGCATCCCTGTGCATACACTTGCCCGCATACATTGTTTATCAACAGTTCCCTGTTTATAAACAATTAGGTAACCGCTTAATCTCCTTGATCACATTTCTCATGATCAATCATAGCCATCAGATCTTCAATATTGTCCAGGTTCAATGCATCTTTCGATCTGAAAATGTTTTACCTCACCTTGGAACTTGTATATATTTCTTGGAACTTGTGCTAGGGTATTGCGGTTCAATCTGAACTGTAGATCTTCATGTCGATCTTCCATTGCCATAGATTCTTAACAAACTATATTTATGGCATACCAATCATTTAATCAGTTCCAGCTCATCAACTTCCTCATTAAATAGCGCATGTAACCATTTAATGCATTCTGTTACAACTCGGTAATTACTAAACTTCACTCGGTAGACATTCTGCCTTCATTAACCAATAGCGATAACCTTAGGGTTTACCGACTAGGTTCCTTAGGGTTTATCGACTAGGTTCTTTGCTTGGTAACACAGTAAAGTATTAACCTTATAATTTACAACATATGTATGATGTCAAAAACAATCTAAACATCATGATCTCATCATTGTCTAACTCAGTAATAGTTTCCAATTGAATACCTTATTCATCTTCTTATTCATCATAATCTTTCCTATGTCTTTTACCGACATCTTTATACTCTTCAAATCATACTCCTCAAGATATGGCAACATCATACTGAATTAGAAAATCAATTTCTTGACATCAATGACAAAATAATAATATCAAGACAGTAAACATCCTTAATCAGTTATATCCATAATCATCAACAACCTTCTCAATATCCTTATTGAAATGCCAACAATCTCCCATTGTCTGTTATAATGCCAAATGCTAACATGGCTGATCAACCGAAAGCAATGAAAAGAGAACATGAAAATTTCAGCACATAGATGACTGAAAATATCGATGCATTGAGGACAGCCAAGGATAAAGCAAGAGATCTACAGAGAGAGAAACAACAACTTGAAGTCTTAGTATCTAATAAGAATGATGAAAACACAAGGTTAACTGGAATTCAACAAAATCTGTCAGATCAACTAGGTTATGCACATCATGAAGCAATTCTAAAGAATGATGAGAATCAAGCATTGAAACTTGAAGTATCAAAGTTAACCGATGAACTTGAAACAGAGAAGAAATCCAAAGAAACACTGAAGAAGAGTTATGAAGCATCAAAGATGTTGGATGAGCAACTGAATACAAGATGACCCAACAAAGATGCACGACTCAGTTACAAAGGAAAAGTCTCTACTGAGAAAGGAATTCATACTACCGAGAGAGGAGAATCATCAAAGCAAGCTGGAAACAAGAATAACATCAAAAGAAAGAAGCCTATTTGCAAATACTGTGGAAATCAAGGTCACACTGCCAACATATGCCAAATCAAAAAAGGTAAGCAACCGAATGTCACTAAGTCCAATGGTTATTGTTATAATTACAATAAATATGGTCACACATCTAATCAATGTAGGAAAAAGTCTGTTAACAATTATCAAAAGGCAAAATTCAAAGGGTTTTGTAAAAAGTGCAATAGATATGGACATAATACCGAGAAGTGTTGGTTTAAGCAAAAGAACTATATGTGGTATGCACACCAAGCAAAAGCTAGAGGTTACCGAACTCACACAGATCCTTACCGACAGTATTCTGTAGTACCATGGGATTACAATACAAGGATATGGTGTGAATGTTGTGGAAGATATGGACATGTAGCTCTAACCGAGCACTATTTATTATTGCAGTAGTGAAGTTGTGGGTGCCATCCCCACCGCAGTTTTTCTCTCTAACCAAGAGTTTCTGCGTAACCAAAATATATGTGTTATGGAGTGAATCATGTACGATTGTTATCTAATGGAATATTTTTATGTAGAAGATGGGTGAATGGAAGACATCTATCTACTAACTGAGAGACAAATCTCCTGATTGATTGAAATCTTCCTTGTAAAGATCGCAATTGACTTATGTTCCTAGGTGACTCCATCTCCATGATGGCTTTGACCTTTTCAGGATCTACTTCAATTCCATGAGCTAATATAATGTACCCAAGGAGTTTTCTAGAGATTACCCCCAATGCACATTTCTTTGGATTTAATCTCAATTGATATCTTTCCAAACTGTCAAAAATCTTGCTTAAGATGTTCAAATGTTCTTGTCTTGTATGAGATTTTGCAAGTATATCATCGACATAATCTTCCATAAATGTATGCATCATATCATGGAAGATTGTTGTCATAGCCCTTTGATAAGTTGCTTCTGCATTCTTAAGCCCAAATGGCATAACATTCTAGCAATAAGTTCCCCATGCACAGGTGAAAGTTGTCTTTTCTTGATCTTCAGGTGCGATTCTTATTTGATTATATCTTGAGAAGCCATCCATTAATGAAAACATCTCATGCCCCGTTGATAAGTCTACAATTATATCAATGTTTGGTAGTGGGAAATCATCTTTTGGACATGCTTTATTCAGATCTTTGATATATGTACAAACTCTTATGCTTTTATCTAGTTTTGACACTGGTACAATACTTGAAACCCATTCTGGATAAGCAACAGGTCTTATAAAACCCACTTCTAATAGTTTCTTTAGCTTAGTTTTTACAAGAAGAGCAATGTGTGGATGCATCTTTCTTAGCTTCTGCTTAACTGGTTTTTCTTTTAAATCCATATTAAGATGATGCATGATAAGATCTGGATTAAGTCTTGGTATGTCTACATAGGACCAAGAAAAATTTATTTGTCTTTGCTTAAAGAATTTCATGTATTCTTTCCTCTCTTCTTCTAAAAATGAGGCAGCATAATGAAGTATTTTAGGATCCTTTGATGTACCAATGTTTATTGATTTTGTTGGTTCTATCAGGATAGCATATCTCTCTTGAAAATATGCAGGAATAATGTCAAACTTTCCATCTTTTGGTGCCTCAAAGAGGTTTTCACCATCAGATACGTCCTTTATTTTCCCTTTTGATTGATCTAGTGTTGCCATGAAATGGTTTTCAACAGTGGATCTCTTTCCTTGTTTTATTTCACTTTTGCGACTAGAAAGTTTGGCATTCTCTTGACTCTGCAATGGAAGATATCTTAGGTGTGATGGGTTCAACAACATTAAGGTACACGGCTAAGTCATGATCATTGGAAAAGATATTTAGTTCAGGGTTTTCTAAATTATCCCAATCAATTAGTTCAGGATGAAGGGGTAAATTATAATCACTGTCATCATTAGGTGCTTCAAATTTCATGACATAATGATCATAATTTTGCATAGAGTAGGTATTGTCATAGATTAAATGTTTTTGAGAATTGTCTTTCCCAAGCGTCTCCCAATTAGTTCTAACAAAATCAGTATTAGTATTTTGTATTTCACACTCAAGAGGTTCTTCAATTGACGTTTGTCCCTTAAACGAATGGATTATATCAACACACACATCTTTAATACTGCAAATTCCTTCTTGATTGACCTCATTTACATTTTGGAGTTGACATACTTGTGTACATGATAAAGAGGATTATTTTGCTAGAATTTGTCTCCTTTCAAACTCAATTTCTTTTGGACTAATAGTCAATCTGACTTGACTATCTCTTAATTCTTCTATGGTTCTGCCCCATCTGGATACATCTTGTTCATCTTTTGATGAAAATCTTATATTTCCATATGCTTGATCTATCCCTATTTGTACTTCTTGTGGCATTACTTCTTTTTCTTTGTCATTCCCTTTCCTTTTTGCATACGCCTCTTTTCTCTGAATTCTAAGTTTTTCTTGCCTTCTTTCTAACTCCATCTTTTGTTTTTGTTAGTTGTGTTTAGAGTCGCCATATTAATTCAAGGGTTCCCCTTTGAAAAACCCCGCCTATCTTATTTGAGGCCCCCCCTTCATCATCTAAGTGTCTATCATCCTTTGAAGAAGTTGGTCAAAGTCGCAAGCTTCTGCGGTCATTCCTCCCCTTCCTTTTGAATCGCTTCGAATCATTTCGAACCTCGGTTCGAAGTAGTTCAAAGTGGTTCGACCAAATTTTTCACACTAATACTC
The DNA here is from genome assembly GCF_030272615.1 of Cryptomeria japonica. Classification (NCBI taxonomy): domain Eukaryota; kingdom Viridiplantae; phylum Streptophyta; class Pinopsida; order Cupressales; family Cupressaceae; genus Cryptomeria; species Cryptomeria japonica. Next base: position 1,651,262 of record NC_081407.1, on the reverse strand, counting down.
TTTCTTTGGCAGGAAGTATCTTTTATTGCGGCGGTCTTCTTTGAAATACTTTGAACCATTTTGAAGCTCGGTTCAAGCTTATTCAAAGTGGTTCTTGACAAGTGTTGACGGCAGGAGTTTATTTTTGGAGTACGATGCGCTGCCTTTCTCTCAAGCAATCAATGGTCCCGTCAGCATGTCAAATCAAAAGATTTTATTTTTTTTTCGAGGGAAAGGGCATCATTGTTATGAGTGTGAGTAGAACTTTGTTTTAGAAATGACTGGATACTGCATGAAATCAATTATTATTAACTCATGCGAAAGGGTAAATCATTAATCGAGGCATTTATGTATCGACGCCTCGAGCATGTCAATCCTGATGTGAGGTGATGAACTATCATTATCCGATCTTCCCATGTATAAGGTTTCCCTGTGATAAATTTTCATTCAGTTGCCTGGTAAGTTATCCAAAAAAAAAAGGAAAAGAGGTCCGTTTTCGGAGAGAAGGAGCAATTAGGGAAGCTAGAGGAGATTATTTGCTTTTCAACGGAAAGAAGGTGAGAGTTTAGTAACCTTTGTTCTGTTCTGCAAACTATTACTTTCAAAGGTTTGTCTGAAAGAGGTCTTGCTTGTTTAAGTTGAGAATGAAGTCGGTTATGCATTTTCTCGGTAATGTTTCTAGCCTTGAATGTAAAAGGCCAGTGATTTGTGATATCAATTTAGAAGGGGTAAATGTGGAGAGTCTGCAAGCAAAATTTCTTGCGAATACGGAAGAAGTTAAGGGATGTATGGAAATATTAACGAGCGGGTTAATTGAAGCTGCTGCGTTTCCCCCTGCCTTCGTAAACCCTGAACTCCTACAACTTTGCATTGACCATTATGATGTAAGAAGCAAGAACATAGTAAACAAAGATGGTAATACCATACTTACTGTCTCCAGGGAAACCATTTCATCTGTTTTGAAATTAACAGCAAGTACCTTTGCCGCTTTCTCACCCATTCAAGCTGAAGCTGAGTATCGGGAAAACCCTGGTGTGTACCGAAACACCCTTGCCAGGAAATGGACCAAGGTTAACTATGGAGGTGGGTCTAGACTCCCCAAGGTCATTACTAGAAGCCACATGAAACCCCACATACACGACCTGGTGGTATTATTACACAGGGTGAAAGGTTCAGCTGATGTATGTTTGTTCGAAGAATGGATGTATAGGTACATTGAAATTATCTTAAAGGGTGAACAATGGATGGATTGGGCGGAGATTATTGCCACTTCTCTGAGAAGTCAACTCAAACGCACCAAAGAGTCTGGAGAAGATTTTCGTATGGCCTCATATTTGACTTACTGTATTGCCTGCACATGTGATCTCACCACTCTTCCGCATGAGGTATGGAATGAGGAAATGACCATCTTCCAATATTGTCCATTGTTGCAAAAAGACAGAATTCTGGAGGATTTCCGCAAGGTGCATGATGTATTATTTGAAAACATTTATTCGGCTCTAGAAGGTGTTCAGATGCCACGAATCTCTCCTGAATCGTTGAGGCTGGTTCAACATTATGGGAGTTCTTTTATTCAGTTTCCTAGGTTCACATATTTGAGAGTCGGAGGGTTTGAAGAAGAACCTGTGAAGTTACCTCGATATGCCCTTGATTGTTTCATTTTAGCCGAATTGTGCAGGCAACTTTCTGCTATTATTAAGGAAAATCTCCCTCAGGAGAAATGGGAAACGGTTTTCCCTATTAAGCTGCTCTTTTTGGTCTGTAATAACATGAATAACGCTTCCATCATTGGAAGCAATTTGCTGGGATTCAATCTAGGTTTCTACTGTAGCAGGAGAAACTTCGATAGTAAGGGATATGCAGCCCTAACCCTCGGCCTTGAAATCAACTCATCAGTTGCTTCGCAGCTAGAAGATCTATGGGAAGACTGTGAAAATGAAGAAGAAGTCTTGAAAAAGGATCATTCTAGACTCACCTTACAGCAAATTAGCTCTTTCAAATTGAAGTTCGAAACACAAGGAATCGCCGAAGATGGTTCATTTTTAGTTGAACCCGGATGGGAAGGATCAAACGAAGCAAAATCCTTGACAGTTGATTGGAGCAAGGAGGAAGATGATGATATTAATTTGAGAGCCAGATCCATATTAACTTATACAGATGATTGGCTGCAAAGGAAAAGAAATGGAAACATCATTGAGTCTTCTCCTAAGGTGATCTCTCTCTCAGAACCGCTTCAATCTGACATTCCACTTTCTCATGTTGCAGGTGATGCACTGGCTTCAGATAAGAAAATAAAGTCTCCTTCCCGATCACAAGTCACGGCTCCTAGGACGAGATCCCATTCCAAGAACAAAGTTTTGAAGCAGCCTAGTTTCCAGAAGTAGAAAATGACATCACCAGAGCAGGATTCAAGTGACAAGTTCGCTCTCCCAGATGGAGCAGACGATGAAGTCCAATTCATTGAAACACCAAAGACAGATCAACCCAATTTCTTGACTCCGACTAAAGATACTCAGATGACATCAACTACTCCCACTGTTCCTTTATGGTTGTCAAATTCAATCAATAAGAAGCGGAGTTTGTAACCAGTGGCCACACCAGTAAAAGATATTGTCACTAGGTATGCGGTTAGAGGGTCTAAAACAAAGAAAATGAAAACGGATGCTTGTCTCACTAAAGATCCAGTGACGGGGAAAATCATAGCGGAGGTGGCTACTTATAAACAGAAAAGGGAGTCAGGGGAAATTGATGAGGAAGGATTCAAAGTCACTTCTCTTGAACTGGGTGTTCTTAATAGGAATACTGTTGATAATTTCTTTAAATTTTCTGCTGACCACATGCTCACGCAATCAGAAAAAGATTCCAGAGAGAAGAAAGAATTGAAAACAATGGTGGTGACGATGGCCGCATACATCAATTCGCTGATTAATTTAGGGCCTAACCCAATAATCCAGCTGCCTCAGCCATTCGATCCAAATTCGGTCGAAAGCCAGCAATTGATGAAACAGATGCAGAGGGGAAAATTGTTGTCTGACGCTGTGGTTAGCTGTGTAAATAGCATATTAGATCAAGGGAATAAATTTATTTCTGAAGTTACTAGTATCTATTCCGAGGGTGAGGCATTGCTCGGGGAAATTCAAACTTTGATACCAGTATGGGAGACAGAATTGTCACGATGCCAAACTATAGTTTCCCGAGTAACAAAGGTTGAAAAGTTTGGAGTTCTCAAATTCTTAAGTGAAAACCCCATGAAAGCCGTGGACCCGTGCATATTATTTGTCCTGAAAAGTAATATGAGTTGGAAGGAGTCCATCTATAAAGAGGCCATCAAAGAGGTCCAAGGCGTCGAGAATCAAATCACAGACATGCATAAGGAACTGGTTAAAGACATGAAGATTGCTAACCCCACAGGCATCTTACAATTGGATGAAGGCAGCATGGACATTGAAGTGTTAACCAAAAGTTTCACCGAAGCAGTTGAACGGATTAGGGACAAAGAAATGCCAAAAGTCGATGATTTCACTTCGTTGGCAGGTATAGAATCCATGTTGCACCTCAATGAGAAACTGATGCCACGTCAGAGCCTAAAGATGAAGGAGTATAGGTGGCAGAAGGACGCATGTAGAGCCCGACTGATGAATTTAAAGAACCCGCACTCACATGCCACGCAGGAATTCACGTCTACTTTCCGGAGCTGGAAGCTGGTACGTCAAACCGTCGGAGATGAGAAGGAAGCCGGCGAATATAGTGAAAACTGAATCGTCACCCGCTGGCGTTCTATCTTTTTGATAACTGCTTTTTAGTTTCATAACAGTTTCTTGTATTAACCCGATAGAGCTGGGTTTTCAGGGAGGCCCTTCGGGATTTTAAAGAGAAAACTATAAATGCTGGGGATTGAACTGTTTATGGATATTAGCAATAGGGAAGAAAGAATAGCAGATTAGTTATAACCTTAAGATAGATTTTTCTGAAGAACAGTGATCAAGGATAGTATATGCATGTTTTAGCTTTCAAAGACTTTGTGCATTGAAGTTGGACATACATATATGAAAAATTTCGAGTTATGCTTTGAAACTTTGTGTTCTGGGTGTTGAATTATTATCACTTTGTGGAGGTAATTCGGCGATTCAAAAGTTCCTTATTGCTGTTGGTTAGTCGTAAGTTCATCTATTTTCTGTTTTGAAATATGTTGAGAATCTAGCAGAAAAAATTTATTCTTTGAAATAGATTTTGTTGATTATATGTGTATGAATCTTTTCATTTTCGAGCTGTATTTTGTAATTACCTCACTACCTAGGAGTAGTTAAGAGAACCTTATGCACTTTCAGGAAAAAGTGTAATTGTAAAAACTGAATTCATTGCAAATCAAATGAGGGAGCTATACCTGTAGAAAATTCAGAGAGGAAGTTAAAGTAAAATTAATACTTTCTCAACTGTAGTGAATGATTCTGTTCTCTTCATAATATTGGGCATAGAGTAAATTAAGAGGAGTTGAATGAGAGGACAATCTGTTCACTAACAGATTTTTGGCGACTCCACTGGGGAAAACGAGTCATTTTGAAGGAACCTTAATCTTTAAATGTAATGTATAACCATGGTTCTTCAACATAATGAGGTCTTCCCTGTATTACAACCTAATCTTCGATTTGAAGATACTCAAGAAGACATAATTTCAGACCTGGCGGCAACTGCTTGGCGAGAACGTAGAAGTGGTCAACACTATCAGCAAATATTAGTGGTTCTGGAAATAGAAGAAGAAAGAGCCGAGTTCTTGAGAGGAGTGCCGGAAGTTTAGGAGGCTGCTGTTGTGAATAGACTAGCCCAGGCACCTGCAAGACCTTGAACACATCAGTAGTTTAGAACTGGCTACTCGTAGATACACAAGAGGAGAAAGAAAAAAGGGAATTCTTGATGAGAACTTTGAGTCATTGAAAAACCTAAAACTCTTGCCAGATTTTAACGACCCTAAAAAGAAGCAGATCAAATCCCAAAGCTGGCCTAGCTCACCACCAAAGCCTTCTCCCTTCTCACCTTTGGTTCAATCCTTGCTTCCATTGAGTGCCCTTGTTCCAGCCTGTATATCAATCCCACCCTTGTAGGTTGTATCACCCAACATGGCTGTTAATCAACCTTGGGGGCAGAACATAGGTCCACTGAATTTAGGTGTGAACCTCGCAGTACTCCCTAAAGGAGCTACTGAAGTTTTACCCAAGTTTAGTGGAGATGGCAAAGTCTCAACAGATGACCACTTAAGCGCTTTTCATTCTGCCTGTGCTGTTATAAGCATCCCTACATAGGAGGTTGCTGTAAGATTGTTTGTGCGAACCTTGATTGATGCTGCTGCTGATTGGTTCAATCATTTGCCCCATCTTTCTATTACTAGTTGGGATGATATGAAAAATGCCTTTGAAAATAGGTTTAAAACCCCTGAAAATGAATGTTCTCTGTTTTCCCAACTCAATCAAATGAAGAAAGATATGCATGAACCCATGAGAGAGTTTGTGGCCAAATTCAATAGATTGGTTCAAAGAATTCCCACGGTGTCAAGACCTAGTGAAAAAAATCAAAAATAATTTTTTATCAATGTCGTTCCAGCAGATATAAGTTTTCATCTTATTAAAGACACTTGTGCTGATTTAGGCGCTGCTTAGAGATTAGCTATTCAACTGGAGGATGCATTCATTAATGTCGGTAAGTGGAAAAGAGAAGTACATACTCCCGGGACCGTTTCATCTTCTACATCCACAGACCCAGTCTTACAAAAACTGATGAATGACATAGCAATGATGAAGAGGCAGCAGAATAAAATGCATACTCAGTATCCTTCCCCTTATCAAGACATTCACAGACGGCAACAGTCTCAAAATTTTGGGAGAGCTCCCCTATTAACTGCTCCTCAGCCGAGACTACAAATTGAAGAAGCCCCTAAAGAAACAATGTGTTCCTTCCACATGACTTCGGACCATGATGAACGAGAATGTCCTGACTGGCTAAATTGTATTCAGCTAGCAAAGAATGCTCTTATGGCAGAAGCGATGATTAAAAAAAAAGATGTAGAAAAAGGTGAGTCTGGTAGTTACTTCCTTGAATATGAATCTGATTCAGAGAGAGGAGGTGATGTTTTTACAACACTTCAAGAACCTGCCTGCACAGTCATGACTAGAGGCCAGCGGAATCAGAAATTCTATCTTGGAAACACCCCAAATGTATCAAATTCTAAAGGTAAGGAGCATGTTCAGGCTGATACTATGGAACCTAAGATTTTGTTCAGGGCTGAAACGAAAGCTAGTGCCTCAGTTTTTGACATTGTAGAATTTTGTAAAACTTCTTCTATATCCATTTCACCAGCGGAATATCTAAAGCTTAATCCTAAGGAGTTGGACAAGTTGGTTCAATACGTGAAGGGAAGTTCAGTCACTAGTGCACATGTTACAGATAATGTTTCCGAGGATGTAAAAGCTGTTGATGAACCCACCTTTGTATCCGAGAGATGCTCAAAGGGCATTGAAGCTACTGCTAATTCTGTTCAAAAGGAAACGGAGGAGAAAAAGCCCAACCCATTTTATATATCTTTGTTATTAAATGGTCAAAGGCTTAGTAATTGTATTATTGATTCTGGAGCATCAGATAATATTATGCCTCAGCCAGTTGCAAAAGCCCTTGGTTTGGAGCTCACAAAAACTTTTGGGTGTTGCTATGCTATGGATGGGAAGCAGGTACCCCTGGTTGGCCAAGTGAAAGATGTACAAGCTGTTCTTTACGCTTGCCCTGAAAAGAGAGTGAAGCTTACTATTCTGGTAGCTGATATTCCAGCTAGCTATGGGATGCTACTTAGCAGAACTTTCTGCAAGGATATAGGTGGAGAAATTAAAATGGACTGGTCTGAAGCATATATTCCTGTGGGAAAGAAGAAAATAAAGTTAGAACCTGAGCCGAAAAACAAATATACTGTGGTACCTTCTGACAATCCCAAAGCACAGATATTATATGAGGAATATCAATTCGGGAATTACATCATCTTACCCGAGAAGTCATGTGAAGAAAACATGGTAAGTGCTGAAGAAACCTTGTGGACTTTAGAATTTGACGGAAGTTGCTCGAACTCAGGCTCAGGTGCTGGTGTAGTACTCATTTCACCTTCCGGGGAAATTTTCCCTTTTTTTTTTAAGCTGGACTTCCATAATACAAATAATACAGCAGAATATGAGGCGTTACTTCTAGGTTTACAAGAAGCAAAGGAAAAAGGGATAAGGCAGCTAAAAGCAAAGGGGGATGCTGAACTCATTGTTAAGCAGGTGAGAAAACAATTCTCTATAAAAAATGATCGACTGAGGCATTATAGAAATCTGGTTTGGGATGAAATTGAGTCATTTGAAGCTTTTTCTATTGAATTCGTCCCTCGTGCTCAAAATACCAAAGCTGATTCTTTAGCTGTCTCTGCATCTTTATTATTGCCCCATCCCGAATTCAAAAACAATATTTACAGGATTGAGGTGTTATATAGACCAAGAGTCCCAGATAATATTAACCATTGGCAGGTCTTTAATGATGATGAACAATTAAAAGAATTCATGGCATGTGCGAGAAATTTCGCTGAAATCCTTTTCGAAGGATCTGAACATTGGGGCAAGTCAATCGATGAAGAATCAACAGAAACAGGGGAAGTGATCCAACTTCAAGGAAACAGAATTCCTAAAGGCCTAGTTTCTTTGGAGCATCTTTTTGGTAGAAAGGATGACAGTACTCTAAAGAAAGATATTGATTCTAATAAAAAAAAAAGGAACATGACAAGATCAACATTGGAAGTGAAGAGGACCCTAAGCTGATTTCTATAGGCAAAACCTATTCTGCAAGGGAAAAGAGGAACTTATCTGAGCTTTTAATCCAATATCAAGATGTTTTTGCATAGGGTTATGGTGACTTAAAAAATTTCAGAAATGGTGAATTCGTGCATCACATACCATTGAAACCAGGGGCCACCACCTTCAGACAAAAGCTTAGAAATTACAACCCCAAAGTTTCAGAAGCCATTTTTAGAGAGGTAGAAAAGATGTTGAAGGCTCGTATAATTTACCCAATACATCATTCAACATGGGTGGCAAATATCATTCCGGTAAGGAAAAAGAACGACGAAATAAGGATTTGTGTAGACTGTAGGAATCTGAATCAAGCAAGCCTTAAAGATAACTATGCGCTTCCTACTATGGATCATGTCTTGCAGTCACTAGCTGGATCCAAAGTAATGTCGATGCTGGATGGTTACTCAAGATATAATCAGATTAGTGTCGCCCCAGAAGATCAACACAAAACAGCCTTCATCACTCCCTGGGGTACTTTTGCTTACAACCGGATGCCTTTTGGTCTAATTAATGCCAGAGCTATTTTTCAGCGAGCGATGAATTCCTCTTTCAAAGACCTGCGAGATAAGATAATTGTTATATATCTTGATGATTTAACTGTCTATTCTAAAAGAAGGAAACATCATTTGAGGGACTTAGAGAAGGTGCTGGAAAGATGTAGACAACATGGTATATCTTTGAATCCGAAGAAGTCTATTTTCTTCGTTGAAGAAGGCAAATTGCTCGGGCATATTGTTTCTAAAGAGGGTATAAAAATTGACCCAGAGAGGGTGAAAGCAATACAGAAGCTGGTTCTGCCTACAAATAGAAGTGATTTGAAATCTTTCTTTGGTCAGATCAATTTCCTGAGAAGTTTTGTACCCGAATTTTCTGAAAAGGTGAGATACATGCTGGACATGATGAGCGAGAAACGTCCTTTCAGATGGCAAGAAGAGGGTAAGAAAGCTTTTGAAGATATCAAAACAGCTATCGCAAGTGCTCCAATGCTGGTAAGCCCTAATTTTGAGAAAGACTTCATTATTTATTGTTACGCTTCTGAGCATTCTCTATCTAGTATTTTAACCCAATCCAATGATGAAGGAAAAGAAGCTCCAATCGCCTTCATGAGTGTTCCATTGAAGAAGCATGAATTAAATTATAGTCCAACAGAAAAACATGTCTTTGCTGTAGTAAGGGCATTGAAACAATTCAGGTATTACATACTGCACTCTCATTCTGTTGTATATGTGCCCGAGACTGTAGTCAAAAATATCTTAACTCAGCAAGAAGTAGGAATGAATAAACGAGCGACTTGGGTAGCTAAAGTGCAGGAATATGATTTAACAATCAAACCTACTTCTCTGGTAAGGGGGCGTGGTTTGTGCAAAATGATAGCTAAGAATAGAGATGTGTCTCCCGGTAAATCCGATGAAGCCCATACGATTTTACTGGTCAGCCTAACAGATCCTTGGTTCTCTGACATTGCATATTTTCTTTCATATGGTGAATGCCCATCAAATATGAATTATAAAGAAAGACGGAATCTCAGACTAAAAGCTGCCAAATATGTAATTTCAGATGGTGTTCTATATAAGAGGGGAATCGATGGAACATTTTTAAGGTGCGTGGATGCAGAGCAACAAGAAAAATTGTTAAAAGCGTACCATTCTGAGGCTTGCGGAGGGCACTTTTCATCCACTGTTACTGCCTTTAAAATTCTCAGGAATTGTTTTTACTGGCCAGGTATGTTCAAAGATGCTTATAAATTTGTGAAAAACTGTGAGAAATGTCAACTTTTTACTGGACGTCCTCAACTAGCAGCATTACCTCTCAGACCTGTAGTAATTGATGAACCGTTTCAACAATGGGGCATCGACTTTATTGGACCTATAAATCCTCCATCAAGCGCTGGACATATCTACATTCTAACAGCGACAGATTATTTCACTAAATGGGTGGAGGCGATTCCAACGAAGAAATCTAACTCTCAAGTGGTATGCGAATTTCTGATGGAGCAAATTTTTGTTAGATTTGGTGTACCTCAGAAAGTGGTTTCAGATAATGCCACTTATTTCTCATCGGAGGAAATATCACTTTTCTGTTACGAGCATGGTGTATCACTGGCACATTCATCAGATTATTTCCCACACGGAAATGGGCAGGCAGAGTCCAGCAATAAGAATCTAGTGGCCATCATAAAAAAACTGGTATCTGACAATTCTTGAGATTGGCACAAAAGGATCTATGAAGCATTGTGGGCAGACCGGATCACACCAAAAAGAGCTATTGGGATGGCTCCATTTGAATTAGTATATGGGATTGGAGCTCAGGTATCTTTACCCCTGGAGTTATCAGCTGCTAAATTGCAATCGGTCATTGAAGATCAATTCTTTAAAAATTCATTAGAGAAGAGGGTCATGTATCTGCACAAGTTGGAAAATGAGAGAAGCAAATTAGTTGATCACATCACAGAACACCAGATGAATGTGAAGCGCATCTTTGACAGGAAAGCTCGACCAAGAAATTTTCTTAAGAGTATAAGAGGAAAGAACCAAAAGGAGCACACGGAAAATTTGAATCTCTTTGGAAAGGTCCGTTCTTTATTTCAGAAATTGTTGGTCCTAACACTTTCCGTTTGAGGTACCCAGATGGAACAATTCTGCCTTTTACATATAATGGGCAGGATTTGAAGCTGGTCAAATTCTAAGTTTTGATGTCCCCTGCTGTGTACATAGTATTTTGTTGTGTCTAGTTTTTTCGTTCTTGTTGTTTTCTTTCCTGTCCGCTGTGTTGAGTTTTATCTCCTGTTTCTGAGTTCTCTGTGTATTCCGCATACACAGTCCCCAGTCAGAACCCCTGTTAGTTGTGTTTAGAGTCGCCATATTAATTCAAGGGTTCCCCTTTGAAAAACCCCGCCTATCTTATTCGAGGCCCCCCCTTCATCATCTAAGTGTCTATCATCCTTTGAAGAAGTTGGTCAAGGTCGCAAGCTTCCACGGTCATTCCTCCCCTTCCTTTTGAATCGCTTCGAATCATTTCGAACCTCGGTTCGAAGTAGTTCAAAGTGGTTCGACCAAATTTTTCACACTAATACTCTTTCTTTGGCAGGAAGTATCTTTTATTGCGGCGGTCTTCTTTGAAATACTTTGAACCATTTTGAAGCTCGGTTCAAGCTTATTCAAAGTGGTTCTTGACAAGTGTTGACGACGGGAGTTTATTTTTGGAGTACGATGCGCCGCCTTTCTCTCAAGCAATCAATGGTCCCGTCAGCATGTCAAATCAAAAGATTTTATTTCTTTTTCGAGGGAAAGGGCATCACTGTTATGACTATGAGTAGACCTTTGTTTTAGAAATGACTGGATACTGCATGAAATCAATTATTATTAACTCATGCGAAAGGGTAAATCATTAATCGAGGCATTTATGTATCGACACCTCGAGCATGTCAATCCTGATGTGAGGTGATGAACTATCATTATCCGATCTTCCCATGTATAAGGTTTCCCTGTGATAAATTTTCACTCAGTTGCTTGGTAAGTTATCCAAAAAAAAAAGGAAAAGGAAAAAGGAAAAGAGGTCCGTTTTCGGAGAGAAGGAGCAGTTAGGGAAGCTAGAGGAGATTATTTGCTTTTCAACGGAAAGCAGGTGAGAGTTTAGTAACCTTTGTTCTGTTCTGCAAACTGTTATTTTCAAAGGTTTGTCTGAAAGAGGTCTTGCTTGTTTAAGTTGAGAATGAAGTCGGTTATGCATTTTCTCGGTAATGTTTCTAGCCTTGAATGTAAAAGGCCAGTGATTTGTGATATCAATTTAGAAGGGGTAAATGTGGAGAGTCTGCAAGCAAACTTTCTTGCGAATACGGAAGAAGTTAAGGGATGTATGGAAATATTAACGAGCAGGTTAATTGAAGCTGCTGCGTTTCCCCCTGCCTTCGTAAACCCTAAACTCCTACAACTTTGCATTGACCATTATGATGTAAGAAGCAAGAACATAGTAAACAAAGATGGTAATACCATACTTACTGTCTCCAGGGAAACCATTTCATCTGTTTTGAAATTAACAGCAAGTACCTTTGCCGCTTTCTCACCCATTCAAGCTGAAACTGAGTATCGGGAAAACCCTGGTGTGTACCGAAACACCCTTGCCAGGAAATGGACCAAGGTTAACTATGGAGGTGGGTCTAGACTCCCCAAGGTCATTACTAGAAGCCACATGAAACCCCACATACACGACCTGGTGGTATTATTACACAGGGTGAAAGGTTCAGCTGATGTATGTTTGTTCGAAGAATGGATGTATAGGTACATTGAAATTATCTTAAAGGGTGAACAATGGATGGATTGGGCGGAGATTATTGCCACTTCTCTGAGAAGTCAGTTCAAACGCACCAAAGAGTCTGGAGAAGATTTTCGTATGGCCTCATATTTGACTTACTGTATTGCCTGCACATGTGATCTCACCACTCTTCCGCATGAGGTATGGAATGAGGAAATGACCATCTTCCAATATTGTCCATTGTTGCAAAAAGACAGAGTTCTGGAGGATTTCCGCAAGGTGCATGATGTATTATTTGAAAACATTTATTCGGCTCTAGAAGGTGTTCAGATGCCACGACTCTCTCCTGAATCGCTGAGGCTGGTTCAACATTATGGGAGTTCTTTTATTCAGTTTCCTAGGTTCACATATTTGAGAGTCGGAGGGTTTGAAGAAGAGCCTGTGAAGTTACCTCGATATGCCCTTGATTGTTTCATTTTAGCCGAATTGTGCAGGCAACTTTTTGCTATTATTAAGGAAAATCTCCCTCAGGAGAAATGGGAAACGGTTTTCCCTATTAAGCTGCTCTCTTTGGTCTGTAATAACATGAATAACGCTTCCATCATTGGAAACAATTTACTGGGATTCAATCTAGGTTTCTACTGCAGCAGAGAAACTTCGATAGTAAGGGATATGCAGCCCTAACCCTCGGCCTTGAAATCAACTCATCAGTTGCTCCGCAGCTAGAAGATCTATGGGAAGACTGTGAAAATGAAGAAGAAGTCTTGAAAAATGATCATTCTAGACTCACCTTACAGCAAATTAGCTCTTTCAAATTGAAGTTCGAAACACAAGGAATCGCCGAAGATGGTTCATTTTTAGTTGAACCCGGATGGGAAGGATCAAACGAAGCAAAATCCTTGACAGTTGATTAGAGCAAGGAGGAAGATGATGATATTAATTTGAGAGCCAGATCCATATTAACTTATACAGATGATTGGCTGCAAAGGAAAAGAAATGGAAACATCATTGAGTCTTCTCCTAAGGTGATCTCTCTCTTAGAACCGCTTCAATCTGACATTCCACTTTCTCATGTTGCAGGTGATGCACTGGCTTCAGATAAGAAAATAAAGTCTCCTTCCCGATCACAAGTCACGGCTCCTAGGACGAGATCCCATTCCAAGAACAAAGTTTTGAAGCAGCCTAGTTTCCAGAAGTAGAAAATGACATCACCAGAGCAGGATTCAAGTGACAAGTTCGCTCTCCCAGATGGAGCAGACGATGAAGTCCAATTCATTGAAACACCAAAGACAGATCAACCCAATTTCTTGACTCTGACTAAAGATACTCAGATGACATCAACTACTCCCACTGTTCCTTTATGGTTGTCAAATTCAATCAATAAGAAGCGGAGTTTGCAACCAGTGGCCACACCAGTAAAAGATATTATCACTAGGTATGCAGCTAGAGGGTCTAAAACAAAGAAAATGAAAACGGATGCTTGTCTCACTAAAGATCCAGTGACGGGGAAAATCATAGCAGAGGTGGCTACTTATAAACAGAAAAGGGAGTCAGGGGAAATTGATGAGGAAGGATTCAAAGTCACTTCTCTTGAACTGGGTGTTCTTAATAGGAATACTGGTGATAATTTCTTTAAATTTTCTGCTGACCACATGCTCACGCAATCAGAAAAAGATTCCAGAGAGAAGAAAGAATTGAAAGAAATGGTGGTGACGATGGCCGCATACATCAATTCGCTGATTAATTTAGGGCCTAACCCAATAATCCAGCTGCCTCAGCCATTCGATCCAAATTCTGCCGAAAGCCAGCAATTGATGAAACAGATGCAGAGGGGAAAATTGTTGTCTGACGCTGTGGTTAGCTGGGTAAATAGCATATTAGATCAAGGGAATAAATTTATTTCCGAAGTTACTAGTATCTATTCCGAGGGTGAGGCATTGCTCGGGGAAATTCAAACTTTGATACCAGTATGGGAGACAGAATTGTCACGATGCCAAACTATAGTTTCCCGAGTAACAGAGGTTGAAAAGTTTGGAGATCTCAAATTCTTAAGTGAAAACCCCATGAAAGCCGTGGACCCGTGCATATTATTTGGCCTGAAAAGTAATATGAGTTGGAAGGAGTCCATCTATAAAGAGGCCATCAAAGAGGTCCAAGGCGTCGAGAATCAAATCACAGACATGCATAAGGAACTAGTTAAAGACATGAAGATTGCTAACCCCACAGGCATCTTACAATTGGATGAAGGCAGCATGGACATTGAAGTGTTAACCAAAAATTTCACCGAAGCAGTTGAACAGATTAGGGACAAAGAAATGCCAAAGGTCGATGATTTCACTTCGTTGGCAGGTATAGAATCCATGTTGCGCCTCAATGAGAAACTGATGCCACGTCAGAGCCTAAAGATGAAGGAGTATAGGTGGCAGAAGGACGCATGTAGAGCCCGGCTGATGAGTTTAAAGAACCCACACTCACATGCCACGCAGGAATTCACATCTACTTTCCGGAGCTGGAAGCTGGTACGTCAAACCGTCGGAGATGAGAAGGAAGCCGGTGAATATAGTGGAAACTGAATCGTCACCCGCTGGCGTTCTATCTTTTTGATAACTACTTTTTAGTTTCATAACAGTTTCTTGTATTAACCCGATAGAGCTGGGTTTTCAGGGAGGCCCTTCGGGATTTTAAAGAGAAAACTATAAATGCTGGGGATTGAACTGTTTATGGATATTAGCAATAGGGAAGAAAGAATAGCAGATTAGTTATAACCTTAAGATAGATTTTTCTGAAGAACAGTGATCAAGGATAGTATATGCATGTTTTAGCTTTCAAAGACTTTGTGCATTGAAGTTGGACATACATATATGAAAAATTTCGAGTTATGCTTTGAAACTTTGTGTTCTGGGTGTTGAATTATTATCACTTTGTGGAGGTAATTCGGCGATTCAAAAGTTCCTTATTGTTGTTGGTTAGTCGTAAGTTCATCTATTTTCTGTTTTGAAATATGTTGAGAATCTAGCAGAAAAAATTTATTCTTTGAAATAGATTTTGTTGATTATATGTGTGTGAATCTTTTCATTTTCGAGTTGTATTTTGTAATTACCTCACTACCTAGGAGTAGTTGAGAGAACCTTATGCACTTTCAGGAAAAAGTGTAATTGTAAAAACTGAATTCATTGCAAATCAGATGAGGGAGTTGTACCTGTAGAAAATTCAGAGAGGAAGTTAAAGTAAAATTAATACTTTCTCAACTGTAGTGAATGATTCTGTTCTCTTCATAATATTGGGCATAGAGTAAATTAAGAGGAGTTGAGTGAGAGGACAATCTGTTCACTAACAGTTTTGTAATAGACAAGTCTTCCTTTGTGATAGTTTCTTGGTTTTCATTGTTTTCCTTACTTGATATAGTAGATAAGATATCTAGACCCCATTCATACTCATTTGAATCTGTCTCTGAATCATGATCTAGAACTACTCCACTATACCATACAGGAATGTCGTATGGTGTAAAAAGTTCCCTGATTTCTGTCATCTCTATTTTCGTTGCTTCTGGAATATCTTGTTCAGATTTTGCATTTTTTTGTATTCCCAGAACTTGTTGACAAGATTCTTCTTTACACTTGATGGTAATCTCTTCGTCTTGCTTTTAATGTTCTTCTTGCTTCTTTTGTTTATATGTTACTATTTCTGCCGCTTGATGTAGCTTTTCTTGCCAATTTTCTTCTTTAGAGACTGATTTCTTTCTCCACTTTTGTTGTTGATGATTATGTTGATTTTGATTGGATTTTAGATATCCAAGCCCGAATTTATCTTCTTTGAATTGCGAGTGTGGACAAATAGGTTCTTAAATACCTTCATGTCACAAAAATATCAAAATGTTGTCGGAAATGTCAGATCTGCAACTTCAAAAACACAAAATCTGCAACAAAAGATGTCAAATGCAAAAGGGACAAGAGTCCCACCGAGCGTGCCAAAATGTATACGGTGAAAATGGATAACAACAATATTGAAAGACTAAATCGATTCAACCACAAAACCATAGCCTAACAACAACAAAGATCCACCATAACATATGAAAATTACCTAAGATAATGCAAATCAAATGAAATCACAAAGATTTTACCATCACATGTCCAATAGGGTTTGGATCTCCATTCTTCCCATCTCCATTGATCTTGCTTGACATAGTTGCTCTCAGATTTTATAGGTGCACAAGAGCTCAACAAAGAACGAAAAAGTGGTTGCAAGTAGGCTTGATCGCATATGAAAGTTCAAAAGCGTAGTGTAGTCGAAATGCGTAGTTGGGTCTTGATAATGGAGGAAGCATCTCCTTATATAGAAGACACTATAAGAAATGGAGGGATAAGATTGAGAGGTGTAAAAGATAAATGGTCGGCTATGATTAGAGGGTAGGTAAAGAAAATAAGAAAATAATGAAAGGGTAGGTAGTGTAGGAATTAAGAGATAAATGACATGTGTCATGGGTAGAAAAGGCTAATGAATTGATTAAATAAATAAAGATTTATTTAATTAATAAAAGAAGTGGGATAATTAAATAAATAAAAGTATTTATTTAATTTGGGAAAAGGGTAATTTAAATAAATAAATGTATTTATTTAATTGAAAAATAAGGCTAGAATAGGATAAATGAATTAATTAAATAAATAAAGATTTATTTAATTAATAGAAGAATTGGGCTTAAATAATTAAATAAATAAAATAATTATTTAATTAGATAGGATAATTTTAGGTGTCTACACATATACCTACCACTTTCGAGACAAGCAATTTCATTCTTCAAGAGTTCCAGCACTAACAAATGTTCCTTTAAACATATGTTTTGGTCTTTCTGATTTCTTTGATTGAATATTTGTAGGCTTTCCATATGACTTAGGGGAAAGTGGAGAATTATGCAAAGAATATTTTCCCATTCCTTCATCATTTAATTTGAGCTTTTCCTCAGAGGTTTCCCATAACTTTTCTTGAATTTCTTTGGTAGGATATACTGACTCTCTGTTATGTGGAACTCTTGTATGTGTTGGCATATGCACACTCCAATGAGACATTGTAGGTGATTGAAGGTTTTGTCATTGATGGCAACCTTGCAATCCTATGGCACCGGCAAGGCATTACACTGACAAGATAGTGCACCGGCATCAACAAATCACACTCTACACCAGCACTCAGGACACCGGCACCGACACAAAGAAAGGAAGTATACCGACACAGAGGCCGATAGGATTTTGTTATATTATATTTTATTTATTATTGTAAAAATTTGTAAGCTGACTTGACATGTTGTAAAATGACTCTTATATATAAAAGAGATCATTGTAGACATTTTGTAATGAAGTAAGGAAGTGAAGAAAGTGATGTATGCAAAATATTAAGGCAGACCTATTATGCGAAATATAGGTTAAAGGGATTACGTAAGAAACACAGCAGCAACCGGTACTGGATCAGGCATTATAGATGCTATTGTAAAGTAGTACAAGATATTGGATTTGTATAATCCACATTGTAAGTCAGTGAGACTTCCCAATTGAGCGGTGAGCTCTAGGCAGTTGGCCTTCCTGCATGTGCAGGCCCCTATTGTAAGTAATATTCTCTTATTGGCCAGTGAGTGAATATTGTGGGTCACAAATCCCACTGAGGTTTTTCCCACACCAGGTTTCCTCGTAAAATCCTTGTGTTATGGTGTTCTTTTCATGTGGATGTTCTTGATTCTGTTTATTGCATTGTCTTGCATATCAGTACTCTGTTATAATATGTTCTGCATGTTTTAAGTTAAGAAATTCTAATTACCGGTTAGATACTGATTCACCACCCCCCCCCCTCTCAGTATCTGTGGGATTCCTAACAATTTGTATCAGAGCCTGGTCCTCTATTTTCAGAAGCCTAACAACTTGAGGAAGATCTTGACACTGGTAAAGATGGAAAATCTGATGAAGCAACTGGAAGGAGCTCTTTTAGACTATGATGCAGAGAAATTGAAAAATATCAAACTAGAAGATGATTTAAGGGCAGCTTAGGATATCATTCAGGCACTTCAAGAGAATCTTACTGTTGCAAGAAATAAGAGAAGAGAACATTGTGAAAAGTTGCAAAATGAGAATGATGAAAAGGAATCACTTAATGATCAGATAAGCAAGCTAAAACAAGAGAACATGACAACAAAGAATGAGATGCAGGATATGACTATGAGATTTTGTAAAGAGATTGAGGATAGGAAGAAGAATGAAGAAGAATTGACCAGAAGACTAAGTGATGCAGCAAATGAGAACACAAGACTTAGCTATGAAAATGACATGTTGAAGATAGATCTGATGCATACTCAGAATGACTCAAATGAACTAATGGGATAGAAAGAGGACTTAGAAAGAGAACTAGAAACTGCAAATCAACATAAAGAAAAATTCAAGAAAAGCTCAGAGGAACTTGGCACCTTGTTGAAAAATCAAAAACCTAAAGGTGACACTTATGGAATTGGCTTTGAAGTTGTCGATACCTTCGGTACTGCAAATACTCAAGATCACAGCAAACCGGTAAGACAACCTAATGCTTATAAATTCAATGGAAAATGCTTTAACTGTAATAAGTATGGTCATAGAGCAAATGAATGTAGATCTAGAAATTATCAGAATATTAACACACCCACCGGTCAATGTTCAAAATGCAACAAATTTGGTCACAACTCTGAAAAATTGCAGAATAAATGTGAGATGTTATGTTTGTGGAAGATTTGGACATTTATCTAATCAGTGTAGAACACAAACCGACATAGGTTATGAGAAATCTATTCAGAAGAATAATGTAACTTGTTATGCATGTAACAAGATTGGGCATATTGCAAAATTCATTAGAAGTAAAGGATCACCGGCAGACAACAAAAGTTCTAGCTTGAAAGGCAAAGAAAAAGTTGAAGAGGTTAAGCAAGAATTCTCAAAACAATGGATTAGAAAAGTTGATCTAAATATTGGGAATACTCCTCCATCAGTAGAACCAATCAATGCTTCACCGGCCGGACAGAGTGATGCTTCACCGACAAGACAGAGCAATGCTCCACTGGCAGGAAGTTCTTCATCAAATTGAAGAAAGTTTCCTTGAGGGTTTGGCAGTCTAATGACACATGTGCTATTATTCCCTCGGTTAGAGATAAGAAGTTGGAAATTACTTGTTACCGGTAGACAATGTTAAGTGAATACTTAACCGGCATGCATTTAATGTGGTAGATGGCAAAAAGATACTATAAATCTGAGTTTTTGGCTCCATTTCATTTCACCAAGATTTCAAACCTACGAAGAGCGCGAAGATTCTGAGCTAAGGCATTTTCAAGCAAGAGCACTTCAAGCAATCATCCATCCTAAAGGCAGTAAAAGGTATTTTATCATGGCATCCACCTTTGCAATTGAATATATAGAAAACCCTACTATCGTTGAAGTGATAAAAAGACCTAGGCCCGTATTTCAATTAGTTCCCGAGGTAGAAAAAAAAGATGATACCTCAGGCACTTTTTCCCAAATTCCTAAGGGAGTTGTTGATGCTGAAGACCCCAGAATTTACATCCACTGCAAAATTGAGGAATTAGGAGATGAAGAGGTTAAAATCATGTTTAAAACTATGATATGTGATGAATCCGGTAATGTAAAAGATGAACACAAGATCAATGAGACCCTAGGATTTACAGAGATCCTTAGCATTCCTGAATTCCCCAAGGATGTGATTAGGATAGTCTTAAGTAGGGTACAAGGTGAATTTTTTGGCTAGATGCAATCCACAAAATCACTAAGAAAGTTGTGAAAGTTGTCACAGGGTTACTGACCACCGGTAAAAGACCAGACAAAACTAAGAAGGTATCCAATGACCTAGTTACAAACCTAACTGGTGCCACATTCGATAAAAGGTCCCTAAGAGTAAATGATGTAACAGACATTAATGTGAGATTTATCAGCATGATATTAGGGTATAAAGCTACTCATGCAAATAGACTTAATTCAGTTTCAAGTTTATGCATTAAGAGTGCTTATGATATGGTCACTGATAATGCAAAGATTGATGTATGTGAGTGGTTAAAGGATGAATTAATTGTCAATCGTGGAAAGATTAAGAAGGACAAGAAAGGAACTTTCAGGTTTGGAAATCTGCTAGTATGTCTAATGCTACATATAACCAAACAGGTTCCCAGTATAGGCTACAAAGAACTTGGATATGATATGTCGGTAGGCAAACAGTTAACCAAATTATTCAATAATATGGGAGAAGATGAGGAAAAATATATTCATGATTTCTTTCAAGCACTAAAAGTCAAAATGAAGAAAAGAATCAGGTTATCACAAAAGATTGTTGACAAATATAAGGATGAAATATGCTTTGTAATCAAGAAGGATGAGATCTGGATGGAAGCAGTCATCCCCAGGATTGTTTGGGTAACAGAGATGGGCTATGAAACAGATGATCATATAATTGAAACTTATGCTAAAACACTTCTGGAAGCCCCTAGAGAACCTAAGGAAGAAATATTTGGTAGTGCAAAAACTATTGAAAGCCAAATACAATCAAAGAAAAGAGTGAAAAAGGTTGAGGCAGTTGTAAGAAAAGGTTCTAGACAAGCAAAGGCCATTAAAGAAGATGTGTTAAAGCAAACCGGTATAACAGAGGATGAGTTTGCAGCTCCACAACCTGAAACTCACCTATCACCGGTAGGTACTTCTTCGAAAAGTGACATGCATGCAACTTTTAAGAGAGTTGTAAGGAAAAGAGATCCCTCACCAGCAACCACACTCTCACCCAAGAGGACAAGACAAAAACAACAAGCAGTGAGATCTCCAGTAAGAAAGCCCACACCAAAGAAGAAGAAACTGACACCCAAAAAGAAGAAGAGGATAAATAAGGACTTGGCCCCTCTTGACATACTGTTGAATGAAATAACAAAGGAAGGTAAACTGAAAAATATAGAGAAAATATATGACACTCTAACAGCTGATGAAAAAGAACAAGTTGAAAATAGTGTTATATTGCATATGGATATGTATAAGAAATTTTTGATGGAAGTAGTAAATGAAATTCCAGATGAACTATTTAAGAGACTGGAAGCAAGAAGACAAGTAGTAATAGAACCGGACAAGAGAATAAAGATTGAAAAGCTACTTGTTGTATATCCGGTGAATTCACCCAAAGAAATTGATGACTTAATTGCTCAAGCCAACCGGTCAGTATTTTCTATTGCACACTGGCACAGTGCTTTAATGGTTGGAAGAGTTAATGAGGTGACTAAGGAGACAGAAAATGCATGGGACATTTTCCTTGTGGAAAAAGAAAAACAAGAAGAATATAGGAACCCCAAACCTATAAAAGTTTATCAGAAAGAAAGAGACAAGGGTAAAGGTAAAGTTGGTGGACCACCTAGCATCAAGGTTAAAGACAACTTACCCCCACCTCCTTTGATTACTCCACCAGTAAAAAAAATAGCTACAGAAGATCAACCGGCAGCTGAGAGTATGGATGTAGAGGATGGTAATCCTAATCTTGAAGTCTTATATACTGTGGATGTTGATACTCAAAAGATCAACATTGTGGTAGACAAAGATACAGTTGATAAGACTGACATGGCTAGTGAGCCTCCGGTAGCTGAGCTAACTGATAACACACAGGAGAGACCGGCAGAAGAAAAAGAGCAAAAGGTAGAGACTCAGACCCAGACTGAGACAATGCAACAAATAGAGCAAAAGGCTCCAGAACAGCAACAAGAACAGAAATAGGAACAGGTTCATAAGGAAACGGTGCCACCGGCAACTAGAGAAGTAGAAAAACCATTGCTTAAGGAAATGCAGACACAAACAAACCTACCAGAGGTCAATACAAGCTTGGTTACTTCCACTGACGGTATTCAAAATGTTGGTTCATCATCAGGCTACAAATCAACTAATGTGACTGAGGTACTATTAGACTCAATTAAAAAGATAACAGATTGCAGCTCACAAGCTTATAAGGCAATTGATGACACCATACCAATTTTGAAGGTAATTGCTCCTAATTGTAATATAGACAATAAAGATTCTTTAGGGAAACTTGATACCTTGTGTAAATATATCACAGAAAACATTGAGAAAATAAAGCAAGAGACATTGAAAGATAAAGTAGAAATTGAAAAGCAGAAATTCTTTGATGAGCAAATAAAGAAGTGTAACAAAGATTTTGACACGCTTCTACTGGAATTGTGTAATTTATTAAAAGAGTACAAAACTCTATACAAAGACACTTGTAAGACAAACCTTTTGACTGTAGATATAGACAAGAAGATGAGAAAGGTACAGGATGAGATCAATAAACTTGTAGATAATTTTGTTAACTCACCTGATACACTATCAGTTTTTGAGGAGAAGATAACAAATTTTGAAGAAGATTTACTTAAATTGGAAAGGGAGAAAGAAAGAATAGTGAATAAGGCAAAGCATCTAAGATTAAAACTGAGTCCAAGGTTGGACTATCTAGCATCACTACGAAAGGAAGTATCTAAGGCACTAATTCAGGGACAGAAAACACCAGAAGAGCACTTGCAGCATCTCACCGGTACAGTTTAGAGAACAGAGACAACAATAAGAGATAGCAAAAAGTTTATGGAGAGTATAAACTTGATTTTGGTGGATCTATTTCAAATTGTAACTACCCAGTTACAAGGTTGAAACCACAAACTCTACTGACATCTTGACAACCTTTGTCATTGATGCCAAAGGGGGAGTAGTGGGATAAGAAAATTCAACATCACAGGAATCACATGCTCAGGGGGAGCACACACAGTTTTGGTAACATTTTTGGACTTCACATTTTTTGGATAATTTTTGGATACACTTTTGAAATTTCTCATGAGTGTTGCCATCAATGCCAAAGGGGGAGATTGTTGGCATACGCACACTCCAATGAGACATTGTAGGTGACTGGAGGTTTTGTCATTGATGGCAACCATGCAATCCTATGGCACTGGCAAGGCATTACACCAACAAGATAGTGCACCGGCATCAACAAATCACACTCTACACCGGCACTCAGGACACCAACACCGGCACAAAGAAAGGAAGTATACCGGCACAGAGGCCGATAGGATTTTGTTATATTATATTTTATTTATTATTGTAAAACTTTGTAAGCCGACTTGGCATGTTGTAAAATGACTATTATATATAAAAGAGATCATTGTAGACATTTTGTAATGAAGTAAGGAAGTGAAGAAAGTGATGTATGTGAAATATTAAGGTAGACCTATTATGCGAAATATAGGTTAAAGGGTTTATGTAAGAAGTAGAGCAGCAACTGGTACTGGATCAGGCATTATAGATGCTATTGTAAAGCAGTACAAGATATTGGATTTGTATAATCCACATTGTAAGTCAGTGAGACTTCCCAATTGAGCAGTGAGCTCTAGGCAGTTGGCCTTCCTGCATGTGCAGGCCCCTATTGTAAGTAATATTCTCTTATTGGCCAGTGAGTGATTATTGTGGGTCACAAATCCCACCAAGGTTTTTCCCACACCGGGTTTCCTCATTAAATCCTTGTGTTATGGTGTACTTTTCATGTGGATGTTCTTGATTCTGTTTATTGCATTATTTCTTGCATACCGGTACTCTATTATAATATGTTTTGCATATTTTAAGTTAAGAAATTCTAATTACCGGTTAGATACTGATTCACCCCCCCCCCCTTCTCAGTATCTGTGGGATTCCTAACAGTATCTTGTGTTGGCTTCAAATTATTGCAATATTGACTAGAATATGCAATTATAGTGATCTCTTGTCCTTCATGAGGAAATTTTACACATTGATGATATGTAGAACGAAACTGCTTGCATCTTGTGAATCCATGGTCTTCCTAGAAGAATGTTGTAAGAGAGGATCAAATCTAAAACCTGACACAATGTATTCCTTTCCACGGGTCCTATTTTGATTGGTAACACAATAGTTCCTTTAGAAGAACGTAATGCTTCATCATAAGCCTTGATGGTTATTTTATTTTTCGGGTCCACTGCATTTTCTAAATATCCCAAAGCTTTTATCAAACTTGATGCACAAATGTTTAAGTCGGCTCCTCCATCTATGAGTACACGTTTGACATGAGTTTTATTCATGGTGACTTCAACATGTAAGGGAGCATTTTTGAGGATGTTGTAAGGATGTGTCATCATTTTCAGAAAATAATAAGCAATGAGGGGCTATAAGGTGTCCTACCATGTTTTGAAATTGATCTCTATCCAAATCTTTTAAAACTGTTGTTTCCACTAAAGTTTTCTCCAAAATTTCTTTATGCAAAGGTGAAACCTTGAGAAGTTCCAGAATTGATATTTGAGCGGGTATTCTTTGTAATTGCTCTACTAAATTGTATTGTTGTGAAGTGGATGTTGGGTCTTTTGTTACACCTGGAAAGGTAACCTTTGCTTTTCTTCTCATAATAACATTGATTGGCTCTGAAGATGGGTTATCTTTAACAATGATAACATTTACCACATCATCATATGCATAAGTTTAATTCACTTTGGCTTTTCCTTTGTCATCTTTTAATTGGGATGGTTCACCTTTGTCATAATTTGGAAGTGGAGTTTTGAAAGCTAGGTGTGATTCGTCTGTCTTATGGCTATCCACTGTGATGGCTCCATTATCGATTAGATCTTGGATAAGGTGTTTCAATCTCTAACAATCATTTGTTTGGTGTCCTTTATTCTGATGGTAATTGCAAAAATGATTGTCATTCCACCAATTTGGCTTGACTGGTGATTCATAACTTCTTGCTTTTGATAAAACAATCAATTTGTTGGCAAGTAGAGTTTTTAGAGCTGATTTAAATGGTTCTCCAATGTTTGTGAATTTCCTTCGAGGATTGGAGAAGGACTTGGTTTTATTGTTTTCTGGATTTTTATTGCTTGGGATTTCACTTGATAGATTAAAAATTGGTTGTTGTTTTGTGGCACTATTATCATCATTTCCTCCATTGCTGACATTCCTATTCTTTGACCAGAACTTGGGTTTGTCATTGTTGTTGTTTTTGTTGTTGTTGTTGTAGGAATTATTGTAAAGTTGTATCTCTCCTTTCTTTACCATCACATTCTCTATTTTCAGACCAATCTCAATCATTTTGGCAAAGGAGGGAGGACATTGCATTCTTAGTCAATAACTCATTTCATCGATAAGATTATCAATGAATATGTCTATTTTTTCTTGATCAGGTACATCTCGAGAATACCTATTAAACATGTGTTTCCATCGTTGTAAGAAGATCATAAAAGATTCACCATTCTTTTGTTTAACATTGCATAGATCCAGCATTGTTATCTCATTCCTTATATTGTAGGAGTATTGTGAAATAAATCTATTCACAAGTTCTTCAAAAGATTTGATTCCGAATGGTAATCTTAAAAACCACTCCATTGATTGTCCATTTAAACTCCTAGGAAAAAGACACATAAAAATAAGTTTCATCGTGGACAAATTCCATGCTCATAGTACAAAACTCCCTAATGTGTGTAGCGTCATAAATTGTACGCACTTGCTAAAGCAGTACAATTTAACACTTAGTTTAGCACCCGCCTTGGCGCAGTTGCACTTTGCATTTCATTTCCCCTTTAGCACTTAATTAATCGAATTAATTAGGTCTAAAGGTTCTATTTCACCATTTTCCACATCACAAAGTTGGGCCCTTTCATTAAAGCGTACCCCTTTCATTTTATTCCTCCAATACATCACTTAATCAAAAACCCTAATTAGGCCCTATTCTGAGCTTGGGGGCTTAATTTCGGGGGTCAAAACATCTCAAAATCACCTGTAACTTCGGGATTCTCTCTAAAATCATCATATCTGACGGCCCAGAAAATTTGGTGAAAAGTTGTCGGGACCGTGGCGCCCGGAGTGCACACGGTCCCGGACATTTTTCCCGAAATTTTAGGAGCGCGATCCAATCATAAAATAAAGCTTAACCCCAAGAAATTGGTGGGATATTCAATCTCTAGGTCGGCCAAAAGACGAAATTGTGACCTAGGGTTTCATACATAAGAGCTCTCTTTCTTCATTTGAAAGGATCCGATTTTGGTTTTGAGGAACTTCATATGCAGCAAAAGAGCAGATCTTTGAAGACTTCAACATCTTACAACATCCCTCTATCAAGCATCTATCAAGTTCATTCATCCACTTAGGGCTTGGAAAGACATTGAAGAACAATAGGAGATTACCGACTGAAGATTGGCTTGTACTCCTCCCTTGAGGGTTGGGTATGATTTCATGTTGTTTTCATGTCTTTACATAAGCTTCAATACATCATTTATTCATGCTTTAGATCACTTTGCATCTTGATTTAGAGCATTTACATTATCATTTACAAGCAATTAGGGTTTACTTTCTAGGTTGCTCTAGTTTGCTTTCTTGCATTTTAAGACCTTGCACACACACTAGGTCTACACGCACAATACATTTTACAAAACAACTTGGCTATTCGTGGAGATGGAAATCACCGAAGCGGGGGTTTGACTAAGGCAAAACCCTATATAGCCGCCCATACACCCTTTTTCAGATATCATTGCAGGTTTCAGGATTCAAACGACGTCGCGGGATACAGATCCGGAGAGAGAAGGTCGAGACAGCACTCTGTATCAAATTGCAGAGCAGAAAACTGGGACAGGGGCGCTGGGTGCCCTGGTCCTGCCAAGACAGGGGCGCTAGGCGCCCTGGTCCCTGGGACAGAGGCGCTGGGCACCCTGGTCCTCCGGACAGACAGCTTTCAGACAGCTTCCCGACAGTGTTTCAGAGTGCAAAACAGCAATTTTCGGTGCAGTTTTCAGGATAGTGGCGCCCGCACCCCCATCCCGAACATTTTCAGTCCGATTTTGACTCCGGGTACACATCTTCATTCTTATTTCATCCTTGTATTTACAGCTGTTCATTGTTTAATCTCAATTCTGCAATCTTGTTATTAATTTATACTTGCATTTTGGGATTAGGGTTTGAACTTGCATTACTTGATCTTACAATTTCAACAAGGGAATAGAAATCCTAATAGATATCCCGTGGCTCTCCCTTTCACAAAAAGAAGTAGCCAATTGTGCGATATCTCTAGGCTCTTTCATATTCCGTAATGTGTGACAAGAGGTAGGATTAGGGCATGATAACCTAGTCTCGCTTTTTTCCCCCACACATTTTGGTGAACCCGACGTGAATCTATCATTGCTTCCTCTTGCGTTGCATTTGTTAGATCTAGATCTAGATTTAGTGTGTTTTCATTTCATTTTCATTAAAAAGAAAAAAGGAAAAAAAAAAAAAGTGTGTTTCTTTGCATTGGGTGTTTAAGTTTTGTGTAATCTTTTCAAAATGTCAGATTTTTATTTGCAAAATGTTCATGCTTTCGATGATTATTATGAGTATAGCCAAGATGAATTAGATGAAGCTTTAGATGAGTTTTTAAACCCTAAAGATGCCAAACCTTCATTTTACCAAAAACTCATAAACCTTGTTACTATGCCATTTCGTTGTGATGAGAAAGATAAGTTGAATGAATCCTCTCAAGGGTACATTCGTATCAACTCTTCCACTAAATCTAGTAACATGGTTGTTTACAACAATCCCCTCTATGAGGAGATGTCTCCTTTTGAATCAAAAGATAAACCTTTCAATAGATATGATCATGCTTTGTTGGATGATGCTCTTGATGACTTTGTGGCTTTATCAAAATCTTTAAACAAGAACAAAACTTCTAAATTAGTTAACATGATAAACTTGGATGAGCATAAAAAGCCTCTCTTTGAAGTCCAAGGAGCTTATCCTTCTCCCACCTTTCAAGTTCTTAAGTCACCTCTCCTTACTGTCCAAGGAGGGTATGATCATGATTCCTTTCGTACTCCGAATAAACCAATCATCACTGTGCAAGGAAGAAAACCTATAAGTCCTTATAATTATGCCAAGCAAATAACTAGAGAGAGTTATCATGCGAGTGCCCATACTTATCATACCAGAAATAATAGGCAGCCTAGTCCTCCTCCTGTTATCCCAGTTTCCCTTCCTAATCCTCAACCAATTCTTCCTCAAGCTCCACGTATTTCGCAAGTTCTTAGTAACGAATATGATCTCATAGAACAACTTAAAGCTACCCTTGCTAAGATATCCCTTTGGGATTTGATTCAAACTTCTTCCGCTCATCATGGAATGTTACAAGATGCCTTGAAAGATTTGAATGTTCCTCCACCGAATACATCTAGTAATATAGCATCTTTGGTTAACTCTGTGATGAATCCTAAAGCTCAAATTGTGTTTACCCAAGATGAGTTGCCTACTAGTGAAATCCAACATCAATATGATCCCTTGATGATTGTGGTTATCATGAAAGACACTGCTATAAGGCGAACACTAGTAGATAATGGCTCTGGTCTTAATGTGTGTAGCATTAATCTTTTGCATAAGATGAATGTGGATACATCCTTAATTGAACTGGATTCTCATCCTATTCGAGGCTTTGATAATGTGGCTAAAACTTCATTAGGTACTATCACCTTACCCATCACAGTGGGGCCTGTTACTTTGCCTACACCTATCCATGTTATGTCGGGAAATCTAACGTACAACTTGCTACTGGGGAGACCTTGGATTCACAGTATGCAAGCTGTCCCTTCTACATTGCATAGACAAGTCAAATTTATTTATAACAATAAGACATATACCCTGATAGGTGATACTAATTTTCAAGCTTGTTTGCAAACATCCACTTCTAAGGGGGGTTCTTCTAAGCCGTCCTCATCTAGTGATGAATCTT
This sequence comes from Cryptomeria japonica, assembly GCF_030272615.1. Lineage (NCBI taxonomy): Eukaryota > Viridiplantae > Streptophyta > Pinopsida > Cupressales > Cupressaceae > Cryptomeria > Cryptomeria japonica. The sequence continues at coordinate 1,622,400 of NC_081407.1, read as the reverse complement.
TAAATAAGATACCTATCGGTGAATCCTCGCTCTTCGATGATCAAAATTCTTTGGATGAGTCTGGAGCACTTGGAGAAGATTCTTCTCGACTTGAAACTACACATAAGAAGGATTTTGATCCTGGAAAGATCCTCGAAGACGACGATTGGGGATCCCTTGATTTTAATCCTACCTTTGTGGGTGAATATAAGGTTCCTTCTAGAGAAATTAAAGTTGAAAAGAAGGAAGAAGCTGAAAATCATAAAGTTGAAAAGAAAGAAGAAACTAAAAATCAATCAACCTTACCTGAATCTATGAGTAATAATTTTGTGGCCGCCTCTCAAACTTCTTCTTCTCACATCTCTAATTATGAAGAGTTTGATTCTTTGTCTTATGAAAAACCACCTTCTCTTCCTGAAATGGCTGATCGTTATGGTCATGGTTTTCACATTTTTGCTAAGCATGGGTATCATGGAAAAGGTTGTGGTGCTCATGAACAAGGGATAAGAGTTCCTCTAGAGACTAATTTTCACAATTATGCCTTTGGACTTGGCTTTAATCCCTGCAAACGTACTAAAGCTTCTAAAAGACCATGCATTAGTGTTAATGCTATCTCTACATCTTTATCAATACAACATCCTGAGTATATTGATGGGGATCCTTCGTGTGCCTGTGCTTTGGATGTCTTCCCTACCGACGATGCTTTAGCTGAGTTCTTGGGACCCTATGACACTCTTCCTCGTTATCATCACAATAGGGGACTCCCTTATTGTTTGAACACTGAAGCCTATTTTGGAAAAGAGATTGATAATGATGAGATTGTGAAAGAATTCCCTCAGTTAAAGGATACTCCTCAACAAAGTAATCTTCTCATAAGTGACACCACTGATGTTAAGATGGATCCTTGCAATAAAGAGAAAGTCATTAAAATTGGGAAATGTTTGGATGAAGAAGAACAGAAACAATATGAAGAACTATTGCATGAATTCCCTGAGATCTTTGCTTGGGCATATTCTGACATGCCTAGTATAGATCCTAAGATCGTTACTCATAATATTGTCTTAGTTCCTGATGCTAAGCCCGTGAAACAAAAGATTCAAAAAATGAATCCTAAGGTGGCTCTGCTTGTTAAGGTTGAGATTGAAAAATTATTGGAGGCTGGATTTATCCGCCCTATTGACTATTCCCCATGGATTTCAAATATTGTCATTGTGGCTAAACAAGACAACAAAATAAGAATGTGTACTGACTTTCGGGATCTAAATAAGGCTTCTTTAAAAGATGATTTCCCTCTTCCAAACATTGACATGATAGTTGATTCTACGGCAGGACATGCCTTGTTATCCTTCATGGAAGGTTTTTCAGGCTACAATCAAATTTTTATTAACCCTCAAGATCAATTCAAAACTGCTTTCACCACTCCTTGGGGTACGTTTTGTTGGATAATGATGCCTTTTGGACTTAAAAATGCTGGTGCAACTTATCAACGAGCGATGACCCTTATCTTTCATGATTATATGCATAAGATTTTAGAGGATTATGTTGATGATATTTTGGCCAAATCCTTTCTTCGCATGGATCATGTTAAAATCCTTTGTCAAATCTTTGAAAGAATTCGTAAATATCACATGCGCTTGAATCCCCGAAAATGCGTTTTTGGTGTGGATAGTGGAAAACTATTAGGGTTCATAGTTTCGCATCGTGGGATTGAGGTGGATACTAAGAAAATAGATGCTATTATCAACATGCCACCTCCTAGAAATGTGTCTCAACTTAAAAGCTTACAAGGAAAGATTCAAGCTATTCGTAGGTTTGTGTCTCAGCTTGCGGATCATACCTTTCCTTTTACTCAACTCCTTAAAAAGGATATCACTTTTCAATGGAACGAGGATTGTCAGCAAGCATTTGAAGATTTAAAAATGTATTTAACTAATCCTCCTATTCTTCAACCTGCCGAACCTTCTAAACCCTTCCTTCTGTATACAGCTGCTTCCTCTCATGCTCTCGCAGCATTGTTGGCACAACATGATAAAGATGGTAAGGAATGTCCGGTTTATTACATAAGTCGTACCTTACTCGATTATGAGACCCGATATTCTACTTCGTTGTCTTAACAAGTCGAAAAGCCCTGTTGCTCTTGAAGAGGCACATTCAGGTGCCTGTGGGGGGCATTTTGGGGGCAAATCCTTGGTTCATAGATTGCTTCGTATGGGATACTATTGGCAAACTATGCAGAAGGATTCCTTTTCATTTGTTAAAAAATGTCATCAATGTCAACAACCTAATAATCTGATTCATGCTCCTGCCCAAGAACTCCGTTCTCAAGTAGCTTCTTGGCCTTTTTCCGCATGGGGTTTGGATCTTATTGGTAAAATCTCTCCTCCTTCATCTCAAGGACACACCTTCATTATAACTGCAATAGATTACTTTACGAAGTGGGTAGAAGCTATTCCCCTTCGCTCTACTACCGCTGAAGTGATTTGTCAATTTCTTCTAGAAAACATCATTTCTCGATTCGGGATACCTTCTACTATAATCTCAGATAATGGGACATCATTTAAAAACAAGGACGTGAAGAAATTCCTCGAGAAATATCATATCAAACATCGATTTTCTACACCATACTATCCTCAGTCAAATGGTCAAGCCGAATCATCCAATAAGATAATTGAACAAATTCTTCGCAAAACCGTGAATAAGCATGGTAAGGATTGGAGTAACCAGCTAATCTATGCTCTTTGGGCTTACCGAACGAGTGTACGAATTGCCACAGGAACTACTCCTTATAATCTTGTTTATGGTGCTGACGCTATTATGCCCTTAGAATTAGAGATTCCATCACTTAGGGTTTCTCTCAAAGGTATAGTAGATGATGACTCTTATAGAGAACAACGACTTCAACAGCTTGAGATGCTTGATGAACAGCGTATAAACGCTCTTGAGCATATTCAAGCGTATCACAAAACTCTACAACGAAGCTCTAATGATAAGGTTATTCAACGTTCCTTCTCAGTAGGTGACTTAGTCCTCTATGAGAATCAGCGCAATGTGAATGCCTTACCTGCAGAAAAGGGAAAATTTAGTCCTAATTGGCTTGGACCATATATCGTTATTGAGGATTATGGATCAGGTGCTTACAAAATAGCGGATGTAGATGGTACACCTCTTAAAGAACCTATCAATGCTATGCACTTGCGTAGATATTATGCTTAATTCTTCATTCTTCATATATCTTCTTTTCAATTCTTCAAACATTGGATAATATGTTAGTGTCTCTTAATTAAAGCAAAATAGAGTTAAATTTTATGTTGTTTAATCTATATTGCTTCGTTCCTGACAAGCGTGTCTTCTTACTTTATGGTTTGTCTTGAATTCATTTATGTAAATTGTGAAAGATTTACATTCCATTATGCTAGCATATTATACAGTGTCTTTATGGGTTAAGTAGAATCGTATCATGTTGTGTTTAAACTCAAAATTAAATCACATTAGTTATATGATTCTTAGACTTAATGCATATCTTTTCCCTATCATCAATGTAGTACTTGATTAAATATTTAATTAAGTCACACATGTATCAATTTAATCATGGAGCATTGAGAAATCATCACATGGAAATTAAATTCTGAACATACATGTACATTTACCAGATGTATTAGATTTAATCAAAACAAAACATACATTGTTTTAAGCATTAAAGATAACACATTTGAGACAAAAGAGAAGCATGTATATATACATATATATATATGTGTGGATCGTATACAAATATAGGTCACTATACATCCAAAATGTGACCTCTCCTACATCATAAAATCATCTCCTATCCCTAGGGCTGGTGGCTGGAGAGTGTCGACTGGATGCTCCCTCCTGGTCTAGCCGTGAAGGTGGACCCATGGGTGTGTAGCGCGATACAGATCGTGAGTGGCTCCGAGAGGAACTCCTATGATCCCTATCCATAAGGATCACGCAATAGGTGGTAGCCTCGGCCTGAGCCGCTACTAGATCTCACTGCGCCTGCTGGAGGTCCTCTGATAGGACTCTCTCTCTCTGTTGCGCCTGCTGGAGGTCCCCTGATAGGACTCTCTCTCTCTCCCTCCATATATCTACCTGTACTCGGAATGGGAAAAACAAATCCTCATGCCGACCCGCGTTCCCCTAAGGCCTATAGGCAATCTATGAGGAACTGGGGATCTGTGCTATCATGGAAATATCTGTCATTACCTACTGAATCAGGGAACGCCATTCTTGCACATTAGCTGTGGTAGTAGAACAGATTTTTGTTAGTACCATTCTATATCGTCAAAACATTAATGAATCAATATAAACCTACTATACCTGGATCTCCCTCGCGCCAATAGGGATCATGATATGGTAGTATCTGTGCCTGGGAACTGCTAGGCTCCCCTCGCTCGAATAATCTATCCACGATGGGTGTAGGCTGGACGGTACTAGGGACAGGTCTCCGTATCGCCTCATGTTCCCCCTGTTGGGGAATAAGAGGTGGATCTAGAGCTATGGTATCGTCTCCTGAATGGTGGGGAGTTGCATCCGACTCCTCCTCATCATCTCTATCCTCCTCCTCGTCGTCCTCCTCGTCATCCTCATCCTCGTCCTCATCTGCATCATCACCTGCATCTCCCTCATCCTCCTCTCTATCTGTATCCTCCTCCTCCTCCTCGGCACTGGGCTGGTCACCTGTGGGTAGATCAGGATCTCCTGCCTCCTCATGACCCTCTCCCTCCTCTGGCTCCTCTGACCTGGATCCCTGGTCCTCGTCTTGGTCTCCATGTCTCCATGGGCCTGGATAACCTGTCGGATGATCTGGTGGAAAGATAGGACCTGGATATGATCTCATAAACCATGAGACGTATCTGCGCTGTGCTCCAGGCTCTGCAGAGTAGTCATTGACTACATCCTGATCAGATCCCTCTAAGTCTGTAGTCTCGATGTCATCTATCGTCGGTCTCACTACTGCTCTAGGTCTGGGAAGGACCCGCGAGTGTCGAGTATAGATGGGCACATCGGCTGGAACACACTGCTCTAGCCCGAACTGCCTCCGTACTCGGTCGAAGTAGAAAGGGACTATGATGTGTGCATATCGTCCCCGCAGTAGGCGGTTCCTCTGTAGGCACGCTAAATGTCTCTCCATCCCATCCCATCTGTGCATCCGTAGGTAAGGTCTCCACACTGTCACCTCGGCTGTCAGTCTGTCAAAAATCACTCTCCAATATAACAAATCTCCAAATCTCCACTCGCTGGTAAGTGGATAAGCGAACACCCTAGGTCACTCGCTCGCTGTACTCAGCGGAAAGCCGACGGGCCTGGTGCATGTGAAGTGCTCTAAAATCCACACCTGCAGAAGTGTGCATGTCATCAAACTGAACCCCTGTCCAAATACATACTCCTCAAGGTCGTGATAGAGATGTGCAAGCATACTCTGACCCTAAGCATACATTCTCCTGTGTCTCTCCATCGCTCTGATACACCATGTGAGACCCCCATGCATGTGTGTCCCTCGCCCATTAGGGCAGACGGCTAGTGCTATGATGGCTATCATAAGGCATCTCAGAAGGGGTACCTCCCCTGTAGGATGTAAGAGCCAGCTGACCATGATGCGACCTCTCGTCTCGCTCGGCATGACTCTCCCTATGCAATACACCTGCTCTCTCTGATGATCCTCCGCTGACCGATCAGTCGCGTATGTAATAGTCGCTCCTCTAATAAGCAGACGAAGTATACGGTACACATCCTCGAGTGTAACCGTCAGCTCCCCTACTGGAAGATGAAATGTGCATGTGTCAGGATCCCATCGCTCCATCAATGCCATCAGCATCGCAGGATGGAACCGAATGGCTGCCATGAGGATCACATACCATAATCCTACTATCGACAGTGTGTCTCTCTCTGATTGAGTAAGCCGCGGAATCTGATCTCGTAAACTGCGAAGAATATGTCCCACTGTATGCTCTCTCATGTACGGAAGGCCCTGCAACACAAAAACATAACCGTAATCAGTACTCAATCATCAAAATCGCTAATGCAAACTGTCGAACATCATGTGCTAGTCCTGAAACCCCTCGCCAAGCCCTGATTGGGAACCATAGTGTCCTGTCAGAAACCATGGCGCCCTATCAGGGACCATGGCGCCCTGAGGGGACCATGGCGCCCTGAAGGGACCATGGCGCCCTGAGGGCACCATGGCGCCCTGAAGGGACCATGGCGCCCTTCTCAGGGACCATGGCGCCTTGGGGGGACCAGGGTGCCCCACAGGGACCATGGCGCCCTGGGTGGGCCCCGGGTCAGCCTTCAGGGCCCGCATACGATCACAAAAAAGTCAAAATGCAGAAAATCAAAAGTCAAAGCTCAGTCAACTCACCTCGTCCAGTGGCTCGTCATCAATCACGGCCTGGCGCAGGATCTCAACCCTCGTGGGACGCTCCAGTCGTTGTGAAGGCATGATGATAGCTATGTGGGCTCCGTTGCAATGAACAGTACTCAGAATCAACAAAGTGAGAAATGCAAGTGTCTCTTTCAAGGTATATACGTTCATTCCGGTACCTTTATTTTCAAAACCCTAATTTTCCTCTTTCACTCATTTCATCATAACTTGAGTTTGGGAAATGCGATTTTCGAACCGTTTGTTGAGTAGGAATCGTATTTTCATTCCCCTACTCTCGAGATGTTCCAAAAAGTGCTCTGATGAAGCCTTTTCAGTGAACATCCCTCATCAATACTCTCTTACACAATTTGTCGTAAGTAAACATGCTACCCTGTTTCACCTCCCTAATAAGCAAGTCGAAACAGGGGGGGGCATACAGCTACTCACAAATTTCATCACTTTCCTTAGTAAGCATTAGGTGATTTTTGTGATCTAACGTTTGTTTTGTAGGGTGCGGTTCCTAACTGTGTACTGCAGATGCCGCTAGGGGCTTCGTCCAACAACTTATGGATATATCCTTTTTCAAATAATGTTTACTTTCTGTACTTTAGCTTGCATATGCACGTAGTACTCATATGACCGCTAAAGTGGGGGCTAAATGTAGCGTCATAAATTGTACGCACTTGCTAAAGCAGTACAATTTAACACTTAGTTTAGCACCCGCCTTGGCGCAATTGCACTTTGCATAGCATTTCCCCTTTAGCACTTAATTAATCGAATTAATTAGGTCTAAAGGTTCTATTTCACCATTTTCCACATCACAAAGTTGGGCCCTTTCATTAAAGCGTGCCCCTTTCATTTTATTCCTCCAATACATCACTTAATCAAAAACCCTAATTAGGCCCTATTCTGAGCTTGGGGGCTTAATTTCGGGGGTCAAAACATCTCGAAATCACCTGTAACTTCGGGATTCTCTCTAAAATCATCATATCTAACGGCCCTGAAAATTTGGTGAAAAGTTGTCGGGACCGTGGCGCCCGGAGTGCACACGGTCCCGGACATTTTTTCCGAAATGTTAGGAGCGCGATCCAATCATAAAATAAAGCTTAACCCCAAGAAATTGGTGGGATATTCAATCTCTAGGTCGGCCAAAAGACGAAATTGCGACCTAGGGTTTCATACATAAGAGCTCTCTTTCTTCATTTGAAAGGATCCGATTTTGGTTTTGAGGAACTTCATATGCAGCGAAAGAGCAGATCTTTGAAGACTTCAACATCTTACAACATCTCTCTATCAAGCATCTATCAAGTTCATTCATCCACTTAGGGCTTGGAAAGACATTGAAGAACAATAGGAGATTACCGACTGAAGATTGGCTTGTACTCCTCCCTTGAGGGTTGGGTATGATTTCATGTTGTTTTCATGTCTTTACATAAGCTTCAATACATCATTTATTCATGCTTTAGATCACTTTGCATCTTGATTTAGAGCATTTACGTTATCATTTACAAGCAATTAGGGTTTACTTTCTAGGTTGCTCTAGTTTGCTTTCTTGCATTTTAGGACCTTGCACACACACTAGGTCTGCACACACAATACATTTTACAAAACAACTTGGCTATTCGTGGAGGTGGAAATCACCGAAGTGGGGGTTTGACTAAGGCAAAACCCTATATAGCCACCCATACACCCTTTTTCAGATATCATTACAGGTTTCGGGATTCAGACAACGCCGCGGGATACAGATCCGGAGAGAGAAGGTCGAGACAGCACTCTGTATCAAATTGCAGAGCAGAAAACTGGGACAGGGGCGCTGGGCACCCTGGTCCTGCCAGGACAGGGGCGCTAGGCGCCCTGGTCCCTGGGATAGAGGCGCTGGGCGCCCTGGTCCTCCGGACAGACAGCTTCCCGACAGTGTTTTAGAGTGCAGAACAGCAGTTTCCGGTGCAGTTTTCAGGACAGTGGCGCCCACGCCCCCGTCCTGAACATTTTCAGTCCAATTTTGACTCCGGGTACACATCTGCATTCTTATTTCATCCTTGTATTTACAGCTGTTCATTGTTTAATCTCAATTCTGCAATCTTGTTATTAGTTTATACTTGCATTTTGGGATTAGGGTTTGAACTTGCATTACTTGATCTTACAATTTCAACAAGGGAATAGAAATCCTAATAGATATCCCGTGGCTCTCCCTTTCACAAAAAGAAGTAGCCAATTGTGCGATATTTCTAGGCTCTTTCGTATTTCGTAATGTGTGACAAGAGGTAGGATTAGGGCATGATAACCTAGTCTCGTTTTTTTCCCCCACACAATGTGATCCCGAGGATCGGATTTTCCATCATATTTGTCATGTATAGGAATCTTGCAATGTTGCGGAAATGGTACCATATTCAATTTTTTATCAAAAGGATATGGGCATATATCTTCCAATGAATACTTTTTGGAGCTTGTTCCATTTTTCATATCTTGTATCTGTTGTTGTAGAGTTTGAGTTTGTTGAGTAAGGTTTAACAATGGATTATCCACATAGTTTCTCCTTGTTTCTTCGTAAGTTCTTTTATCACTACGCTCTTTTCTTGTGTCATCCCTTTCTTTTCTTGTGTCATCCCTTTCTTTGTTCATATCTTCATTATTTGGATCATTTGTGTTTTGGGTGTTACTTGCCTCGGCATCTTGTTTCAAGCTTTCTATGTTAAAGTCTTGTGGTAATTTAGCTCCAGATTTTGCCAACATCAAGAGATATTTCTCTTTTTGCTTTGCCAACAATTTTTCCATTATTCTATCAAATTTGAAATCTTTCTCAAGGTCTCTAATGGTGCTCTTGATTGCTTCTTCATCAACAACGGTATACCCAAAAGTTTGGAATGTAGGATTATATTCTTCCTCCATTTGTTGTTTTCTCAGTTGTTCGTATTGAGCTCTAGTCCAAACTGGCATGTGAATATTTCAAAAAAATTGAAATTTCCAAAGGACAAAGTCAATACGTATTATTGGTTTAGGAAGATATGCTTTTTTGATTTCTCAGTTGTTCGTATTGATCTCTAGTCCAAACTGGCATGTGATTATTTCAAAAAAATTGAAATTTCCAAAGGACAAAGTCAATAGGTGATTATTGGTTTAGGAAGATATGCTTTGTTGATTTTACCAATACTGTTTGTTCATTGTGATAAAGCGTCTCTTTGTTGAAAAGCAAGTCCTTGCAAAATTTCTCCATCAAACTCTATACCGCAGCCACATAAGTAGTGACGAAAATGGTGTAGGAATGTCCTATGTTTTAATAAGATCTTGCAATTGTTATACAAGAATCTTATTCTTTTCTGAGTAGCTTTATAACTGGGTTTTCTTTTCTTAAGGTGATACTTAAAAGTCATATAAACATCTGACAGTTTACAAGTTTGTTTGATTCCAATGTTGGTGCAATTCTGATTTTGATATAACCTAGGTTCAAAATAGGAAAGATATATCCAAGATTATGAACATAGTATAGATTGATCAAGCTTCGTGATAGAGGATTTGATTATCCTGATGAGAAACTTGACAATGATGTTGATTTCTATTTTTTTGCACTTAAGATGTTTGAATCAATAGCTTGTTGAATGTTTATGCTTACAGAAACCTTTTGGGAATAGCCTATTGGATTAGTGACCCAGTTGTTGAGCTAGTTTGAAAATACGTGATGGTTTAGAGACATATCTACTCAAGAAATATTTTGATACTGATGTTTTGACACTTTAGTTTGATCTGGTGTTCAAATGTTAGAAAGCCTTTGAATTACCCTTTTGATCAAATTTTTTCAGCAATTTATTGGATTTTTGCTCACGCGTATATGATAATTTTCTTCAATTTTTGACCATTTGGAACATGTAACAGACATAGAAGACACAATGTTTAATAAACAAAATTCACAAGCAAGTACAAATCTTATGAGAGGCTGAGACAATAGTTGTTTAATCTCACATGGGGTTTCCCCCAAGGCTACGTTATTCAAAGAAGATATTTAGATGCTTGACCCCACTGGCTCCACCCTCGGCACTCAATTCTCTGGGGAAGCCAAGCACCAGTATCCATTACAACTCCCCATGAAAAACTTCATATCTCTACTAAGAATCCTATGTGTGTGATCCGCTTCAGAGGTCCGACCTCTTGCGCCAACAACTAGAAGGATTTCGGCAACTATCACAAGTGGTATTTACTAAAGGCTTCTGATCATGTGGCCATACATGCATCACTTTCAGCTCTGTAAATATAGAAGGTTCCCAGCCTATAGAGGTTACACTCTATAGGGTTTATGGGGAAACATAGTGTCGGTATGAACTTATCAAGACATGTTGTTTGGGACTTTCATCACAAACACAATTTATTTAGAGTAGATTAGAAGGACTTGGCATTAGCCCGTTTCCACTTTAGGTTGTTCCCCTCTCACTAGCCCCCTCAAGGAAGCTTGGGAAGGCAAGCCCTCTAAAGGATTCAATTTGCTTGAAAGTAAAGAAAGCATAAAAGAGTAAGTTTGGCTTATTGATCACCCAATTAAGAGGAGAGCATATACCTACCACTTTTGAGACAAGCAGTTTCATTCTTCAAGAGTTCCAACGCTAACAAATGTTCCTTTAAATATATGTTTTGGTCTTTTTGATTTCCTTGATTGAATATCTGTAGGCTTTCCATATGACTTAGGGAAAAGTGGAAAATTATGCAAATAATATTTTCCCATTACTTCATCATTTAATTTGAGCTTTTCCTCAAAGGTTTCCCATAACTTTTCTACAATTTCTTTGGTAGGATATACTGAGTCTCTCTTATGTGAAACTCTTGTATCTTGTGTTGTCTTCAAATTATTGCAATATTGACTAGAATCTGCAATTATAGTGATCTCTTGTCCTTCATGAGGAAATTTTACACATTGATGATATGTAGAATGAAACTGCTTACATCTCATGAATCCATGGTCTTCCTAGAAGAATGTTGTAATAGAGGATCAAATCTAAAACCTGACACAATGTATTCCTTTCCACATGTCCTATTTTGATTTCTAACACAATAGTTCTTTTAGAACAACATTATTCTTCATCATAAGCATTGATGGTTATTTTATTTTTTGGGTCCACTGCATTTTATGAATATCCCAAAGCTTTTATCAAACTTAATGCACAAATGTTTAAGTCGGCTCCTCCATCTATGAGTACATGTTTGACATGAGTTTTATTAATGGTGACTTCAACATGTAAGGGAGCATTGTGAGGATGTTGTAAGGATGTGTCATCATTTTCAGAAAATAATAAGCAATGAGGGGCTATAAGGTGTTCTACCATGTTTTGAAATTGATCTATATCCAAATCTTTTAAAACTGTTGTTTCCACTAAAGTTTTCTCCAAAATTTCCTTATGCATAGGTGAAACCTTGAGAAGTTCCAGAATTGATATTTGAGCGGGTATTCTTTGTAATTGCTCTACTAAATTGTATTGTTGTGAAGTGGATGTTGGGTCTTTTGTTACACCTGGAAAGGTAACCTTTGCTTTTCTTCTTGTAATAACATTGATTGGCTCTGAAGATGGGTTATCTTTAACAATGATAACATTTACCACATCATCATATGCATAAGTTTAATTCACTTTGGCTTTTCCTTTGTCATCTTTTAATTGCGATGGTTCACCTTTGTCATAATTCGGAAGTGGAGTTTTGAAAGCTAGGTGTGATTCGTTTGTCTTATGGCTATCCACTATGATGGTTCCATTATCGATTAGATCTTGGATAAGGTGTTTCAATCTCTAACAATCATTTGTTTGGTGTCCTTTATTCTGATGGTAATTGCAAAAATGATTGTTATTCCACCAATTTGACTTGACTGGTGGTTCATAACTTCTTGCTTCTGATAAAACAATCAATTTGGTGGCAAGTAGAGTTTTTAGAGCTGATTTCAATGGTTCTCCAATGTTTGTGAATTTCCTTCGAGGATTGGAGAAGGACTTGGTTTTATTGTTTTCTAGATTTTTATTGCTTCGGATTTGACTTGATAGATTAAACATTGGTTGTTGTTGTTTTGTGGCACTATTATCGTCATTTCCTCCATTGTTGACATTCCTATTCTTTGACCAGAACTTGGGTTTGTCATTGTTGTTGTTATTGTTGTTATTGTAGGAATTATTGTAAAGTTGTATCTCTCCTTTCTTTACCATCGCATTCTCTATTTTCAGACCATTCTCGATCATTTTGGCAAAGGAGGGAGGACATTGCATTCTTAGTCGATAACTCATTTCATCGATAATATTATCATTGAATATGTCTATTTTTCTTGATCAGGTACATCTCAGGATACCTATTAAACATGTGTTTCCATCGTTGTAAGAAGATCATAAAAGATTCACCATTCTTTTGTTTAACATTGCATAGATCCAGCATTGTTATCTCATTCCTTATATTGTAGGAGTATTGTGAAATAAATCTATTCACAAGTTCTTCAAAAGATTTGATTCCGGATGGTAATCTTGAAAACCACTTCATTGATTGTCCATTTAAACTCCTAGGAAAAAGACACATAAGGTAAGTTTCATCGTGGGCAAATTCCATGCTCATAGTACAAAACTCCCTAATGTGATCCTGAGGATCGGATTTTCCATCGTATCTGTCATATATAGGAATCTTGCAATGTTGCGGAAATGGTACCATATTCAATTTATTATTGAAAGCATATGGGCATATATCTTCCAATGAATACTTTTTGGAGCTTGTACCATTTTGCATATCTTGTATCTGTTGTTGTAGAGTTTGCGTTTGTTGAGTAAGGTTTAACAATGGATTGTCCACATAGTTTCTTCTTGTTTCTTCGTAAGTTCTTTTATCACTCCGCTCTTTTCTTGTGTTGTCCCTTTCTTTTCTTGTTTCTTCATGAATTTCTTTGTTCATATCTTTTTTATTTTGATCATTTGTGTTTCGGGTGTTACTTGCCTCCGCATCCTGTTTCAAGCTTTCTATGTTAAAGTCTTGTGGTAATTTAGCTCCAAATTTTGCCAACATCAAGAGATATTTCTCTTTTTGCTTTGCCAACAATTTTTCCATTAGCCTATCAAATTTGAAATCTTTCTCAAGGTCTCTAATGGTGCTATTGATTGCTTCTTCATCAACAACGTTATACCCAAAAGTTTGGAATGTAGGATTATATTCTTCCTCCATTTGTTGTTTTCTCAGTTGTTTGTATTGAGCTCTAGTCCAAACTGGCATGTGATTATTTGGGATTTTCATCACAAACATGATTTATTTAGAGTGGATTAGAAGGACTTGGTATTAGCTTGTTTCTAATTTAGGTCATTCCCCTCTCACTGGCCCCCTCAAGGAAGCTCGGGAAGGCAGGCCCTCTAAAGGATTCAATTTGCTTGAAAGTAAAGAAAGCATAAAAGAGTGGGTTTGACTTTTTGATCACCCAATTAAGGGCAGAGCATATTGTATACAGTGAAAATGGATAACAACTGTATATGGTGAAAATGGATAGCAATAAACAACAATATTTGAAAGACCAAAATGGATTCAACCACTAAACCCTAGCCTAACAATGAACAAAGATCCACCATAACATATGAAGATAACCTAAGACAATGCAAATAACTCAAAATCACAAAGATTATACCATCACATGTCCACTAGGGTTTTGATCTCCATTCTTCCTATCTCCATTGATCTTGTTTGATATGCTTGCTCTCAGATTTTTGTATGCACAAGAGCTCAACAAAGAACGGAATGTGGTTGCAAGTAGAATTGTAGTGTAGCCAATTGATCAAGTAGTTAGGCATGTCTCATTAGGGTTTGACAATGAAGAAAGCATCTCCTTAAATAGAAGACACAATATGAAATGGAGGGTTAAGATTGAGAGGTGTAAAAAGAGAGGTTGGCTAGGATTAGAGGGTAGGTATAAGAAATACCAAAATAATGAAAGAGGTAGGTAGTGTAGGAATTAAGAGATGAATGACATGTGTTATGTGTAGAAAAAGATAATGAACTAATTAAATAAATAAAGATTTATTTAATTAATAGAAGAAATAGAACAATTAAATAAATAAAATATTTATTTAATTTAGGAAAGGGATAATTTAAATAAATAAATGTATTTATTTAAATGAGAAATAAGGCTAGAAGAGGATAAATGAATTAATTAAATAAATAAAATTTATTTAATTAATAGAAGAATTAGGCTTAGATAATTAAATAAATAAAATATTTATTTAATTAGACATGACAATTTTGGGTGTCTACATTTTGCCCCTCTTTGAGACAATGCGGCTTGTCGCGTTGTTTCAAAGAAGATAAGATGAACTGATACAGAGTTGCCCCAGAATAAGGAATTATTTGCCCCCTCGAGAGATTGGATGAAAATGTCTGAAAAGATTGCAGACAATCTCTCGATAAGAAAGACGGAATAGAATGGGTTGAGTGGATAATGTGACAAAGTCACAGGATGAAGAATACTGACTCGGGAAATGAAGGGCAGGGCTAGGGTAGGCTATAAGATAGACCACGGGCAAAAGACATCCTCATTGTCATCCACACCCTTAGAAGATCACAGTGCAGAGCGAGAAAAGAGCAGCAGCAGTCAGCAGCGATGGCATTCATTCATAGATTCGACCGTGTCCGCCGATTCCAGTGACCAGCCGATGCAGGAGAGCCGGTAAGTACCCGAAAACCTCCTCGTACTTTCACGCATTTCGAGTTTTGTCATAAATGCATGTTTAGGAGCAATAAATGCGCTAGGAATAGGATAGTTTAAAATTGCAAAAACGCGCAACCGCGTCTGTGTCAGCGCCAGGCGCATCTGTGTCCAACAGGTGCGTCTGTGTCGGGTTCAGGCGCGTCTGTGCCTAGAACCGCGTTTGTGTTGAATGCGGACGCGTTTGTGAAATGCAGAAGCGTTTGTGATTTTAAGTAGCGTTTATGTCATGTAGGGACGTCTGTGTTCCCTGGTCGCGTTTGTGTCTGGCATAGGCACGTTTGTGTTCAAGAAGCGCGTCTGCGTTGCAGCGGCGCATTTGTGCAGTCCATAAGCGCGTTTATGCGTTTGTGTTGAAACAGTGCGTTTGTGTGTTTAAATGCATGGTTTTAGTCCTTTAGGTCAAATCGGCAGTTCTGTGATGAACATACGCTGTCGATTGGATAAGCTGCTGAGAGGATACACTCAAGCAGGTCCTCTAGGAAGATTAGGATAGATCAAGGCACTTTGTGATGAACAAGGAGCACCAAGATAGGCAACACTTTGTGATGAACAGGGAGTGCGAATGTGAGTGACACTTTGTGATGAACAGGGAATGTCACACACGTAGTACTTTGTGATGAACAGGGAGCACTACTAGGATAAATAGCAACACTTTGTGATGAACAGGGAGTGCGAATGTGAGTGACACTTTGTGATGAACAGAGAATGTCACACACGTAATACTTTGTGATGAACAGGGAGCACTACTAGGATAAATAGAAACACTTTGTGATGAACAGGGAGTGTCACTAGGGTACATAGCCATATGCATTTAGGTAGCAAGTAGCATTTTGTGATAAACAGTGAATGCCACGATAACTGACAAGATTGATTTGCTTGACTGCAGGAGTATTTGCCGATGTTGGAGTCACGGGAGAGATTCCCATCGACTCAGAGACTGCGACCAGAGTTGTCTATCCAGGACATGATTTCCATAGAGGAGATGGGTCTCACACATATGCTCTATGTGCCCGAGTTTCGGGCAAACATGGGGTTGCTGACTGCGTTGGCCGAGAGATGGCACTCAGAGACATGCACGTTTCACCTGTCGATGGGTGAGATGACAGTGACACTGGAGGATGTATACAGGATACTACATGTTCCCATTGATGGAGAGTTGATCCCCTACGACCGTGACGGGGACAGGGAGGCATTGCGACGGGTGTTTCAGGATCCCGGGTTGGAGATGCGAGCAGGTCATGTAGCCTGGGACACCATGACTGCCACAGGATTAGCATTGCCGGCAGTTGTTGGGGGAGTCATCAGTGGATACTTGTGTCCAGACAGGGCCACACGAGGATTGGCAGTGGGCTGGGGAGGGGCCTTGGAGACGCTGATGGCAGAGCACACTAGGTATGCATGGGGGCCATGTGTCCTAGCACATTTGTATTATGAGCTGCATCAGTTTGTATATCATGGATCAGTGGGTTTGGGCTGCGGTGTGACTCTCTTGCAGGTGTGGGCCTATGAGCACCTTCCCATCACACGGCCGATTCACTTCAGAGGCAGAGGACAGGGATAGAGTTTTGTACACCTATATGCCATGATTACATCCCAGCCTCGGATTGGGAGATTGGAGCACTGGAGGAGAGTCATTGATGACATTGACCTGGTGATCTGGAGGTCGTACCTGGGGTGCGAGGAGTGGGAGGACGATGCATTGGAGCTGCCCTACACCTTCCGGAGCAGGTACCTGATTGGGCGGACGCCCTATATATTAGAGAGACAGCTGGTGGATAGGGTATGCAGGCAGTATGGCAGGATTCAGAGGATGCCCCGAGGCTCGGGCATGTATGCCCGTACGGTCCGAGATCAGGTGCAGTTTGGCCCACTGCTATCATATGATCAGGCAGTGATGCAGCTAGCGGAGATGATGCCGATGCCATGGGACATGTGGCCAGAGGTAGATGATGCAGGGATGGACGCAGAGTACTCTGCGTACTGGGCAGAGCATCCATTTCCTAGATTGACAGATCCAGCAGAGCCAGTGGATGGAGAGGGTGGAGGAGAGGATGATGATGGAGGAGGGGATGGAGGCAGGGGCCGGCGGAGGCGGAGGGGAGTGGTGGGAGAGAGACGGGTAGCACCTCGGAGGGAGGGAGGACAGGAGAGAGCAGCTCCAGTGGTGAGAGGGCGGGGTGGACTGCCCCTACAGGTGCCAGCAGCACAGGGTCCCAGAGAGGGACAGAGACAGGTGCAGCCAGAGGGACAGAGACAGGTACAGCCACAGGTACCTATACAGGCACAGGGACAGGTGCAGGCAGAGGCACAGGGACAGGCACCTGTAGAGGAGGAGCCACAGGCAGGGATGGAGAGCGGAGACTCTGAGGAGGATGAGGTGCTTAGGCTGCGGGAGATCTGCCAGGGCCAGGCAGATGAGATTGAGGATTTGGTTCGAGAGAGGAACCACCTCAGGATCAGGGTCCGAGACACAGAGCGGGAGAGGGATCAGGCCATCCAGAGATACACCGAGGTCGAGACAGCTCTGAGGGCAGGTAGGCAGGCAGCAGAGGATGCAGGGGCAGGCTACGCATATGTTTTGCGAGCCGGAGAGGAGATCGCCTACTGGAGGGATCTATACTATGCAGCCGTGCCAGCAGATCAGCGGGCTAGGAGCTTCCATAGATCGTCACGCACAGCGATGGCTACGGGAGGGAGCCGCAGGAGACAGGCATCCAGCGGTGGGGTTATGGGGCCTCCACCACCACCAGAGAGACAGGGGGATCCTGGGGCAGGTCCATCTACAGCTCAGACTCCGTCGAGGCGAGGCGGCTCCGAGGGAGGGAGTTCCTCATAGCTATAGTGGGCTCCCATTGTATCAGTATATGTACCATGATTGTATTGTAGACACCTGCGGGTGATTCTTTTGTAGCCATATGATTCTTTTGACATCATTGTATTATGACACATTTGATTATATATGAGAGATGATCCATTTTTACGGCAGCTATATGCACGTGTACCTTATGTGATGAAGTGTTCTCATGTGATGCATGTTTTATGATATGGATGCTTATATGATGCAATGCAATATATTTTTGTTCTTGTATGTTGTATATGTGATGCATGATACAAATGTGAATGTATGTAATGCAAATGAATATGATAATGCAAATGATTATTTACATAATGAAAATGTGAGATGTGCTAACATGTGTTGTATGCAGGATGTGATGCAATTGTGATATCTATATGTATGTATGAAATGCTTATATGTGGTGATGTAGGTGCTACTATATGAAATGCAAATGTTTTTGGTGTGTCATTATACTCAGTCATGTGATAGCGGGCTACGCGGACTCGAGAACGACAATGGAAGTCAATCAAGAAAGGGGGATGGAAGATAGAAGATATGAACGTGAAAGAGCTTCTTGTGCGTTATCATCATTGAGCTTTATTATGGCAAAATAGGTTATGACAATCGAGGCATTTGTTCGGCCCAGAAAGTCATTGTACCTGTTTGCATGGAGATAAGACAGTCACAAACAAGGAATGCCCCAGTTCATACTAGACTCACAGTGTCCTCATATCCTTGGACAAGTCATAGCATTACTAAAAGACAATCCACAGACAGCAAATGCAAGTAGGTGACGATACCCCATCCTCGCCTTTCTAGTCAAAGACATCCTGGAGATAGAATCTCTAGTCAGAGACATCCCGGAAAAGCTAAAAGACATGTCACCAAAAAGATAAAATCAAAAGAAAACCAAGACTCGACACCAACATCCACTGTAGTCCTCAAGTTTAGTGTCTCTTGTCACTTGTATAAGTCTTATTTGATTATGGTCACAATGTTCACTTTCACAAAAGGATAGATAGCACTGAACCATATGTTGTCTGAGTCTATTGAAAGATTTGATTTGTTGAAGCCCATTGTTGCTGCTGTGTCTCCTTGGAAACTGACTGAATCCATGAAACTGATACCTTATTGTGGAGAAGACGAAACTTTTATTGTGGATTGTGTGCGGATAGACTGAAGAAATCTGAAAGAAACTGTACTCCTCGAAACATGTGATGTTCTCAGTTCCACACCCATTACTAGACATAGGAATTGGCCGTAGTCACAGATAGGATCTGATTTATTATGGATGGAAAAGGGAGTGAAAGGGGAGGGTTATGGATGTCTAACCAATCTTGGGTAGATCAATAACAAGCCATGATGGGAATGGGCAAGTTTATTGTGAGCGAATAAGTTGTGAGTGTGTGCAAAGTGAAAGGATGAAAGGGAATCCTGAAGGAGGGAGGAGAAAAGTCCCTACGCATGGCGCTGGTGACCCAGTTTTCACCATGGTACTTGCCCAGGGCGCCACCGAAGTTATTTTCACCGTTGGACGAAATTATTTCTCTTTACTTTTTTGGATTTTTCCATTTTTTTGTTGTCACAAGGCGCCTGTTTGCCAGGTTTTCACCAAGTAACGATTTTTTTGTTTTTATAATTTTTTTTGTATTTTTGAATTAGGATATTCTGAAAAGCTATGTGTAGAACCTGCGAAGGTGCATGCTATTGATAGGATCCTCCAAGGGTTCACCTTTTGTAGTTGAGAGCTGATATGCCCCAGATCCATATACTGTTGTGATGATGTAAGGACCAAGCCAGTTGGGTTCAAATTTGCCCTTCTTTTCTCTATCTTGCTGATTCTTGGGGTTCTCTCTGAGGACTAAGTCACCTACCTCAAATGTGCGAGGCTTGACCTTGTGATTGTAACTGCGACTCATTCGTTGTTGGTAAGCCTTGAGATGATTAAAAGCAGTGTGTCGTCGTTCCTCCAGCAGTTCTAGTTCTTGTAAGCGAGAGACCCTGTAGTCTTCATCGTTGATTATGTTTCTCAAGGAGACCCGTAAAGAAGGTAACTCGACCTCAATAGGCAAGATGGCTTCAGTACCGTAGACAAGTGAGTAAGGTGTAGCTCCTGTAGGTGTGCGGACACTGGTACGATAGGCCCAAAGTGCGGGATTGAGTTGGACATGCCAGTTACGGCCAGCGTCGTCGACTGTCTTTTTAAGTATTTTGAGAATTGTTTTGTTAGACGCCTCAGCTTGGCCATTACCTTGGGGGTAATATGGTGTGGAGAAACGATGAGAGATATGGAAGTGCTCACAGAGTTCACAAACATCCTGATTCTTGAAAGGACGCCCGTTGTCAGTGATAATGGAAGTAGGGATCCCGTATCGGCAAATGATGTAGTTCAGGATGAAAGTAGCGATTTGTTTCCCAGTAACTTGTGTGAGAGGCACGGCTTCAATCCACTTTGTGAAATACTCTGTGGCTGTGATAATGAATTTATGTCCATTGGAAGAAGGAGGGTGAATCTTGCCTATGAGATCGAGTCCCCACTGACAAAAGGGCCAAGGAGATGCAAGTGGCTGTAGTTCCTGCGCTGGTGCATGTATGAGGTCTCCATGTATTTGACACTGCTTACACTTCTTGACAAACTGATATGCATCTTTTTCCATAGTAGGCCAGTAATATCCAGTCCTGATGAGTTTCTTGGCCAAGGTAGGACCACTAGTATGCGGACCACATATCCCTTCGTGCACTTCGCGTAACGCAATCTGAGCTTTGTCACTCTCTAAACATCTAAGGAGGGTGCCATCTAGACCTCGTCGGTATAGGATATCAGCTAGGATAACGTATCGGGAGGATTGGCAAATGAAAGTGCGGCGTTGGTTGTTTGATAAATCGGGAGGTAAGATGTTGTCGCGAAGGTATGTGAATATGGAACCATATAACTGGGATTCAGGACCAACAACACATATCATTTCCGTAGGAGTGATCTCATATGATGGAATCAGCAGGTTGTCAACCAGGAACTCATAGCAGGTCTCATTTTGCGATAGGTCAATGAGCGAAGCAATTGTAGCCATGGCATCAGCAGCACGATTCTGTTCTCTTGGTATCTGCTCAAACTCTATCTTTGCAAAGTGCTGTTTCAGATCATCTACCAGTTGTTTGTAAGGCATTAGCTTTTCATCTTTTGTTTGATAATCATCAGTTGCTTGACGAATGACAAGTTGAGAATCGCCAAAAACACGAAGTTCCTGGATCTTCCACTGAACTGCAATTCTTAGCCCCATTGTTAATGCCTCGTATTCTGCTATATTGTTGGTGCAAGGAAATGATAAGCGGTATGACTTTGGTATAGAATCACCTTGGGGAGTTATAAAGAGTATACCCGCTCCTGCCCCATGCTGTGTGTATGAGCCATCAAAGTATAGTTGCCATGGCTTTGCAGATGATATTGTTAGAATGGACTCATCTGGAAATTCTGACTGTAGAGGAACATCATCTATCATGGGAGCATCTGCCAGTTGATCTGCGATGGCTTGTCCTTTTATGGCTTTTCTGTCCACGTATTCAATGTCGAATTCACTCAAAATCATTACCCACTTGGCCAGTCGCCCAGTAAGTGTAGCTTTGTTGAGCAGATATTTTAGTGGATCAATTCTGGCAATCAACTTGGTCTTGTGAGTAAGCATGTAATGTCGTAATTTTTGTGAAGCGAAGACCACAGCGAGACATGCACGCTCAATTGGTGTGTAGTTTAGCTCATATCCCACCAATGTGCGACTGATATAGTAGACTGCTTTTTCCTTGCCGTCAGGTACTTGCTGTGCTAGGAGTGCCCCCAGTGCTGTTGGAGTAGCTGATATGTAAAGTAGCAATGGTTGATCTTGAATTGGTGGCATCAAAACTGGCGGGTTCAAAAGATAGTCTTTGAGCGCCTGAAAAGCCTGTTGACAGTTCTCATCCCATTTGAACTTAATGTTTTTGTGTAGCAGTTGCTGGAAAGGATTGCACTTATCTGCAAGTTGTGCTATGAATCTTCGTATGGACTGGAGTCTCCCTTGTAAAGACCGAAGTTGACTGATATTCTTGGGTGGCGGCATGTCCAAGATAGCCTTGACTTTTGCTGGATCCGCTTCTATTCCTCTTTTAGACACAATGAATCCTAGGAGCTTCCTGGAGGTTACTCCAAAGACACATTTCTTTGGATTTAATCTTACCTTGTATTTTTCCAGCCTATCAAAAGTAACTGAAAGTATATCCAAGTGTGCATTTCTGTCTATTGATTTAACCAAAAGGTCGTCAACATAATCTTCCACCGTTACATGCATGAGATCATGGAAGATAGTAGTCATGGCTCGTTGATACGTGGCACCTGCATTTTTCAGCCCAAAGGGCATGACATTCCAGCAGAAGGTTCCCCATGGACAAGTGAATGATGTTTTATTTTGTGTTCATAGAATTTTTATCCTTGACTTTGATTTTTGTAGATTCCAATAGCTTTTGATTTTGATTTGGACTAAAGGACTTTTCTTTATTTTTGACTTTTAGATTTTTCTTTTCAAAGCTTGATTTTTGATCCCCAATGAGTAAGGGCTTTTGTAATTCCTGTTGATCCAAGTCTGGAAGTGGAGTGGAAATGGAATGAGCAGATGAAATGGTAGAGCTATGTGAGTTATCAAGAGGGTTGGTGATACATTCAATAGATTCTTCGTTGGAACCACTCTTAAGACTACTGATATCAAGAGTTGCTTGCACCACTAGAGGAGATTTGCATTCAGCCTTAGTAGCCACAACACTAGATGGTTCACACCCAATTCCTTGGCATTGCAAATTGTTTGTAGGTTGTTCTTGTTGACTGAATACCTTAGGAGATAGTGGGAGTTGATCAACATGAAAGATATACTCACCACATCCCAAGTTTTTAACCTTGAATTTTTCTTTGATCTTTGTTTGTTTTGATGTAGAAGCTTTCAATGATTCTGGATCAACATATGCTGATGAAGGAACAACCTCTCGATTGACTGGTATTGTTATTTCTGATCTAGGTCACAGATTGTTGCAATATATGAATGGATTTGGGTCAACTTTGATGGTCACTTCAACTCCATTGTATGGAAACTTGATACATCGATGATATGTAGATGGGATTGCGCTCATCTCATGAATCCATGGGCGTCCTAGCAATATGTTGTATGTGAGATCAAGGTCAAGGAATTGACAAACTACATCCTTTGTAACCAATCCAACTTGAGAGGTAAGGTGATTGTGCCCTTGGATGAGCGCTCTTCATCATCATATACCTTGATGGTAATTGCATGTGTATAATTTACAGCCTTTTTAGAATATCCCAATTGTTTAATAGTGCTCAAAGTACAAATGTTTAGACCTGCTCCTCCATCTATTAGGACTTGTTTTATTTGATGTTTGTGTAGGAAGGCTTCAATGTGTAAAGGTGCATTATGTGGCTGACTTACGAAGGCGTCATTAGCTTCTGTGAATGTAAGGGAGTGTGGAATGGAAAGGTATCCCACCATGGCTTGAAACTGGTCTACGTTCAGATTAGTAGGGACGAAAGTGTCTCTCAAAGTTTTGTCAAGAATGGCTTTATGTGCAGGGGATATGTGTAAGAACTCGAGGATGGAGATAAGCACGGGTGTCTTCCCTAACTGTTCTACAAGGTCATAGTTGATGAGGTGTTTTTAGTTGGAGCACCTTGCAAGGTGAATTTACCTCGACGATTTGTGACATTACATTCAGAGGTAGGTTCGGAAGAAGATCCAATGCCTTTTAGGACAATCTTGGGTCTTTGGGTAGAATTCTCAGGCGTTTTGTCCTTGATGATAATGGTAGAGACATAATTGTCCATTGAAATGTGATTGACAGTTGAATCATAGTTATAGGATGCTCTTGTATAGTTGGTTTGGTCATCTGTGGCTTTAGCTTTTCCCTTGTCATGTTTTGGGAATGGTTCTTTAAACATTTCATGTTCTTGATTGGATGAGTGTCCCTCGATCTCAATGTCACCTCTATCAATAAGATCTTGTATGATGTTCTTCAGTCGATGACAATTTCCTATCTTATTACCTTTGCTCTTGTGAAATTCACAATACTCATCATCATTCCACCAATTTGGTTTGACCTTTGGCTCATATGGAGGCAAATCTGGAATTGTGATTATCTTGTTTGCTACTAGCTTCTTGAAAGCTGACTCAAGTGGTTCTCCCAATGGGGTGTACCTCCTTCGTGATTTTGAAGTTGTTTGAGTATTCACTTGATTGTTTGTAGAGATTGATTCGGAAAAAATGATTTTGGGTCGCACTGTATTGGCATCCACAACACCATCATTGACTGTGTTCTTGAAAGTCCTCTTTGTTTTCTTTGAATATTTTGACGACTCCTTGCTCAATTAGGACCTTTTATGTTGCTAAGCCTTTTTCAATAACATCCTTGAAAGTGGACAAGCAAGCTTTTCTCAGGTCATAACCAATGTCTTTGTTGACATTCTAGGTGAACATCTCTACCATTTGTTTTTGTGGAATTTCACAAGAGCATTTGCTAGCTAGATTCCTCCATCTTTGTAAAAATGATGAAAAAGACTCTCCATCCCTTTGTTTGGTGTTGCACAAGGTAGCGACTGAATTGTTTGTCTCTGTGTTGTATGAGAAATGTTGGGTAAATGCCTCTGCTAGATCACCCCAAGACTTAATTCCAGGTGGAAGTTGGGAGAACCATTCCATAGCTTGATCTCTTATGCTTTGTGGGAAAAATCTCATCAAATATATCTCTTCTTCTGCTACCTCAACGCAGGCTGTGAAAAACTATCTTATATGTGCCTTAGGATCCCCTTTTCCTCTGTACTTATCTAACTTAGGTGTCAAAAAGTGTGTAGGGAATGGAGGCATTGGAATGCTTTTGTCAAATGGATAAGGACATATGTCTCTCATTGTGTAAGTTGGCTTCGGTGTATTTATGTCCTCCATTTTCTTTTGCAAGTCCTTAATTTGTTGTTCCAAATTATTCTTAGGTGGAGATCGACTTCTTGGACCATATCCCATGCCTAAGGCACCAAGTGGAATTGGAGCATGTTGCATATATGGATGTTATTGATCATACACATGTTCATATGGAGGAGGTCTATAGTGATGCTGCGTATATGGACCACTTGGTATAGAGTCATGTTGAGGAATAGAATATCTTCTTTGTCCATGTATACCATACTCTATAGGCATGTCATGAGTTTGTTCTAGTGTGTTGCCCCCAAATTTGACGTGGGGTTTCCTTGTGTCCAAATTTTGATCATGCCTTTGGATATCCAATTGCTTTGGTGGTTGGTCCTTAGTGTTGGTATGTGATTGAGTATATTTTTCTGCATAAGACTTCCATAATGGTCTGCGAAGATGAGTATCATATGCTTGACGATGTGTGTATGGGACCTTGGGTTTTTGAAACAAAGATGATGGCGATTCAGGAACCATATGTAGTCCTCTATTGCCTCCACTATTAGGCCTCCTTTGATCCATGTTGGGGTGAGGTTGTTGTAACGGTCGATTTTCCATTATTTGAGACATGTCAAAATCATGAGGGATCTTGGCTCCACTTTGTGCCATCATTTGTAAGAAGTATTGTCTATCTCTCTTCATTATTTCCTCAACCAATCTATTAAAACGGGGATCCATAATGGAGTCTTCCACTTCTGTTGAATGTACAAAAAAGTTGTCCATGTGGTCATTGTGTGTATCATTGTTGTTTGTAGTGTCCATGTTCTCAACATTTGGAATGTTTCTATAGGCATCCATGTCAGGTAATGTAGTATGATCAGAATTGAAAAAGATATCATTGTCATACTCATAGGAACTCATGTTTGCGGACTCTTGAGCCTCTTTAGTTTCCCTCCTAGATTTTTGGGAACGGGTTTCAACCATGAACTAGGTATTGACCAAGTTGTGAGAGATTAGATGAAAAATGGAAAGAGTATGGAAGACCAAGAGTTGGATGGAATGTAAATGAATCTGATGTTTACTTGCAATGTCCAAAGTGTAAGACCAAGTATGTATGTAGTAGAGTATGTGTGGCTTCCAAAGAGATGATAGTTTCTCTTGATGAGGTAAGTTGACCTTGACTCTAAGTAAGACCAAATGAGACCCAAAGGTGATAGACCTTGATGAGGGACCACTTAGCAAAATGTTGTATGTAATGTGTTGACAAAGTATGATGAGGACAAGCAAGTGACCTTTTGACTCAAGTTTAGACAAATATGAATGTAATGTAAGGTGTAAAGCAATGATGGACTTTGTGAGACCCAAAGACAGGTTGAATGCTAGATGAAAACTTGGAGAGATAACCTAGGAAGCTCAATAAGTCTGAAACTAACTATTCTTGTTTGTCGGATTGTAATAGTTTTTCAATTCTAAACACAGACGTGCATGTAAACTTCACAGATGCGATTAAATGACACAGACGCTATTCTGTCAGACACGGACGCGTTTCATAGATTTTGTAAATGCAATGTTGCTCAAAGGACAGAGATGTGTTTCTCCCCTTCACAGACGTGTTTAGATGACACAAACGTGGTTCTATCAGACATAGACACGTTTCTAAAAATTTTGTGCAATTTTTCCAATGTGTGAAGTTGCTTGTTGTGACCAAATCTGAATGTTTGACTGTTTTTCATGAGAAGAGGACACAATGTTTGCAAGTGTTTAGACTCAAAATGACTCCAAGAAAAGTGTGTTGTTTGATGTAAAATTGTTTTGCATACACTTGAAGACACAAAAGATGAAGACACAAAAGACACAATATTTTGATGTTTGGTCTTGAATGTTTGAATGTTGAAAATAAGTCAAGCACAATTCTTATGGTTGGCCAGGACAATAGTTGTTGATTCCCACATGAGGCTATGCTATTCAAAGCGGATACTTAGATACTTGACCCCACTGGCTCCACCCTCGAGGCAGCCAAGCATCAGTCCCCACGAAAAATCTCCATAGCGAACTTTGTATCTCTACTAAGAATCGTATGTGTGTGGCCTGCTCCAGAGGTCCGACCTTCTACCCCAACAACCAGAAGGATTTTGGCTTCTAAAACAAAAAAGTGCTAGTAAGGGCATCTACTCGTGTGACCATACGCGTGGCACTTTCAACTCTGTAAATACAAAAGGCTCCCAGCCAGTAGGGGTTATGCCCTACAACTGATCAAATAAATTTGATCAAACGGGTTTATGGGGAGACATAGTGTCGGTATGAACTAATCAGCACACGTTGTCCATAGTTTTCACCATGAATACAATTATTTATAGTGGTTCGGAAGAGGTGGGTTTTCCTCGCTACCACTTGGGTCGTTCTCTCCTCACTAGTAGTCCTAATGACCACACAGGGAGATAGGCCCTCTAAAGATTAAACAAAAAGAGCCTATTGCTCAAGACACAAAAGACACTGGTTCAATTTTAGTGCACCAATTGAAGTGTTTGCTAGTCTATGAAAACAAGACACACAATAAAGATTAAAAACCCTTGCCAAGGTCCTACAACAAAGATCTATTAGTAGTTTGGATTGTTTCAAATGATCACCCCTTCCTGCAAGCACACAAGTTAGGTAAATTTTAGATCCAAAAAACTTCGTGAAATAGAGGCCTTCAACAAAACGATTTTGCTTTCAAGGCAAGCTGCACCAATTTCATTAGCTAGATCTGAAGATGTTAGCTCAATATAAACCAGATCTGAAATCCGAATAACAAAAAACCAAATCAAAGAAACCAAAATGCAACAACTGCACATAGACGCGATTATCAAAAACATAAATGCTATATAAATTCGCAGATGCAGTTAGATCTGACACAGACGTGGTTCCAGAACACAGATGCGGTTCCCGAACACAAACGCGGCTGAAGACTTCACAGACGTGACTAGGGAACACAGACGCGCTTCCTAGAATCTGCAAAAAAAAAAAATATTGTCGAAGGTGCAAACACGATTCCAAATGTCACAGACGCGACAGAAAATAAAAAACGTGACCCGAAAATATGCAAACGCGAAAATATCAAAATGTTGTCGGAAATGTCAGATCTGCAACTTCAAAAACACAAAATCTGCAACAAAAGATGTTAAATGCAAAAGGGACAAGAGTCCCACCAGGCGTGCCAAAATGTATACAGTGAAAATGGATAACAACAATATTGAAAGACTAAATAGATTCAACCACAACAACAAAGATCCACCATAACATATGAAGATTACCTAAGACAATGCAAATCAAATGAAATCACAAAGATTATACCATCACATGTCCAGTAGGGTTTGGATCTCCATTCTTCCCATCTCCATTGATCTTGCTTGATATAGTTGCTCTCAGATTTTATAGGTGCACAAGAGCTCAACAAAGAACGGAAATGTGGTTGCAAGTAGGCTTGATCGCATATGAAAGTTCAAAAGTGTAGTGTAGTCGAAATGCGTAGTTGGGTCTTGATAATGAAGGAAGCATCTCCTTATATAGAAGACACTATAAGAAATGGAGGGATAAGATTGAGAGGTGTAAAAGATAAATGGTCAGCTATGATTAGAGGGTAGGTAAAGAAAATAAGAAAATAATGAAAGGGTAGGTAGTGTAAGAATTAAGAGATAAATGACATGTGTCATGGGTAGAAAAGGCTAATGAATTAATTAAATAAAAAAAGATTTATTTAATTCATAGAAGAAGTGGGATAGTTAAATAAATAAAAATATTTATTTAATTTGGGAAAAGGGTAATTTAAATAAATAAATGTATTTTTTCAAATGAGAAATAAGGCTAGAAGAGGATAAAAGAATTAATTAAATAAATAAAGATTTATTTAATTAATAGAAGAATTGGGCTTAAATAATTAAATAAATAAAATTATTTAATTAAATAGGACAATTTTAGGTGTATACACATATACCTACCACTTTCGAGACAAGCAGTTTCGTTCTTCAAGAGTTCCAGTGCTAACAAATGTTCCTTTAAACATATGTTTTGGTCTCTCTGATTTCTTTCATTGAATATTTGTAGGCTTTCCATATGACTTAGGGGAAAGTGGAAAATTATGCAAAGAATATTTTCCCATTCCTTCATCATTTAATTTGAGCATTTCCTCAAAGGTTTCCCATAACTTTTCTTGAATTTCTTTGGTAGGATATAAAGATTCTCTGTTATGTGGAACTCTTGTATCTTGTGTTGGCTTCAAATTATTGCAATATTGACTAGAATCTATAATTATAGTGATCTCTTGTCCTTCATGAGGAAATTTTACACATTGATGATATGTAGAATGAAACTGCTTGCATCTTGTGAATCCATGGTCTTCCTAGAAGAATGTTGTAAGAGTGGTTCAAATCTAAAACCTGACACAATGTATTCCTTTCCACATTTCCTATTTTGATTGGTAACAAAATAGTTCCTTTAGAAGAATGTTATGCTTCATCATAAGCCTTGATGAATATTTTATTTTTCGAGTCCACTGCATTTTTTGAATATCCCAAAGCTTTTATCAAACTTAATGCACAAATGTTTAAGTCGGCTCCTCCATCTATGAGTACACGTTTGACACGATTTTTATTAATGGTGACTTCAACATGTAAGGGAGCATTGTGAAGATGTTGTAAGGATGTGTCATCATTTTCAGAAAATAATAAGCAATGAGGGGCTATAAGGTGTCCTACCATGTTTTGAAAGTGATCTATATCCAAATCTTTTAAAACTGTTGTTTCCACTAAAGTTTTCCACAAAATTTCCTTATGCATAGGTGAAACCTTGAGAAGTTCCAGAATTAATATTTGAGCGGGTATTCTTTGTAATTGCTCTACTAAATTGTATTGTTGTGAAGTGGATGTTGGGTCTTTTGTTACACCTGGAAAGGTAACCTTTGCTTTTCTTCTTGTAATAACATAGATTGGCTCTGAAGATGGGTTATTGTTAACAATAATAACATTTACCACATCATCATATGCATAAGTTTAATTCACTTTGGATTTTCCTTTGTCATCTTTTAATTGGGATGGTTCACCTTTGTCATAATTCGGAAGTGGAGTTTTGAAAGCTAGGTGTGATTCATTTGTCTTATGGCTATCCAATGTGATGGTTCCATTATCGATTAGACCTTGGATAAGGTGTTTCAATCTCTAACAATCATTTGTTTGGTGTCCTTTATTCCGATGGTAATTGCAAAAATGATTGTCATTCCACCAATTTGGCTTGACAGGTGGTTTATAACTTCTTGCTTCTGATAAAACAATCAATTTGTTGGCAAGTGGAGTTTTTAGAGCTGATTTCAATGGTTCTCCAATGTTTGTGAATTTCCTTCAAGGATTGGAGAAGGACTTGGTTTTATTGTTTTCTGGATTGTTATTGCTTGGGATTTCACTTGATAGATTAAAAATTGGTTGTTGTTGTTTTGTGGCACTATTATCATCATTTCCTCCATTGCTGACATTCCTATTCTTTGACCAGAACTTGGGTTTGTCATTGTTGTTGTTATTGTTGTTGTAGGAATTATTGTAAAGTTGTATCTCTCCTTTCTTTACCATCGCATTCTCTATTTTCAAACCATTCTCAATCATTTTGGCAAAGGAGGGAGGACATTGCATTCTTAGTCGATAACTCATTTCATCGATAAGATTATCAATGAATATGTCTATTTTTTCTTGATCAGGTACATCTCGGGGATACCTATTAAACATGTGTTTCCATCGTTGTAAGAAGATCATACAAGATTCACCATTATTTTGTTTAACATTGCATAGATCCAGCATTGTTATCTCATTCCTTATATTGCAGGAGTATTGTGAAATAAATCTATTCACAAGTTCTTCAAAAGATTTGATTCCGGATGGTAATCTTGAAAACCACTCCATTGATTGTCCATTTAAAATCCTAGGAAAAAGACACATAAGGTAAGTTTCATCGTGGGCAAATTCCATGCTCATAGTACAAAACTCCCTAATGTGATCCCAAGGATCGGATTTTCCATCGTATTTGTCATATATAGGAATTTTGCAATGTTGCGGAAATGGTACCATATTCAATTTTTTATCAAAAGGATATGGGCATATATCTTCCAATGAATAATTTTTGGAGCTTGTTCCATTTTGCATAAATGTATCTGTTGCTGTAGAATTTGCATTTGTTGAGTAAGGTTTAACAATGGATTATCCACATAATTTATCCTTGTTTCTTCGTAAGTTCTTTTATCACTGTGCTCTTTTCTTGTGTCATCCCTTTCTTTTCTTGTTTCTTCATAACTTTCTTTGTTCATATCTTCGTTATTTGGATCATTTGTGTTTTGGGTGTTACTTGCCTCCGCATCTTGTTTCAAGCTTTCTATGTTAAAGTCTTGTGGTAATTTAGCTCCAGATTTTGCCAACATCAAGAGATATTTCTCTTTTTGCTTTGCCAACAATTTTTCCATTAGCCTATCAAATTTGAAATCTTTCTCAAGGTCACTAATGGTGCTATTGATTGCTTCTTCGTCAACAACGGTATACCCAAAAGTTTGGAATGTAGGATTATATTCTTCCTCCTTTTGTTGTTTTCTCAGTTGTTCGTATTGAGCTCTAGTCCAAACTGGCATGTGATTATTTCAAAAATTTTGAAATTTCCAAAGGACAAAGTCAATAGATGATTATTGTTTTAGGAAGATATGCTTTGTTGATTTCTCAATTGTTCGTATTGAGCTCTAGTCCAAATTGGCATGTGATTATTTCAAAAAAAATGAAATTTCCAAAGGACAAAGTCAATAGGTGATTATTGGTTTAGGAAGATATGCTTTGTTGATTTTACCACTATTGTTTGTTCATTGTGATAAAGCGTCTCTTTGTTGAAAAGAACGTCCTTGCAAAATTTCTCCATCAAACTCTATACCGCAGCCACGTAAGTAGTGACGAAAACGGTGTAGGAATGTCCTATGTTTTAATAAGATCTTGCAATTGATATACAAGAATCTTATTCTTTTTTGAGTAGCTTTATAACTGGGTTTTCTTTTCTTAAGGTGATACCTAAAAGTCATATAAGCATCTGACAGTTTACAAGTTTGTTTGATTCCAATGTTGGTGCAATTCTGATTTTGATATAACCTAGGTTCAAAATAGGAAAGATATATCCAAGATTATGAACATAGTATAGATTGATCAAGCTTCGTGATAGAGGATTTGATTGTCCTGATGAGAAACTTGACAATGATGTTGATTTCTATTTTTTTGCACTTAAGATGTTTGAATCAATAGCTTGTTGAATGTTTATGCTTACAGAAACCTTTTGGGAATAGCCTGTTGGATTAGTGACCCAGTTGTTGAGCTAGTTTGAAAATACGTGATGGTTTAGAGACAAATCTACTCAAGAAGTATTTTGATACTGATGTTTTGACACTTTAGTTTGATCTGGTGTTCAAATGTTAGAAAGCCTTTGTATTACCCTTTTGATCAATTTTTTTCAGCAATTTGTTGGATTTTTGCTCACGCGTAGATGATAATTTTCTTCAATTTTTGACCATTTGGAACATGTAACAGACATAGAAGACACAATGTTTAATAAACAAAATGCACAAGCAAGTACAAATCTTATGACAGGTTGAGATAATAGTTGTTTAATCTCACATGGGGTTTCCCCCGAGGTTACGTTATTCAAAGCGGATATTTAGATGCTTGACCCCACTGGCTCCACCCTCAGCACTCACTTCTCCGGGGCAGCCAAGCACCAGTATCCATTACAACTCCCCATGGAAAACTTCATATCTCTACTAAGAATCGTATGTGTGTGATCCGCTTCAGAGGTCCAACCTCTTGCGCCAACAACTAGAAGGATTTCGGCAACTATCACAAGTGGTTTTTACTAAAGGCTTCCGATCATGTGGCCATACATGCGTCACTTTTAGCTCTGTAAATATAGAAGGTTCCCAGCTTATAGAGGTTACGCTCCATAGGGTTTATGGGGAAACATAGTGTCGATATGAACTTATCAACACACATTGTTTGGGACTTTCATCACAAACATGATTTATTTAGAGTGGATTAGAAGGACTTGATATTAGCCCGTTTCCACTTTAGGTTGTTCCCCTCTCACTGACCCCCTCAAGGCAGCTCGGGAAGGTAGACCCTCTAAAGAATTCAATTTACTTGAAAGTAAAGGAAGCATAAAAGAGTGGGTTTGGCTTTTTAATCACCCAATTAAGGGGAGAGCATATACCTACCACTTTCCATAGCAATCTGATCTATCTTCTATTTGGAGATGTTGCTCCAACAAGCATGGTGTTTATTTTAGCCTTTTTAAAAGTCTGTGTGCAACTATTTTAGAGAAGTTACTCAAAATGCAAGTTGCATGCTATCAATTTATCCCCTTAGTTAGACTAAATGAGAAAGGCATGATATATTACTTCCCAAAATAAGGCTTTTAATTAACTAGGTGAGGAAATGCATAAAATTTGTCTTAAACACAATCTTGCACATGCATGTCAGTAGTTTGAAAAATTTAAATTCTTGGACATTCAGACCTGCAAGAAAATTTTGTTAGTCACAAACAAAAGCGCTATTCTAACACATGCGCTATCTTTCATCTCAAAAGCGCTAATCTGCAGAGCAAAAGCGCTAACCTGCACTACAAAAGCGTTGCTCTGTGGACTCAAAAGCGTGATTTCTTTAACAAGTGCGCTAACCTAGAGGAGAAAAGTGTTAACATGTAATGCAAATGCGCAGATTTTCAAACAAAAGCGCTAACCTACATGGCATATGCGTTAACCTGCAATGCAAATGTGTTAACATGAGATGCAAATGCGCTAACCTAAGATGCAAATGCGCTAACCTATTGAATAAAAGCGCTGTCGAAATTCACACATCCGTGAATCTGCATTACAAATGCATTAATTTCACTTTTGCGATATTTTTAAAGGTATATGCAAGGTCCATGAGCTCCACGGTGGGCACCAAAATATTGTCGACTTGAATTTCATCCTCAGAATGCTACTTGCAACAAATTAGTTTCACAAAATACCAATGGAAATGGTATAGGAAATCCAAACTCAACCAATGAAACTACATGAAATACATATGAAATAAAAATACTATTAGTACCTTCATGGTTTATATCTCATTGTGTCCTAACTCCACTGTTCCTGGTTGCAGATGGTGTGCTCTCAGACAAGCACTGATAGCTTCCAAGATGGCATATGAAGAATGGACTGATAACTGATAGTTCACAAATGCTATGATATGCAATACTACATGACTATGCTAAAATGATTATGCTATTTGCTTCAAGATTAAAACTCACAGATGCATAAGTTTTACAAATGATTAGCTTGCAAATTCACTTGAAGTCTCTCTCTTTCAACTGAAGCTCTTGATTTTATAGACCTTGAGAGGATGAGATGATGTGGTTCAGATCAATGGTCATGATCAGATCTGCAGATTTGAATGGTTGTGAGCAAAGGTGAAGGTTGAGAGAAAGAGGGAAGGAAAAGACAAGTGTCACTCATCTCACCTTGACTGGGTTGCTGACTGAGGGAATGTAGAGATGGTTGGAGAAGATTTAGGCATGAGAGAACAAGTGTACTCAAGTCCTTCCTAAGATGTAGGGGGGGTGTTGGAGAGAATATAGAAGAAGGTTATGAAATATGTGTATGTACACAATATTTCATTAAGTTTGGAGGTTGAAGACAAATAATGAATTAATATTTAAGAAATATTAATTTCCTTAGCCACATGATGGATGAGTTGGCAAAGGGAAGATGAAGTGGAGATGGAAGGTGAGTTGGATAAGAAATATTAAATAATATTTGAGACTATAGGATAGGAGAATAACCATTAAATATTAGATATTTAATTGTTTGGAGGAGATAATTAAATATTTAGATATTCAATTAATTGATTAAAAGAATAATTAAATATTAGATATTTAATTATTTAGAGGAATAAAATAGATGAATTAATTAATAAAATATTTCAATTAAATTAATTAATAGAAAGACACGAAATGAATTAAATAAATTAATCTTTTCAAATTAACTATTTAATAGAAGAATAATTATTAAATATATATATAATATTTATTTAATCGCTCATAGCCAATTTTATGTGTATACAGTATGGATTAAGGATTCCACACAAATATATTCAACAAATCTTTCACTCAATCTAATAAACATGAAAACAAATTTTAATCTAACTTGGAGGAATTGAGAACCATGAATTCAAAGACAACATTTGAAGAGCAAAATCACAACAAGTGAACAATGATTTAGATTCAAATAGTTGTAGCATATACCAACAATTCGACAAAAAATGTCCCTTACAAATGAGAGACAAGGAGGTGTATATATAGTCTCTTACAAAAGGGATGGCCAAGATTGATTCAAGATCAACTATCAAGATCATGCCAACAAAACCCTAGAATTGCCCTAATTAGGGTTTACATAAAAAATGGTGTCACCAACATATGGCCCAATAAAAGGATACCTAGTCATCAAATAGGGAATCTTCTAGAAGATTTTTCCCTACATATCTCTCTCTCCTAGCATACTCCAAGAATCTAGCCAATATATAATCTAACTCCTCCATGGAAATGCTAGGTAAGGTATCTTGTTGCAAATCACTCACATCAAGTGAATCTGAGAAAGCGTCCAAAGTGTTCTCCCAATCTGGCATGAGCTTCTACGAACTATGAACATGAATCAACAAAGAGACCAAATCGTCTATCTAGCTCTTCTTCAAAGAGTCCAACTGACAAAAAAAAAAAGTTTCAGCTTATCTCTTAATTCGGCTAAGTGTAAACCACTAGCATCACTAACATCAACACCCAATAACTCCCCAATTGAGGGAGGGATCTTCATCTGAATGCCCTGAATCTATCCTTCCATCTCCGTACAATTCAATTGGGTGTTCTCATAAGTTGATTTCTTCACGGCCAATGAGCAATACCAGCCATGAAAATTGTATCCGTCTCCACTGTGCACAATGTTCTTGTTGATCAAGGTGGACATAGGAATCCTCTTCAAAGCTCTGAGGTGTGGAATAGTCTTCACCTGAATAAGTTGGAATTCTTCCCAAACTCCCTCCAAATATTGGATTCTAAACATGAGCCATGTTGTCCTATCATATACCTGGACAAACTGAGTAAGGAAATCATCTGCCTGTTTTCTTGCACTCTCAATCCACTTCTCCACCTCTGATAGCGTATCTCTCGCTACCTCATAGTGTGAATGTAGTCCATGA
The DNA here is from genome assembly GCF_030272615.1 of Cryptomeria japonica. Lineage (NCBI taxonomy): Eukaryota > Viridiplantae > Streptophyta > Pinopsida > Cupressales > Cupressaceae > Cryptomeria > Cryptomeria japonica. The sequence goes on along the minus strand of NC_081407.1, from coordinate 1,586,309 downwards.
TCAACTGTAATAGGGGAAATAAGGGTGGGATTCTCACGCCTTATCCCCGCAATATAATCTCTAAGTCTGATATTATCTTCTCTGTACTTCTCCTTCTCTTCAATTTATCTATCTAACCTTGCGTTGATCGCCTTAAGGTTATCACCAACCTCCTGAAGTTCTTGCTCTCTTGTAGTACGACCAAGGGCAACTGAAGTAATCTGGAAATCCATAGGGGTAGCAATGTCTATTGTCACACCTCCAATAGGAACAACCACATGCGCAATCCGCATTCCTATCTCATCTCTAACTATGTACGACAAAATCTAAGCTCTCTTAGGTTCTTTCTCCTTATTGCTCCTATCTAGGTAATCATCAATGTTATCAATAGGTTGTATCTCTATCATCTTCTTACTTTTTTCCATACTTTTCATTAGCCAATCAGAAATAGCAACCATCTCCATACCATCATTGAAACACATATCTCGATCAAGTCCTCACAATGTCGAGATAACATCATCATCATCATCATCATCATCAGGATTACTCTTGGTCAAAAAATATATCTCATTTCCCAAAATAACCTCCAAAAGGATAGTAGGGGATCTCGGTTGATCATCATTCTCATTTGGTGGAGTCGATGTCACAGTGGCATGTAAATCCTAAATATTCTCTGGTAGTATCACCATGTTGGAACAGTATTGGGTTTCCTTATTCTGTTATGTTATTTCTACTTCCTTAATTGATGAGACATTGAGAGGGGGTGAAGGAATGATAGTCTTTTGTTTCTTTTTCTTGACCTCCTCAATCTTCTTCCCTCTGGCCTTGACTCCTCCTGGCATGTTTTTCCTTCTCTTGGGAGCTTGACTCTCTTCATCTACATGAATCTTGACATCACTGATAGTCCTTTGATCATCTTCGGAAGTAGATTCTTTCGCCTTCATCTTTTCATAAGTGAAGGAAACACCCATATCAACTAACTTATTCATATGAATATCTACCCATGTACAGGAGAAACCGAAGACCTCTCTCATCAATACATTCAAATCAATCTCTTCTGATTCTGACCAATTAGGCAATAAGATTGTCTTCTTCATTTCATTTTCATACTGTGGATGTGTATGATCCCTGTCATCTAACACCTCATCAGGAATGAGGAGAAGTCCACACTTCCTCATGAAATCCACTGACATTCTGGACCACATTTGTCTCTTCACTACCTGCTCGTCCATCAAGTTGGCCCAATAATCCTCTATGTCTACCTTGTGGATGAACTTCTCTTCCCTGATCCTTCCAACTTTCTTATTGTGATCAAATATTTCTCTTTTCTTGAAGGTTGCAAATCGATAGAATGCAAGCTCCTCACTCGTAATATTGGCGGCTAAGAAAGATTGGCAAAGCTCCAAGGTCTTCCCAACTGAAATAGGGAATGTCATGCTTGTCCTATGCTTCTCTCTTTGAAAGGAATCAAACTCTGGAAGTTGTCTCACCACTTCCAACAAGATCATTATGTCGGAAGGATACCTAGGAAGCCTATAGGGTTCGGATTGAAACCCATGAATTCTAAGGTACGTAAAAGTGGGAAACTGAATATAACACGATCCATATTTCTCTATTAGCTATGTTGCCTCCTTGGACAACCTCTTGTGGATTCCGCCTTGCAACATCTGCATGATGTATATTGTGAATACATCATTCACTCTCTTATAGTCTTCAATTTTATACATGTTCAGCTGGGGATAGCACTCATGACTTCTAAATTGTCCTTGTTCATTCTCGACTTTACCTCTACATATCAATCCTTTGTATGAAACAAACCATGCAAGCAGGTGTACCAAGTACGGAGTCATGGCAAAAGACTTGGACCGCTCTACATTCCTCAGCTGAAAGTCCAGATTGTCACTTATGATTCTAGACCAATTTATCAATGTCCCTCTAAGACAATCCTGGATGAAGTAGAACATTCATCCATCAAATATTGCATCCTGCGGCATCCCCATCACTATGTTGAGTAGGAATACTAAATCACTATATTCCTCTTTGAAGTCTATGCACATGAGTGTCTTGGGAGCCTTGAAATGATGAAGCCTAGCTCGATCATCCACTCTTTGTTTATTATATTCTTACACGCATCCATATTCTTCGTGTGCCACTCTTCATATTCATCCTTAGTTGCATTCTTCATATCGCATCCTCAGCAAGTTAGGCAATGACAATGTCCTTAGGAGTCTTGATCATTCACAAGCAAGGATCATAACATCGTGCACACTCCAAGATAAGCTCACATGTATTGTACGGACTATGGGAATCCAGCGGCTTGAAAGATACCACTCTTCATAATGTTTATATACCCTGGGGAAGGAATCTGATTTCTGACTCCAAACATCTACTGTCGCATCAAGTTCAGGCTCAGGAAATGCATGTTTGTATCTGAAATCTCCTTCCATCTGGATGACATCTTGGATTCTGGATAGAATCCAATCTCCAGTATCTTCTGTTGTTCTCTTCTTTCCTTAAATCCGAACTTCAACATCGCACCTGTACGAAGTTTGAAGTTAGAACTTAGGAAAAATATAATACTCTTAATGGAATTCTTGACTTCTTAATTATTTAAGCTAAGTAGGGTATGGAGTCAAGAAAATAGTCCACACTCTAGGTAGATCTTTAACAATTAAATACAAAAGGTGACAAGATTAGGGTATAAAACCCTCATGAAATCAACACCTCCTTATACTTAGAAATTTCGTGCAAATCATAGTGCAAAGGAGTATATCAGATCAAGAGTGACTAGGGAAAGGTGTGAAAGGTTGTGTTTTCACAAAAAAATATTTCTGAAGACACCTTCCGTAGTTAACAATGGAGGTCACAAATTTGAAGACAACCCGCAACTAATAAACTAACCTCTCAAAACAAGTTGCAATCATCTGAATGTGCATAAATTTGATGGAAAACAACTTATACAATGAAAGCAAGTCAAATTCGTGAATTCTGGTATGGCTGGTAAGAGTTAATTTTTTTGAGAACAAGCAGTCATGGCAAAGTTGCAGACCTATAACAGCCCTCAAATGGTCAAGTGATTGACTTTAAATGACCTAGAAAACTCTTCCAAAGGTAAATCATTGAAGTTGGAGCTAGCTGGCAATGAAAGTTTAAGTCTGAAAATAGATAACCAGCCAACAATGGAGGCTGAACCAACTGCAATAATGGCGTCAAGACTCAGATCTGAAGCAACATCAGTAAGTAGGGAATAATGGTGACCACCAAACATGAGGTAATCCACCCAAAAAAAGGCACAAAACTCTTGCTAAATCAAAATCACATTTTTCCAATCATGGCGCCAAACACTTAAGTCTAAAAATGTCTTCAAAATTTACTTCAATCTACACACAATCTGCACAATGGAGGTCAACCAGCAAACAATGATGGTGGTGTCAAGGAAAATCGCCAAAGTTTGTCAATACCAAAATCGCCACCCTTCAACAAAATTGCCAAACACTAACCAAAAATAGTGCCAAACTTGGAAAATCGTGGCATTAAGCCATTAATGGCAATGACCAAAAGGTTGCTAAGCTGGACAAAATGGAGAAGGATGGAGTCTTCTACCAATCACTTCACCAAAATTCACAAATAAAAGAGAAAATCGCCTTTGCATGGAGACACTTGGCAAATTTAATAATAAAATAATGTTGAAGACTCCTCTCTTTAAACTTGTTTTCATCATCAATTTTCACCACACAAGCAATGTAGGATAAAACACTTGTTCTTATACTTGCTTGGGTATAACTGATTTGCTTCTAAAAGGTTGAAAACATTAAATGCTTATTGCAAATCATTTAATTATTTTTTAAAATTTATTAAATAATCGTTGCTTTATTAAAAAACAATTAAAACAAGGCTCTCTTTATTAAGATATTGCAATTTAAATCAAAATTTGAGCCACTTGAGAAAATCAATCTAGGTAGGGATTAAAAAATCTCATCAAAATTATTTAAAACGTCAAAATATTCCCCATAAGGGAAAATCTATCTTAGTATGGACAAAATTTCCCAACAAAATCCATCAAAATGCACACAAAATGGAGCCAGGGGAAAATCGATTTGACAGTGGAATAAAAATTCCAAACAAAAATCACTTTATACATTCAAAATACTGCTTGGTGGAAAAACGACCTCAGTCTGGATGAAAATCCAAACTCTAAAACCATCAATAATACTCTCAATGGAAAATCGACTTGAGTCTCAATGAAAATCCGAACAAAAATCCTCAAAACTTGTCACAAAAGACCTGGTGGAAAATCAACCCAAGTGTGGAATGAATGCAAACATCATCCACAACTTATCCATACCTCCCTTGTGGAAAAGCATGGGTAGTCAGGATAAATCCTGACACTTAGTCAAAATTTATGCTTCCAAGGGAAAAACGACCCTAGCATGGATTCACAGTGGTGGAAAAATGGAGCAAGTATGGATATCATGTCCAGTCTAGATTTTGAGAGAGGAAAACCATGGGTAGTCAGGAACATGAGGGGAAAAGCACCTCTAGTATGGAATTTTGACCTTTTAACCCTTACAATATGGATTTTACTCCGGAAAATAATGATTTTTCCACTCAGAATCACTTAGAAACTTCGAAACTTAACAAAACTCAACTGAACTTGGGCAAATTCATCAAAAATTGGAGCGTAACACAAGTGAATCCATCAAAACAAAGTGTAAAATCAACTTGAATAATTCTCTAGGAGCGAGAAAACAACTCCAAAAGATCTTAAAACACCTTAGCACTTAAAATCACCAATGAGGACATTTAAAAAACACGTCAACACTCCAAAAGGGTCCACACTTGGATAAAACTAAGATCATTTAGAAATCTCAATTTTCATGCACTTGATCCTATAACCTCAAAAACCCTAAACAGCACTAGGCATGACCAAAACTCCGAGACTCGGACACGAGAAACACAAAATTGCCCACTAAGCAACCAAAACCCTAACCTAACAACACAGAAAGCAGGAAAAGAGGGGGGGTCCCGTTAACAATGGGGCGATGTGTGAAAAAGTCACAACAGGTACCCTTGTTGCCATGCCACTGGCTTTCTGGCTTATGGTTGGTTTTGGTGGCTTACGGTATGGGCTGCCAATTGCCCTGTGCTCTGAATAATGTTTGTTACTCTAAACACACATTGGAAGTTCAAGACTGTTAGGGCACAACTTTTTGGAGGCTCCGTAGACTCTGAGTAACAAAAATTAAGAGGCAAGAATTGTTGATGTCGATGAAGAAAAGGGTATGTTTTGAAAAGACCAGATACATATAGTTGACTTCAGATACTAAGAAATACGAAAAACATATTTGATATTTCTCAATGTAAACTTTGTAAAGCTCTTCAAGTTTTGTCAGAAATGATTCAAATGAAGTAAAAACTAGTCCAATTTCTGTTGATAAATAACATGATGTTTATGGAAGAACAAGAAAAAGTGTAGGAAAAAAGCTAATCTAATAATTATGTAGAAGAAAGAACTGAGGCTTAAAATGGACTCTGTCAGAGTTAAAGAATATGAAAAGTATATGCTACAAGGCCCAAAAATCAAGACCCACTGGAATTCAAAACCCCTGCTCATGCAGATGCAAAATTAACGCTCAAAATATCCTCCACCAGTCCATCCAATTGTTATGTGAGAACAAATAGTGGGCCCAAGAACAGAGTTGTAAGATACACACTTAAACAACTCAATACTTCGCCTCTACATAATATGCTGGACCTAAATTTCACAGCCTCGAATATCAAACTTCAAAGCAAAAGAAAAAAACAAGAAGCCAAATATCAATTTACATTCCAAAATAGTCTGGCAGAGTACAGCCATCGGAGAATATACCAGTAGGCACATGTGGGTATCAAAATCTCTGACATAGGGAGGCATGTCAGTTCTAGCATTAGTACCCAAATAGTTATTGTTTCCAAATTCTACTGTAGGTTCCCCAAGAATGTAAAATGCAGGAATTAGTGGGCCAGATTCCCTTTCCCCCATCTGGGATTTATTTCTTCTTTGCTTTTGCTGGCAGCAATAGCTATTGAAGCAGGGAAATCATTCATCAGAGAAGCAATAGGTTCAATAATGTGAATATGTGAGTGGACTGGAAATGACGAGAACATTAGTGGCTTAAATTAACTAGCTAACTCCACAACAAAAACGAAAAAGGAAAATAGATAACGGGGCACTGGCAGTAACAAAAGAGACTGGATTCATTTAAGAGTTCGATTAAATTGTTACTGCCGGTGTCCCTTTTGAAGAATAGACAAAATCATTAAAGAGTTGAATCTCCACCTCAAAATACAAAGCAAATTAAAGCAGATTTCTCACAGCAACAACCAATAGCAAAATAGATAAATGATTTAGTTGAGTTTTTAAAAATTATTAAATAAAAATTTTCAGGTTTTTGGTCAATTTATTTAATTCTACATTGAATTGAAGTCACGAAAAAATTGCATCCAACAACTACATTGAATTAAAGTCACAAAAAGATTGCATCTAGATTACTAGTTCAGGTATGGTTGCAGGTATGGGTATGTGAAATATATATTCATAATTGTCAATAAATACAATACAACATAATTTTGACCTAGTAACTTATAACAGTTCCATTCATGATCACTACACAAGTACAGTAATAGATAAATAAAAACATAAAGAAGCCTGCATACCTTACTAGTTTCTTGGTCAATATTGATCACGACTAAGTGACAAGTAGAATATTGCACTCAATGCAGCATAATCAGCAGTCAAAATAGTCAATGTAAGTGGTACGGTAATTAATGCTGTCTATATAGCAGAGATGTTTGGTTAGCACGGTCAATATAGCGAGCTCTTTGGTCAACACGGTCAGATAACCATATTTAAGAAGAGTCAATCAAACCAGGGACAGTGCAGATGTTGAGGGTTAATGTTGAAGATCTGGTGTTGTTGATTCACGAGTGATATCAGATTTACAGTCTGGCCCAAACATTGTCTTTTTCCCCTCCTATGATAGTGCCGGTCAAATGAGAGAATAAATGATGGAATGATGCATTTGTGAGGATCAATTAATGCTATCTACACATGTTCAATTGGAAACAGAAGCCCTAATTTTTTTTAACTGATGGTTGTAAAATCCTCGTCTGTCAAGAAAATATCAACTTTTTATTGGAATTCATCAGAAAACAATATCATATTTAGTAATTTAAAGTGTCATACTCCTTTCACAGACCAATTTTTAACTGCTGTAGATTTTCTCTTCTAAGTGCACGGGGCTCCTGCTGGGTATGCCCACGCTACTGCCCAGGTGCTATCTACACATGCTTTATTGGAAACAATAATCTTAGTTTTTTTAAAAAGGCAGTTATAAATTGTCCAGTCTGCCAAGACAATATCAACTTTAAATTGGAATTCATAGAATTGATGGTTGTCATGCTCCTTTCGTGACTGCAGAGCTGCTGCTGGCTATGCCCAGGGCGCTGCCCAGATGAGGGTACTGCCCAGGCACCTGGGCTGCACCCTGGGCAGGACCACTATCAAACCCACACACATACCCAGGTCAAATATGGAGGACCCAGTAACATAGGCATTAGTATGCCTGCATTCATAGAATTGATGGTTGTCATGCTCCTTTCGTGACTGCAGAGCTGCTGCTGGCTACGCCCAGGGCGCTGCCCAGGCACCTGGGCTGCACCCTGGGCAGGACCACCATCAAACCCACACACATACCCAGGTCAAATATGAAGGACCCGGTAACATAGGCATTAGTATGCCTGCTCATTGGGAGGAACTAATAATTCTTGAAAGCAATTACTCAAAGAATACAGTCCATGATGATGATATATTTCACAATCAAATTTATGCATCTGGTTTGTATCAAAAAAATGGCATGTCCATTTTAACAAGTTTGAATGAAATCTTACACAAAATTGACATGAAACAAACAACCAATACCATTGTAAAAGCATCATTCATGTTTTTACCATTTCCTTGGGCTTTAAACAGCAACACACGGTTACTAAACATAATCTCTCACCAATAAACAGGAAAGAATAATGGCATCTCAAAATGTTCTTATTAATGCTGCCAGACCAAATGATACAGTTGTATGCTGATTTTTTGCTCGCTCCATCTCACTTGTTACTTTACCTTGAATATTTAAATATAATTTAGGACCAATTCAGTTAACATTGCAATTGTTTTAAGATTTAACAATTGCAATGGTCACATCTATATATTAAACTGCACAAAAAATGTTCTCCCATTACTATTCAGCAAAAGAAACTCCTCCGATTTCCTGTAAACATCACCTTTTAAAATTGTCTGAGTAACCAACAGGACTTTTTTGGACCATAGATACAAGTCTTTGCCCACCACCATTTCCCCACACACTACCACCAGATGAATTTTGACTGCTCTCACTCACTGAAAAATCAGCTAAATTAACTCTTTGAGACTTAGATGTCTTTTTTTTCTGTTTTTCTTTTCCTCCACGATTTGGTTCCTTAAGTTTGTCATCGGCCCTCTCTGACCCACAGACGACACAAAGCATGCTACTTTGACTGTTCAGTAGGGTGCACACATTGCACGCCCATTTTTCACTTAATGATGAATTCGGCTTGTCAGGTACAAGAGGTGGCTTTTGGCGCTGATCAGCTTGCTCATCAGAGAAAGAACCACTAGCTCCAGACACTTTATTGGAAGCATTGATTTCCCATGGCTTAGATTTCCCTTTTGTAGTCCGGTACCCATCCTTGGATAGTACCTCTACTTGATCAGACGTATTTTCCACACAATGAGTAGAATCTGGAGCCGAACAGGATGTTGCTTCTTGACTACAATTGGCATCAACTTTCTTTCCCTTCCCTCGGTTGTTAATATTATTTGATGTATTCAATCTCATAATTTGAGTTGTAATTTGACTTACAGCACTCTGTGAATTTTTCATCACAACATTGTTAGCCTCCAGAAGTTCTCTTTGCTTATCTTTATCAGGACATAACCTTGCCAGCTCAAGTACAAGATGTGACAAGCCCAGCTTTGAAATATGTGTATGATACTTCTTAGCACTAATAGCACCATTGCGAAACTGAGCAGATATATCTTTAAATGCTTCAAATTGTTTTTCATCATGTCCCAAACCTGATTGAATACTCTCAATTAGTGCTCTGTTTGCAGCACGTGTCTCCTCCACACTTAGCAAAGGCATATCGTTTGTAACAGTACTTTGGTTTTCAGTTACAGATAGAGTCGGCACATTCTTTGTCACTAAAATAGGAGGAAACTCATCTGACTTTGGCACCATCTCTCTATCATTTGCAATAGCAGACACTCTTGGATGTGCTCCATTAGCATTAACCATTACTGGTCTCTCCAAATGGTTCGTATTCCGACTACTTGTCAGATTGACATTTGTCCGATTGACAGTTGGCTGATTGACAAATGAGCTTACAGATTGTGAGGACGAATGCATTGCTGGATCCATATTCCGTCTTGATCTTTGTATATTAAGAACTCCGGCATTTCCTTCAATGCCACGCAAAAGTGAAGCCATAGACTTGGCAGACTTCTTTCCCCTGGTTTTAGATGTCTGCCCCACATTTTCAGACTCTCCATTAAGGCGAGGGAAAGCAGCTTCCTCAAAAGAGGAATTAAGTGCTCTTCGATTCACTGACATACGATACCTGGGAGAAGTCTGCCCTGCATTTTCCGATACTCCTGGAAGGGGAGGGAAGGCAGATTCCACAAGAGGAGAATTAACTGCTCTTTGACTTACTGCCGCAAGATACCTGGGAGGTGCACTTTCCAATGGAATTGTAGAAGAGCTTGCTACTGCCTCAGAGGAAAGCAATGAAGGCATTGGGTCATGGTTCATAGAACCAACTACATTCTCAGCAGAAGCAGTCAACGTAGAATTGTGAATAGCATTCTGTACATTTTGTATCTCAGTGCTCGATATATTTGTTGAAGAAAGGTGATCATTCATGTTGCGTCCACGTCCACGTCCACGTCCTCGTCCTCTACCTCGGTGGGACTCGTGCTCATCTCCTGGTCGCCTATACTGAAAGCTAACAGGAATCTGTACAGAAAAACATTCAATCATAGTGTTTACCCAATATCTTTACCAATCTCTCCTGAAATTTTTTTGACAAAAGAAACGTGAAAACTGATAAGACAGGTAAGGCGTGTAACAAAAGAAATGGTACATACTTGAAGTGCAGCATTGCGTTGAGAGCGGGACATATTTCCACCGTGTTCAATTGCATTATGCCTCTGAAATTACAATGGCATAACAAATATAGCTTAGATCCTTCCTAATGGAGCATCTAAAAAGGAAATGAAGGCATGTGTTTACAAACAACAGGATTAATACTAACAGTGCCTACAAGTGATTGTAAAAGTATTTATAAACAATTGTAAAGAAGCCCAACCTTCAACTCAGATTCTGATGAAAAGACGATAAATTTTTTTGCAAGGCAATCTGAATTTTCACATAGGAAGTGATCTTGACCGAAGTGAGCCTAAAATAACAACACCAAAGACTTCAAGTGATCCAACCTCAGAAAACAATAAAGAACAAATTACATGATACATCATGAACATGTCTCTCCAAGCTTTCATTCACCTTACCTCTAAATCATTGTAATTCCGATAGTACTCATAGTGGCCAGGGTGGCTTCTGCAGCATGGAATAATAAATCATATCAGAGCTTGTACAGAATCAAACCCCAAAAGAAGTGATCATGTCTCACATTGAGCAAAATTATTCTCACCTTTGGCATATATGGCAAGTATAATGTTCAGTTTGCATATGCATATAAAGTTCATTGTCTCCATAGAATCTTTTCCTGCAAAAATCACAAATTGGATGGCCCATAAAACCTCCTCTTTCTATTTCACTGCCATCCACTTCTGAATCACCTTTTAATAAATGCCGATCTAGCTGTGCCCGAGTATAAAGCTTTTGTTCACCAACAAAGACCTGAGTTGATGGCGGGACAAGCAGCATACCACAAGGCAGTTAGATCATATCAGCATGACAAAAAGCAATAACAATGCAACAAAAGCTATCTTATTAGCTTTGACAGTTTCAAAATCATGAGGACTACCCTAATTTGAGATTTGAGACAAAAAACCTGGCTATTTAGTATAACTATTTCACTACAAAGGGTTCTTATACAAGAGGTACAAACCAAAAAAGCACACAAGTCCTATTGGTCCCATAGTCTCCAAATACCTTCAAGGTGTGGCAACTATTCCATAGTAATAACAAAACATATACATTAAATAATAAAAATATATAGACAACTAGCTGACATTGATCTACCAGTGTTAAACTTAAAATAGACACCATTTACAAGAAACACCAAAAAAATAAAAGCGTTGACATATAGAAAGCAAATGAAACCAATTACAGATTTAAAAAAAATATAAAACTAAAGTAAATATCTTATTTCTATCACAAAATATATATAAATCATGAAAAAGAAAAACAATTTAGATCCTGCAATGTAATCTGGATAAAGGAAAAGACAATACTGAAGGCTCTCTTATTATCCATTCTTTTTAGTGAACTGCTTATGTGTCTCAAAAGATATCAGCTTAGTTCACCTTTCGGCCTTCCAGGCATAAGTTGCACATTTTAAGTTTATGAACATGATACAAGTGCCCCTTTAGCTGATCTATATGTTTAAACTCTCTATCCTGTTTCCGCAACTCATTTCCCGAATCTTTAGGCATTGAATTTTTGTCACAAACACTGCAGCTCAACCTGCACATTGCTGTGATCATTTTGTAATGTTGCTCGTCATCAAAATAAGCTTGAGTGTCTGAGTGAAACCAATAATCACCAACTTTCCCATCATTTTCACCAGCTGGCAGGGCAATGAAATCCTTGATTGACTTTGTATAGTCTCCTAAAGCCTGTTCCATGCCATACAGCTCACGATTCATCATGAAATATACAGAACTTAAATTACTACTGCTACCATACATAGATTTTTTGACATCCATTCAGAAAATGTAAAAGCAATATTCTACAGAAAATAGCAATGAATACATACCTTAGTTACAAAAACGGTAGGGCACTCTTGTTTACAAATGCAACAACATTTGTCCTCAAGAATAAACCGCAACCTTGCAGTGCATGTTGAGCATACTTCACTGTGGCCACATGGACCATATGCCAACCACTCAAGTGGTTCTGCACAAACAGCACAGCAGTCTTCCATTCCTTTAAGCTGAATTCTGATGATCATCAATAAGTAATCCATTAATTATCTCTTTATAACCCGTCACGCACTAAACAGTATTTACATCAAAGGTAAACAAATATGAAAAAAATATGCAATTTTTTCTACCCCTCTCAATCAGTGACTGGATCATCCTTTAACTTGCTAAGGCATACTTGGTAAAGGGTTGTATCAAATATGTTTTCTAATTTGCAATGAATTAAAAGGGGCTTTTATTTTGATTAATTTAGAATTTCACGAACCACAGGTGGACTGTCACTCCACAAATAATGATGGTCAAAGTGTCATTATTTATACACAATTCACATTCAAATAGCGATGTCATATTTTTCTCTGTAGTAATTATAATTCTCCAATACCACAGAATGCAAATTCCATGTTTTAGCAAACCAATAGCCCATATACATTACATCAATTTAACAGGGGAAAGCATCTCCTAGTCCTTGGGATCGTTTTTTAAGAGAGGAACTCTATCCTCAAGACTTGGAAAACTCCATGTACCCAAAAATGAGGAACTTATGGGGATGGTATCCCATGCATAACTTGAGAAGAAACTCCACTGGGGCTACACGTATTTATTTCAGGGGTGGACCAGCCCACTGTCAAGCAAGGCGGCTTCCTAGCTTACAGTGACCCTAATGGTTAAAAATAATTATATTTAAAGACCCCTCTTAATGCAAATAGACCACTTCAAAGTTTTAAACACCCCGATAAATCCTCTGTACATCAAATCTTGTTAACACTCTTTCTCAGTCAGGATACTCTATGGACTCGCAAGTACAACCAGCTACAAAAAAAAATATAGGGATAGCAAAGAATCCTGGAAGCTGAAAATGCCACTAAGAACTAAGAACTTAAAAAATTAAAAAGTTAAAAGCACAAAAGAGCATAAACCCCAACAATGATATACAAGCATATATATACAAATAGCCATGCAAGAGGAGAATCTGTCAAGGGAAACAATAACAGAACTCAAGTGATCCCAAAGCTACCAGAATGATGAGTTTCAGTGGGCATCTAAACTTAATTTAATGGATGGCTCCATATGTAAGTTGTTTTACCAGGCCCCCTCTCCTCTGCTGCCTCCATACAAGTCTTCCTACATTTAACAAATAGTAGCAGAAATTTGAACTGTGGTTACTCGGCCCCTGGGAGCTGAAAATGCCACTAAGAACTAAGAACTTAAAAAATTAAAAAGTTAAAAGCACAAAAGAGCATAAACCCCAACTATGATATACAAGCATATATATACAAATAGCCATGCAAGAGGAGAATCTGTCAAGGGAAACAATAACAGAACTCAAGTGATCCCAAAGCTACCAGAATGATGAGTTTCAGTGGGCATCTAAACTAATTTAATGGATGGCTCCATATGTAAGTTGTTTTACCAGGCCCCCTCTCCTCTGCTGCCTCCATACAAGTCTTCCTACATTTAACAAATAGTAGCAGAAATTTGAACTGTGGTTACTCGGCCCCAGGTTGGGGAGGCAATATTTTGTCAAAATCGCAAAGCTTTTTCAATAAAATTGGTCAAACTGATATGTTGACAAAAATTCCACAATTTTCACTGCCTAATTTTTTTCATTTTTCCTCGGATCAAAGCAGTGAATTTTTCTGATTTTTTCCGACCTGAGATAAGTCATCAGCGTTGCCATGTTGTTTTTTGCCCGACTGTGTGTTTCCCTTCCTTGTCCCTGGTAAATTACACAATATCCCTCTACCTTGTAAAATAGCCAAATGTGTATTCATGTCTAAAATATGGGAAAGGTCAGATCAAAAACATGCAAGTTACAGCTGGTCAAAGGTTTCCCTAGTTCTTGGAACCTATCGGCGCCGATGCCATTTTTGGGAACCATCAGAACTGCAAACCAGTTCCCAGTTCCTTCCCTATAATGCTGAGCATTGATTCCCCTTCTGTGCCTTCGGCAATTTTTAAAGGTTTGTTCCTATTTTCATTGCATCTGCTAACAAAGAGGATGAAAAGTTTAAGTATTTGAATCAGTAATTTCTGTTAGTTCTGGGACCTACGTCACCTCCCAACTTGGTTCTCAAAATCACCTCCAACTCCAATTTGTTCCTAAAGGAACCCAAATCACCGATTTGGCTCAAACATGCAAGGTACATGAAATTTGAAAGTTGCTCCATGCAGAATGGATTGAGGGGTATTCTTGGCTTCTGTTTTGATCAAACATTGGGTGAATGTGGCTAAGTATGGTGAAATTTTGGTGGTTTTGTTGTCATTTTATGATACCCTTGGTCCATCAGTAAGAACCGATCAGAGATACGATCCATGGACCAGCGCTGCCCTAGTTGATCAAGGAGAAAGCAGAAGAATCATGAAGTGTGAGGTGTTGCCTTGTCCGGAGGAAGTTCCTCCCTTGGCCTTTTCTTCCTTCCCCGGAACTCCGGAACCCCGAGGTTCCGAAGTTCCTTCTCTTTGCCTTCTCTTGTTTTCCTTCTCCGGAACTCTGGAACCTCAACTCCGGAACCCTGAGGTTCTGAAGTTCCCTCTTCGTTTTCTTCCCTTCCCCGGAACTCCGGAACCCCGAGGTTCCTTCCCTTTGCCGCCTCTCCTTTCTTTTCCTGGAACTCCGGAACCCCGAGGTTCCGAAGTTCCTCTCTTTCTTTCCCCTTCTCTTTCGTTCCCCGGAACTCGGGAACCCCTTTTGCTAAGTCCCGCCTTTTCCTTGCCTCGTTCTTCTTTCCCAGAACTCCGAAACCCCAAGGTTCCGAAGTTCCTTTCCCTCTTCTTCTCCAGAACCCCGAGGTTCCGAAGTTCTCTTCCTTTGCTTCCCTTCTCCTTTTCCAGAACTCCGAAACCCCAAGGTCCCGAAGTTCCTTCCTTAGCCCTTTTTTCAGTTCCAAGGAACTCCGGAACCCCGAGGTTCCAAAGATCCCTGCTAGCAACACTTCCGGATGGCATGATCAACACTCAAAGCTTTAAAAGCTCCGACGACTTTTGTGACTTATGCACCTTCTTTTGTGGAGCCACAGAGGTGCATTTAATGTTTTTGGTAGGATTTCCATCAAAAGAGGTACAGGGCCATGCTTGTTGTGGTGACTCAAAAGAGGTACAGGGCCATGCTTGTTGTGGTGACTTATGTCATGTCTGCATGCTCTGACTTTGGAAGGTTAGTCAATCCACCCTTCTCAGGGTTGCCTTTTCAAGGTATGACTAGGTTGCTTGCATGTACCATTTTTCTATATAAAGGTTGTTAAGCCTCATTGTAAAAGGTTCTCTCCCTGCTGGCTTGAGCTATTTTATGCTCTTTCACTTCTCTTGTATTTATTTTTGCAATTATGCAACTATAAGTTTGGCCATTGACCTAATAACGAATTGAAATCACTATTTTTGCCTTACTTCAAACTTATGTATGTTGTGTATGTTTCTTTACCTTCATCATAGGTGTATGTTTTGTGGCTCTTCTCTCATTTATGTTGTGTTAACTTATTTCTAAGTGTGAGTTGTGGGAAACCTTCTCCCCTCTTAGCATTCAATGAATTCTAACCTCCATACATGCATTGGGGTCACTCATACAATTGAAGTTTGTGCATCTCCTGGGTATTTCAATTGATTCTTTGTGTCATTTCGGATAGGGAGAGGAACAATCTCTTCTTGGTGCATCGCCTCCTTTTATTTCAAGCAATTCTCTATTCCCTTTACCTCTGCAAATTGTTAGGATAGGCTTAGGAGTAAGTTTTGAAGTGTTGAGTTGGTTCAACACCTGCACCTGGATTGAGAAGGAAGTCGACCTTCTTCGGAGATTCAACCCCCTTGCGCAAGGTTCCACACTTCGGGGTTGTTTCCATGTTTCACAAGGTTGCTGAGTTGATAGCTTAACAAGGGTGCAAGCTTTTGTGATCACAGGTTCCAAGAACTATCAATACCACTCATGAGTTCCTGGTTCCTGCCAAACTACAAACTGCTAATAGAGGACAGAAGAATAAAGATTAAAGCAAAGTGATAAAGGTGCCGAACATTTTGGGCGTTCCTAGAACCACCAAAACCCCCACCCATTTTCCAAATTCCATGATGGTCCCTGATTCCCAATGGGGAAAAGTTAAATTTGTCTTAAGTGATTTTGGCTCTTGTTCTTGTGCCCAATGTTTAAACTTTAATTCTTACTTACAACAATAGAAGAAATTGTGAGGATGTGGTGGAATTATTCTGGACTACATTCAACCTAAAATAGTGAACCCCCTCTTCTCCCTCCCTTCTTCCTTCCCCTATAGCAGAAGGTAGCCCATAACTCTAGCATATAAATGGTGTGGTTGTGATGTGACAACTTTGCAGTGAAAAAATGTTTACACTTCAAAACCCCTTTGCTGCAATAATTACTCTAGCATATACATGTAGTGAAGATCATGTGGCAAAGTTGTGGAGTACAAAATTATACATTGCATTGAGTGTGAGCCATATTTATAATTGGAATCCTAGCAACAAAATAAGGAAATCAATAGCTCTATCCCAGGCGTAGTGATGTTATAGTATAGTGCCCATATGGTATATTTGACAATAACCCAATACTTACATTTTAAATCTACTCCACATAATAAGACAGCACATATGCTTGCATAACCGTTGAGTATAAAATCCCCAATTTTCTTTGCCTAATGGGTCATGATAGTGTAACTTGTGTTTCCAAATATTAAGAAAGTTGTTCAAACTTGCCTCCACATCCATAACTCACACAAGATTTAGCAACCAAAAAGTATAATACAGCATTCCTGATGAAACAACCAAATTGGCATTCCAATGGTGAGGATGTACCCAATGCAATCATACAAATCTATAACTCCACTGAACATCAAGAAAAACACTTCAGAAAAGAAAGCATACTAGTTTTTTTATAAAGTGCCAAAAGACATCCAGAACTGCAAAAGATTACTTAACAAACTTAATTCCCTGGTTCATAGATTAATAAGTTGGTTGGAAGAAAGCCCTAATTAAAACAAAGCCACGATGAACAGTAGAGAGAATAAACCCAAACAATTCAATTGATTTAGTGTTATGAGAGTCAATCACTCCAAAATTTTTGGGACCACTAATATGAGTTTCAAGAGGAATTCTGATATTTATACCCGAAACAAGATATTGAGATAAATAGGTCAAACCCTTTCTCTTTTTTCTTCAATTTACCAATGTGAATGTGATTTAAATGTCCTTATGTTGAATTGGGATGTTTCTAGTTTAAGTTAGTATATATATTTTTTATGAGTAAAAGATAAGGTTTAAACACTTTGGTGTGTAGGGATTTCTTCTTTTTATTTTATTTTATTTTACTAGCAGTTGCACCGAAAGAAGGTGCAATGGTTGCACCAAATGGAGGTGCAGTGGTTACACAAATTGTAATTTATGAAAAATGTTCTATAAATCTGGCAGAAGATCCATAGTTGAATTTATACATACCTTATAAAAAACTGATTATTTACAGGTCTTGATACAACATTAGTGGGAGAGCCTTGACATGAGGAGTCATTGTAGCAAACTTAGATGTCATGCCCATTGACATGTTAAAAATTGATTTTTGTTGAGTATAAAATTGAGGACATTTAACATCATCTAGATAGAATTCATGAAATTTTCACAGTCCATAATAATATGCTTGTTATTCTTCTGGATTCGACTTTATCAGTCCGCCTCGCTGCCTTCTGCATAATTGATTAATGTCGGGTGCTCCAAATTTATTCAAGCTTTTTGGTGACTTGGAGTTATTTGGGCTTTGGCCCCAGTCAAAAAGATGTGGCATCTAAAATATAGGTTGTAGGCAATTCTCTGACAATAGAACAACAGAGGAAACTGAAAGCAAAAGATCAATACAACAGGTCCATAACTCAATACAATGGAAGAAACATCACAAAACGTTAACATTACAAGCCACCCAAAATTAGACTCAGCATTGAAGGTGACATATGTTCAGAGAGCTGGTTGGATAAGAATGGAAAGTAGGCCTAAGAACAGTATGAACAGAGGTGGAAACAATATCAGCAGACATTTCAATAGTTAATATACAAATCAAAACCTTTATTCACGACTGTTGAACACAATTTTAAGGTAGAATCTATAATTTTCCAATGAGGAGAAGCCTCTGATTGTAACTCAAGGAAAATATTTCTATAAAACAATATTTCTACCTCAAGGAAAATATTTCTACCAAAGGGCAGCAGTTGTGTGAAAAAGGTTGTGAATCTTTCAAAAATAAGATATATTGGGAGATCACTCCATGAGAAGAAGACATGAACCAATTGGAAGAAAATATGAAGTGACTTTGCAAGAAATTACAGCCATGGAGGGCATAAACCGTCCAAGGAAAAATCAAGAGACTTAAGGACAAAAATGCTTAATTTCTCCTATCGAGTTATTGGACAAAACCTCATAACTTGTCTAACTATCAAGGACAAACATTTAAGGAAATAACTGCAAACTGGAAGAAGAAACATAGCAGAAAATCAAGATAAGATTATTTTCAGAATTAATTAAATAGCATAATAAAATTCACGATTCTTTTTAAGTTATATTTATAATTATAAATGCAATTATCATATTAGAATTAAAATTATTGTTTTAAGGCAAAAATAAGAAATGTTCCAGAAAAGGGAAATTACAAATGGTATCAGAGCATTCTGTGGGATAAAGCTAAAATGTTGGATACATTCCAGTCAAAGACTTGAAGGTCTACAAAAGGAAGAAAACATGGATCTTGTGCAAGAATTATTTTACAAACTTGAAGCCCCTAAAATTATTAACCGGTATCAAAGTTTGTCAGATCATGCAAAAGCTTGTGTTCCCTTTGATGAGTGCATGGAGGCACTCAAGTACTAGTTTCCCAACAAAAGAGGTCTCTAAGAATACCTAAGAAAAATGGCTGAGGAGATCAAGGAGCAATATCCAAGAGAAACATTAATTACAGCAGAAGAGAAGTTAGAATCAGAATCACAAAAACTTGTTAAAACCAATGAAGAAAGAGCCCATATTGTATTGTGTGTTGAAGAAGTGGCAATGATTACAAATGATGTTCAAGAAACCATAATGCCTCCCTAACCCTAGCCTATTTGAGATAAGGTGTTGATACTAATTGCATGTTTTAGATTCTAGATGGATAAGTAATGGTGATGATTGCAATTTGATGCTGTGCTAAATGAGATTAACTATGGTTGTGTTTTGTGAAATGTGTATGTTTGTTGCAGACTTACACAAACTATAATTATCATGATTTAATTTGTGAGTACATATATAAATAATGATGCGATATCATTTAAGTGTCATGAAATTTAATACAATGTTAGAATCCCTTATGGCAATCATTCAATGCTTCAGCTATTTCTATGTATATTAAGCAGGTACGTTTGCCATGTGTGTGTTTAAATGGTTACAAGTATCAGGTAACAACTCCCCCTAGCTCCACAAGTCTGAGTGAACCCTAACGATGGCTAATTGGAGATATCACACTGGCCAAATCCCACTAAGCCTAACCAGTCATACTCAAAAACTCAGTTGAGTATGATTTCCCATGTGATTAGTGTATGGCATTAATTTTATATTCTATGTGAATTTAGTTGCAAAAATGAGTTTATGCTTTAAATGATCATTTCCCGTAAATTTAATGATTCAATATTTTCACTTGGTTTTTAATGAACTAGTATATGTTGTATGCAAAAGATTAGGTTTCTAATGCTTGCTTTGGGTTCAGGGGTAAAAATTGGGCAAAAAGGAAGTATATTATCATTAATTGCAAATATAATATTAAATTGTGTTTTATAGTTATATTTGGCAATTGTTATCTGAAAAGAGAAAATAAGGCCTTATGTATATTCATTTTGAAAGGCATTGCATAATTAAAGTAAAAATAGGAAATTAGGAATTTAAAAGCATTTTTAATTCATTTACTTATTTTGGGAAATTTTGAAGAGAGAAAACCCTCTCTATGCATGAATTTTTTAATTTTGATTGTGGAGTGAATTGTTGAGTAGATTTGATGGGGTATGTTGCAAAAGATTAGGAAAATGGAAGGGATTATGCTGCTCCAAGGATTTGGCCTTTTGTTGGATATGCTTCTAGAGTTTCAAGTTTTGATTTTCAAGCAAAATTGAGTATGAGTGCCATTTCTCCCTCAACTCTCCATTTTTCTCTTTCTTTCTTGTTGGAAATGAATTGTAAGGTGAAAAGAAGCATTTTGTTAGTTGGGATCATTTCATTCGATTGAGTAGATAATTAGTTGTGAGAAATTTTGGGGAAATTCACATTTTGAAATGTTATCATGCCAAATTTTATATAGGATGGGTGAATTGATGATTCTATGTTAAAAGAGGGTTGTTGGGCACCTAAGAATCAAAAGGATGTTGTAAGATTTTTAAAAATTGAGTTCGAATTTTTACATAATTTTGGGCTCCTTCATTGGTTTTGGTGAAAATTGGAAAAAGCATTAAAAAGCGAAATTCATGTCAAATAATGGGTAGATTATAATGTGTAACAATGGAATTAGAGTATTAAATTTTGATTTGGATCGATTTTGACTCCCTATAAGGATTTATTGAGAATTGAAACTTTATGCCTATGTTGTGAATAGTAATGATAAAATGAGAGTTTTGCATTGTGTTTTGTAGTTGAAATTGATTTGTTTTCCATGTTTGTGGAGAGTATTATGATCCTAGGGTGTAACCATTAGGGTCAATTATTGGAAAGGCTCCCAAGGAGGGCCCATGCACCTCTAACCGATGGGTTAACTCATTGGAAGTTGTTTGAAAACAAGTGAAAATGAAACAAAAAATGAAAAAGGGATTGACTAAAATGATAGTGTGTTCCCTCTCATGACTAGAGTGCTCATATGATTTGGGAAAGAGGTGACCACCCTTGGGATGTTGGGTTAGTATGAGCAAATCTCCTCATCTCCTTGACAGGATCACTCGATTTCGCGTGAGCCATACCTTCATGCTAAACGATGACACCACCCTTTCCATGACTCTAATACCTAACACATTTGTAGCTTGAATAGCACCCAAGAGATGTAACATTCCTTTCCATATCGGTGTTTATTCCTTGATTATTGCATGATGTGTATACTTCATGATTGACATGTGCGTAAGCCTTCCTCCTCAAGTGTATTATGTTTTTGTTGTGTTTGGTCTGTGTGATCATCTCCATAGCACAATGGAGTGGATCTACAGGTTCCACATGGTCAAGTGGTGTGGTAACCACCGTTGGGGACCGAAGGCTTTGGCATTGGAATCAGCATCAGACTCTCTCTCTCTCTTCTTTTCTTTCCTTGTATGTTTTCTACTTCTTTCTATTATGGCAAACGTATAATTCAAGGGCCTTATGTCCTATGCTATGTAATTTGTAATATGTATATTGTACACTCATTATGAAGGGATTGTATCAATGTAAATGAAATGATTAGAGTAGTTTGCGTGTTTTCAACAAAGGAATCGCATCAGATCAGATCTACTTAACTTATAACAGCAGACTAGATTTGAATAATCTGCAAATAAGCATGTATTCTACAAGTATTGTGGTATGCAACGGAATAATAGATTTGATACTTACTTCATATATTTTGTGGATGTGATAATATGAAATCCACCCCATGATGGATAACTGACGTGTTTGCCACATGTGGGCCAAGGGGGTAAAACATTCCGCCCTTGGGCTTAGATAGGAGGGTTTCTAGGCACCCTATTGCAGTTTCCTCTCCAACCCCTACAATGGTTGATTGTTGGAGAAGTCACAATCATAGGCAAATGAATAAGGTGACACAAATTGGGAAGGCAAAGACGATCTCCCCCACTAGGTAGGCCACCCCATGTTGGATGACTAACGTGTCCACCACTTGTGCACCAAGGAGATGTTGTATCCGCTCTTCAACTTAGTGTGAGGGATGCTTTGGGCACCCTGTCATGCCCCCCTCATTCAACTCCTATTAGGGTTGAACTCTAGAATGAGCTATAGATGTTACATGGTTTGTCTAAATGGTTAGAGATGATTATTAATATATATATGTGTGTGTGTGTGTGTGTGTGTGTGTTTGATCCATAACCTTGTGGAAATAATTGATCTTACAAATTATGTTTCCAATGTTGTCTAACATGATTGCAAGACCTAAACCAAGATTTATCTTGGTTAAAACAATTTAATTGGTTAAGTTATAACTCTAACTATATTACATTTCTTCTTTTAATGAAATTTGTGAATCTAGGACAAGATTTAGGGCAATCCCAAAAGGAGACATTACAGATGATATTTTCTACTTGTGTTTGTAACAAGGTAGATGTCGGAAAGAGAACAAAACACAACAAAAAAAAATGATACAGACAGTAAACAAAAAAGTGGATCTGAAAATATTGAGGTTCTAGGGCCACTAGATTCTTGTGCTTGAGAGAAGATTTCACATGTGAGGTAACTGAAATATTTTTAAATGAGACTAACCAAAACCAATATCCATACAGGTGCTGCTTCAAACTATTCACAGTAAACAAAAAGTGGATATGAAAATATCGAGGTTTTAGGGCTACTAGATTCTTGTGCTCAAGACAAGATTTCACATGTGAGGGAACTGAAATCCAATCTAAAAGAGAGAGAGAGAGAGAGAGAGAGAGAGAGAGAGAGAGAGAAGCCCATATCTTGATTCACAAAAACTAGATCAAATTCAGTCACTCCAAAATAACAATATTCAAACCCTTACAATTGACTAAAGGGTCGTCGATGGGGTTGTGCTTAAATGGCAGAGTTATAAGGTTCTGGAGATGGAGATCCATATTCAAATCTCCAAAGCAAAATCTTAAGTTAGAGTTCTGAGTGGTGGCTCTTGGACTTCCATTGTGGTTTACTAGTTAAATAAAGTTGATTGAGTAATTCTAAGTGAAATACTTTGAAGTGGAGGAAGGGCCCCTTGTGATCTCCACTAGTGTCGGGCAGTCTAGATAATCTCTCCTTACCAAAAAAAATTTGAGCTAAGGGTCACTTAAAAAACCTCATTCTGCGTAAAAACAGCCTAACCCACATGAAAGTACATGTCATAATCCTTTCATTGCAATAATATGACAAAGCATTTGAATACTTACCTCATAAGCTAAGACTGGGAAGAACAAAAACCTCAAAGAATCGGAAGCCAAGACGAGTAGCAAGAAACTCCGAAACCCCAGGAAAGAAAAAGTAATCTAATGAAACCAAGCCCTAAAATCCTTCAAAGAAATCGCAAATATTTTCTCTTCAACACCAAGATGCTCCGATAACAACAGAGGTGTTTTAGACTGAAATAAAACACAGCCAAAAATGAACACCAGACTTAAAGATTCCCAAAAAAAGGAAAAAAACTAACCGAAATCATGGCAAGAGACTTTAAGATTCTGCACAAACCGTATCGTGCTGCAAACCATGCCAAAGAGAAAAAATGGGCAAAATTTGCAGGAAAAATATTACGAAACTCTACCAAAGCAGAAATTTATGAAAATGAGAGAAACTATAATTAATCTTCCTATGGTTGCTGCTTCAAAATCCATTCGCAACATATGAAAAGTAGATCTAAAAATATCGGGGTTTTAGAGCTCCTAGACTCTTGAGATCGAGATAACATTTTTGCAGTCTTTTAAACGAAAATTCATTGCGAATCAAAATGTGTTGTGTGTAACGATTGTGTGCAACATTCAAGTATAACCGTGAAGTATAAAACCCCAGGTTCCTTCGCATTATGGTTCATGGGAGTGTAACCCAAGTTTCCAAATATTAAGAAAGTTGTTCCAGCTTGCCTCTACATCCATAACCCTTGCAAGATTTAGCACCAGAAAATTTAATACCGCATTCATGATTAAACAACCCAATTGGCATACATTGGATGAACACGATTCCCGATGCTATCATACAAATCTATAACCCCAGTGAACATTAAGCAAAAAAATCTTCAAAATGGAAATTACATTTTTTTTTTTTTGAAAAAGTACCTAATGACATCTGGA
This sequence comes from Cryptomeria japonica, assembly GCF_030272615.1. Lineage (NCBI taxonomy): Eukaryota > Viridiplantae > Streptophyta > Pinopsida > Cupressales > Cupressaceae > Cryptomeria > Cryptomeria japonica. The sequence goes on along the minus strand of NC_081407.1, from coordinate 1,562,123 downwards.
ACTGTAAAAGAGAACTTACAAAAAATCCTCAAATCAAAATTGATTCGCTGATCTGTAGATCAATAAATCAATTGGAAGAAAACCCCAATTAAAACAAGGCCGCGACGAACAGTAGAGAGAATAAACCTGAGCAATTCGATTGATTTAGCGTTATGAGAGCCAATCACTCCAAAATATTTGGGGCCAATTTCCAGACTTCGAAGAGGGATTCTGCAATTTATAGCCGGGAAGAAATATGGGGTCAAATATAATGTCATCAGGTTAGATGTCCTCGTGTTCAATTGGGATGTTTCTCTGTTTACTTTAGAATATTTTATTATTATTATTGTGAATAAAGACAACGATTAAACGTTTCGGTGTGATACGCGAGGGATTTTTCTTTTTCTTTTCTTTTATTTTATTTTATAAAGTTCTTTGTGCCTACCAACTTACATTGTAGCCTTTCGGTCTTTTCATTCCATTCTTCTTTAACTTTTCATTCAACAAGAGACGTCTTTTGTAAGCTGCTCTTGTTTTTGCTGCCATGTTGCTTGATTTTATTGTGAATTAGCAATGGAGAGGTAAGGAAGCATGTTAGTTTATTTGGTCAAATGTGGGTGTTTATATATAGATGAGTATTATTAAAGGTTAACGATAATTTATCAATTTTGTTTAATAGTAGGTCTTGAAGACATTTGGGCATATAGTTGAATCTTTATATATGTCTATGTGTTTGTAGGTCTGAGGATATTTGAGCATATAGTTAAACCTTTATATTTATAATTGGGAGATGTTCATGTGTGTCATGTTTTTAGTGATTGCAACAAAACAATCAAAGGTAGGTGGGTTGCAACTCCCTTCTATTTTTTAGCCCTTTGATTGTTAGGTCCTATAAAATTAATGTTAGTTGTAGGTTTTAATGAATAGTTAGTAGTCTAGGTATGAATTTCATAAGGCATGAAGAAATCTTTTATATACGCTACAAGAATTCAACATATCACTACCGTCTCATGGCTTCAATTTATAGAAACGTGTGAGAGGGGAAACCACCACCAACAGACATTATAATAAAATAATATAATTTACATGGACATCTAGCCCATAGTGACTCAACTCTATAACTTCTTAGATGCTTTGTAACTCCTCAATGACTCTTTAGATCACACAATAGACAACCCTTTACCTTCTAATCTTGGGTGCCCAACTAATGACTCTTCAAATTCATAGAAGTGGACACCTAGGAGGTAGCTTATCTAATTTTGAATTGAAATTGTCACTGACACATGGTCACCTCTTGAAGATGCTATTACACTTTATCATAAAATACAAATATTAAATATTTTTCCTCTCATCAACCCTGTAATATTTTTCAAGGAACATGGAGACACATGAATGGCATAAGAATGCAAGGTTAATATCATCTATCTTAACAATAACCAAAGAGGTGAAGTGGTCTTACAAGTTCATTGCAGAAGCACTAAAGCAATATCTTTTGTTGGTCCCCATCTACACATCTCAGAAAAGTGTCATCAACTCCTTTCTTATTAAAAATATTGTCCCAAATAAGATATGTATCCACCTTTAATTTGATTGTTCTCTTTTCCTTTTGAGATAAGTGGGTAGGAAATTCCCCATATGTAAGAAAATATGTGATATTGAAAATCCATTCATCTATTATTCCAACAAAGAGAATTAGGGGTAAATCTAGATCGTTTTATCCATATTCATTTGCTTCATTTTTTACCATTAATTTACACAATCCTCTACTTTTTATAAGATTTGTAGATTTGATGTCAATATCATGTTCTTGTACTTTAGCAATATGTGGGGCTCTTTTATTTGGCCTATTTCCTATTGTGTAAGAATAATTTCAATGAGTAAATAAATAGTAGTGTGAGAATTCAAAATGAAAATTTAAATTGCTTCACAACATAGACTACAACATACACATATAATTTCTAGTGCAGAATACTTCAATTCATGCTATTTTAGGGGTATGCTCATAAAGGTAATAGGAACTTCTATTTTTCCTTCTTTATATTGAGTCAAAATGGATGATAAAGTTGTTTTAGAAGCATAACAATATCTATTGAGCTCTTTTTTAAAAATATGGATGTGTCAATGTTGAGGCATTTGTGATTGTGATCCTATTTTGGTTAAATGCTCTTTTTCCCTAATTTGTCCATTTAAAGGTTACTTGTCTTTCATCATGTGCACAATATAAGTTTAGTTGTTTCTAAGAACTCTAGCACAAAACTCTTGAGAAAAATAATTTGATCAAATAATGATATGATGCCTAGTTTACTCGAAGGCAAGGACAATTGTTGAATATCCTTAACCCATTTTGGACTGATTTGAATCACTTATTTAGATACTATGTGTCCTAGTATCTTATCTTATGTCACTCAAAAAAAAAATACTTTGGATTCCATTATATGCCTTGCTAGCAGCAACATTGCAATACACACTCCAAATGATATACTTGCTCTTCCTATTTCTTTGAAAATATTGTTAGATTGTTCAAATAAATAATAATAATTTTATTTTCAAGCCACCAAAAGAAAGGTTCATGGCCTATTGAAAAGTAGGGCCCCTACGTTCATTAATCCAAAAGGCATCTTGTTGTAAGCAAGGGTACCCCAAGGAATAGTAAAGGTTATTTTATGCATATCTTCTAAAGCAACATTAGTTTGGTTGTATCTTGAAAAACCATGATTTTAGCATAAACATCATTGTTTCTCTTGAGATTATTTGTAATATTTGATCCATAATAGGAAGAGGATGATTGTCTTTTAAATAATCTCGATCTAGGTTGCAAAAATCAACACAAATTCAAATTTAGTCTTTTTTCTTTCACATATGAACTATGTTGGCAACCTATGTGGAATGATAGATTGGATAAATAATCCTAGATTTAAGCACCTTATACACATACTAGTTATTATTCACTATTGTAGGTGATATGTCAACCACCACTAACTGCCTATGAAATCATTCTTTTAACCAAGCACTTTAATTTTCTAGACTCCCAAATCCTTCTCTACAATAATTTTGCAATTTTGTCAAACAATTTGTTGGAATACAATTTTTTGTTACATTTTACCTTTGAAAATCAACCTTGTGCCTCCTTGTATACCTAGACATACTATCTCCATGGTAAGATCATTTTCACTTGCACAAAGCATATATATATATATATATATATATATATATATATATATATATATATATATATATATATATATATTCTTTATGCCTTAATGATTGAAAAAACTAGAGGGCAATTGAGGCTTCTGCTATGTTTTTATTTTCATTCATCATTAGAAATCATTCTAAGAACTTTAGAATACATTCTAAATAGTTGGAGTTGTAGGTGGATAGTATTTTAAATAGCTACATTGGTGTTTGAAATAAGTGTGGGTTGTTTTTATTGTTGCAAAAGAATTTTGAAACATGATAACACTTGAAAAACAATCAAAACATCACCCAAAATACTATTTGGGTGTGAAAAATGCTCCAAGAAGCATGACAAATGCAAGCAATGGGAACCCTCCTCCACGTGGCTACATTTGATTGTAGTGCTAGTCATTTATTTAGCACAACCTTGAAGGGAAGAAGAGGCCTAGGAATGCTCATACATTAGGTAGGAAATATAACTTTAACTTCTTTTTGCATGTAAAGAATAGAGTTTTGGTATCCAACTTGATCTTAGTCAATAGTGAAATGGGCCAACAAAAACTCCAGTGCATAAGTTTAGCTTAGTGTAGTTTTTGCTTTGAATTTTCCACTCAAAAATGTGCTACCACACTAGGAAGGGAGCATAATAAGTTTGTAAAGCGTGTTCAAGTATTATCTCATGATTCATATAGCACTCCAACATGAGTGCTAAACCTAGTCATATTTTTAAGACTTTAAAATGCACATGAAGGAAAATGAATTATTTAGGTGTCATCTTTTACCGCAATTCTTAAGCATAGGTGGACCAATGATTTTTTAGTGTTATCATTATAGTGTAGCACAATTTTGAAAACAAAGCACCCACCTAAAAGTTGTGTTGTTGCAATATGGTTTTTGCTATTAAATTCAACATTAAATTTTAAAAACTTTATAAAATATGTGCTTCAAATGCCATTTTATAGGATCAAAATTTTCAAGGGATTTTAAAAATATTTGATCTTATTATTTATGCCTCTCATAAGCATTTAAAATATTGAACATGGTTAAAAAATTGTGAAATTGACAACTTTTAAAAGCTCCACGTGCAAAATGATGAAATTGGAACAATGAGGACAAACAATGTATGTGGGCTACAAAAACTTGCATGGAATGGTTATAACTATTTTTTTATCTTTGTTCTAATAACATCATTCGAACATCATGTTGGTTCCCAAATCAACAAATCCTCTAAATCCTAAAGAATAGCCACTTTCTTATGCTCGGTCTCAGGTGGATTTGGCCAAGGAATGAAATTCAGTCATAAGACTGAAATCTCATGCACTTTTGGCTCTACTAGACCAAGGCGGGTGAACCTAACAATGCGTAAAGATTCAAAACATACTTTTCATAGACATTGCATCTTATAGCAGATAATTCCCAATAAGAATTCGCCAAGGATAGTCTAAATAACCTCAAATCTACTTTGATCTTGGCCATTTATCATTCATTTAGCAATTGGTAAGCAAATTTTATACTAAACCTACTTCTACAACAGATATTAGAAGAGAATTTGATTAACTTGAATGTTTTTGAAAATATGCCAAATCATATCACAGCTCAGTGCCTAATCTAGGACCATTGAGTCAAATGAGAAACTACAAAAGCATTTCATCAACAAATTGAACCCAATCAGTAGATCATAATATGTCTTTATAGATAGATCCTCTAATGTCATCATAAATTTCTACTCAAAGATCCAAATTCTATACCCAAAATCATAGCTTTTTGGCCAAAGTATTTAACTATTTCCTTGGAAGAGAACAATGAACAAATACCACAATTGCAAGGAAAACCACAATAACAAATTCAAATACCCTAGATGTATTAAATTTATATGATATAAAGTAGACAATCTGGAGACAAATTTCTAATATAATCCATGAATGCTTCTGAATCTGATTGACATTTGTTGCTAAAACACATTTACAATATAAAATATACCACCAACAACTTTGACTATGCATTTCCCTATCTTATCAATCCAATACAAATTTTCAAAAACTATACAAATGAGAGGAAAAGAGAATATACTAGAATTATATTCAAAGATTTTTTTGCCGATATTGATTTGGATTTGTATGCTCAGGTAGAATCTGGGGCATTCCAAAAACTGAGAGATCCAACTACTAAAATACAAGTGGTATAATATGGTATTGCTTCGCTCGTTAATACAATTTTGAAAAATTGCATGTCAATAATTTCAAAATCTTTTGATTCCACTTTTTTAATGGAATATGTTGTAATTAGCACGAAAGCTATATCTATTAATTATAAATTATGATCGAATCTATGGAAGCATTGGTTTATACATTCTTTTTGGCATCGACCTTAGGGATAATATTTTTCGCTATTTTCTTCCAAGAACCCCCCAAAGTTTTAGATAGAGCGGGGGAATGATTTTCCATTTTTCTAATTCTCCTTCTTACTTATAATAAAGGAAAAAGAAAAAAATGACCTTCCCAATCAAGAAGGTCTTTTTTTTCAACTAGTCCTTGTGCTCTTCAAAAGGATCTTGAACTTGTTTAGAAGGTTGCCCAAAGACGATGTATAGGGCATAACCAATAAAGATAACAAGTAAAAAAGATATGGAGATAGCGACTAAGGTTTTAGTTTTCATTGTTAGGTAATCCTATGTATGTATATATACATAATGGTATACAAAGTTAATTAGATCTCAACCAATATACTATTGGTTGTATGGCTACATAGACCATTGATGATAGTTCCGAAATTGGACCAATATGAATTACTGTATGAGACTATTTAAACCACTTAATACAAAATTCGGTAAAGTTGCTCCTAGATGTGGAACTACTCCTTTTATGGGCATTGCAATGGCTCAGTATTCTTATGTATTATCTTGGAGATTTATAATTCTCCCATTTTATTAGATGTAATTCTAGTTAGTTGGGTCTAGAAAATGCAGGCATGCACAAAACATCTTAAATAATTTTATCCAAACCAATATCAAGAAAATCATAAAATTGAGTTTCAACTATGAATCTAAGATTCCAATAACAAAACCTAAAGTTTAAAAAATTGTGTGAACTATTCTCACCAAAGCAACTATCATAAAAGAACCCAAATCTATAAAATTCTCAGTAATCAAAATGGGTCATAGCCCCGATAAGGTCCAAAAAGACCTCACTTTCTCCAAGAACTTCCAAACCCTTGTCATTTTGTTGGATTGATGGACACATTTAAATAGATTCAATTCGATGCAACTATCATAAAGAACGTGGAAATAGGAGCAAATGATTACAAAATTAAAAATGAATTGAGAACAATGAAGGAGCACTAAAACATAATGAAAAACCTAAATGAAGAAAACATACATGCTGGATACTTCCCCTTCTACAATTTCAACCATGGTGCCTCTCCGCTCATGAGGAAGGATATGCTTGGGATGATGCTTATAATCTTTATAAAATGTTTAGTAGAATAGGTTTAAGTTTCAATAGATTTTAGGGATGGACATATTAGGGTTAGAATAAGGGGTGCTTAATAAATGACGATTTTTAATAATTATAAAGTTTAATTTATATTAATGTTGGCTAACAAATTGGTTTTTACAATTGGATCTCTAATTCGACTCTATACCCACACAAAAAGACAATACGATTAAGAAAGAATAGGGTAAACTATTGATTAGTTTCCCTCTGAGTTTTTTAAAAAGACAACTCCCTTTGTAAGATCAACTTGAATATTTAAAAAATTAACTAAGACAAGGGGGTGTGCTTTTGACCAAAAAGAAGGAAAGGAACTAACAATTGTTCATCACCATGAAACAATTTTGATATAAATGATGACTTCTACAAAAGATAATACAAAGATGATCTCCAAAGAACTTGAGAAAAATTTGTAAACAACAACATACTTTCAAAGACAAGAATTTGCATCTAGATAAAGTTCAGAACGTATAAGTGAAATGATTTTAACTACCAAGCATTGTAAAACATTGATATGAATGTTCACACCGCAAAGAGTACTTGTATTCAAAGGTTTGAAAACAACGTTCCAACCTTTAATTGATATTAAACTAGATATACAAACATAACAGTAGAACTCAAAACATAAATCAATAACACTTTCAGATTGATCTTGTAAAATCAAAACCGATTCTCACTCATGTTTCAAAGAACGAGGAAAATTATAAAATTGTCAATCCTTTGAAAAATCTATTACATCCATACTTAAGGAGTTCATAGCATAACTATTTTGCAAACTTGACGGCTATTCATTCGATGATGACTCACTTAAGAGCCTATCCTGGTCCTCGTTAAAGGATTTAACACATCTCACATGAATGTGGATATTGGGGGAATTGTTGGAATATGCATCTCACCAAGAAGACTCAAGCTTTCACCCTTGTCAATTAATATAGCTGACCGAATTGAAAGCACTGCTTTGAGTTGCTCTTGGGGTGAATACTTTTTCCCACAAAGGTAGGATCTCTAGCAAAAAATAGTACACATTTTCTTACACCCAAGGTTGCTTAGGAGTGCAAGGGGAGAGGATACTTGTATACTGCCTTTTGAGGGATCTAATCTAACACAAAATGAAAAATTGCAAGGTTTTTTATCACCTAAGTTCTGCAAAAGGTGAGGGGAGAGCATTCACCAATTGTAATTTTTCCAAACACGACAAACAAGATTAATTCCCTTAAGAAGTTGAAGTTTGTTCTATGCTAACAAAAAGACACATGGTTCATTTTAATCCCAATGTTTATTTTTTTTAGAATACCCCTTCTTCACAGTATTGTAGACACATAAGTTAGAAGTTTTGGTTTTTACGGGCCTTCTGTTGGTGTTGGAAATAAGCCACACCCAGACCGACGATGGACTAGTCCAAGAGGGGCCAATAGCTCAGTGGTAGAGCACTCCAACAACATATGGAAGGTCCTAGGTTCAAGTCCTAGCTAGTCCATGTCTCAACATGGTATTAGAGCCAGGTCCAAGCTAGGAGCCCCAAGCACACGAGAGGTGTGGCTTAAGGGGGGGTGTTGGTGTTGGAAATAAGCCACACCTAGACCGACGATGGATTGGTCCAAGAGGGGCCAGTAGCTCAGTGGTAGAGCACTCCAGCAGCATATGGAAGGTCCTAGGTTCGAGTCCTAGCTGGTCCATGTCTCAACACCTTCTACCAATCAAACCTATAGAAACAACAGATAGAGGCAAGTTAGTAGATTAGTAAAAAATTAACAAATTTAAAATTCTGGAAACAACACAAAAAGTTCAGAAACTGCATTCTCAAAGCTACATAGTACAAACCTACTATTTCTCCATTTTTCCCACAAACTTGCTATTAGATAGTAGTAACCTATTGCTTTTTAGAAAACACAAAAAGACCCAAAACTAGAAAAATAGAAAGACCGGTAACCAAAGCAAGCCCGTTGTTTGACAGTACAAACCTACTATTTATTGTAGCACTAAAAAAGACAAAAAAAACAAAAGTAAGGAAAACACAAAGGCCCTCTTTCGAAAGAAAACTCGATATCCCAAGCAACAAACCCATTGTTTATAACCACAAACCCACAGTTTCTTAGAAAAACCAAAAAACTTGAAAACTCGAGAATCAAAATGAAATATACCTGTTCGTACGATCGCAGGAATTCATTCCCGCAGGTTTTCATCATGTTTTTGTTGTTTCATAGTACATTCCCATAGTTTTACATAAATAGTGTTGAGGCCAAAATGACTTTCGCCAAAGAAGAAATCGATTTGAACGTAAGATATGACTCGTGAAGTGGATCCCACTAGGCATGCTAAAAATGTGAGCATGAAATTGTGAGTAAATTAAAATGATTGAAATGCAAATAAAAATCTAAACTACACAATTTATCGGGCCTACACTCATGATTAAGACGCTAAAAAGGAAACCAAATAAGCAAATGGCAAAAACAATAAAAGCGCAAACTTAAGTCTCCTTTGATTTAAATGTGTGCTTGATTTTATGCTTGCACTACTTCTTGAAATTGCTCCTTGATGGTTGATATGAGATGCAAATTAAGCCAAATGATGGATGTAAGATGCAATTAGCAACCAAGGTTAGTTAGTGGGTTAAGATGGATTAGAAGGGAGTTAAAGTTAGGATCCATGTGCTCCAAATGGAATATTTTAATTATTTAATTCAAACAAAAAGATTAGGAAGAAAAGGGTGACATGAATTAAATAAAATAAATAATATATTTATTTTATTTAATAGAAAAGAAGGGTGGGAGGAATTAATTAATAAAATGTTCAATAAGAGACATTAATTAGTTAATTGAAAGATGACTTAATTAATTCAATTAATTTATCTATAGGACTAGACATTAGTCAATTAAATAGTACAATTATTTAATCAATAATACGACAAAGGTAACTAATCAAATTTAAAGATATACAATAGAATACCTCAAATGGAACACAATGACTGCTCGATATGTGCAAAATGAATTTGATGAAAAGAGTTCAGAATCTTTCAAACAAATGTGATTGGGAGGTGTAAAGCCAAATTCTATAATGTTGTGCCAACATTCTCAGTGTGTGTGCAACGTTGGAAACTTTTGAACAGGTTTTAGACATTCGCCAAAGCATAAATATATGGGGATTTTTGTCCAATATTATAGTTGTAAGTATGCTGGTCAACACATATTCAAAAGGTGGAATCATTCAAAAAAATACTGAAATCATTTGACAGAGACATCAAGTCAAGTAAATGCCTTAATTAACATACATGCAAAATGTTGAATCATACGCAGCACAACTGAATTGTTTGATAGAATAACTCAAACATATGTCATATAATGGAGTGAAATGATTGCAGTTACGCAGAGAATGGAATTTTGTGGAATGGGATTTTGTGTAAAATGGGAGCTTTGGAATAGGTTAAGAAAATCCGTCAAAACATATTTATTGGGAGATTTTTATCAGATATTATAGCTGGAATTTCTTGTGGAATCACAGAGACAATGCACCTGAGTTGTTTGACAGAATGCCTCGAGGAAATGTCATCTATATGAAATAAAATGATTGTAGAATGTGTGGATTTTGCAAGGAAACTCTCAAGATTTTAGGGTTAATGAAGCACTCTTGAAAGCATCCTAACATGTAAGTTTATTTCAATGGATGCAAACTATGCGAACTCCAATCACATGGAGCACATTGCAATTACAGTTTGACCATTATGTGCACCTGGTTGACCTTCATCATGGTGGCTATCTCGAGAACACTCCAAAATGCTATTATTGAAATTCTAATTAAACTTGTGGTGGTTGTAAGGACGTGTTTTCTCGGTGCCTATGGATCATGTGGATATAAAAGTTTCTACGTATGGAGATAGATCACATCTACAAACAATGGAAAGATATGCATATGTGAAGAAACCATCTTGGCAAATCAAAGCGATAGTGGATAATGTTATTGTGGAGATTATTGGTGATTCCAAGTTTGGCAAGACCCTAGCATACTTCAGTAAAAATGGGTATTGTGAGAGGGTCATTAACATATTACAATTTTTCAAATAAATGTCAATGGCACATATAATGTCAAATTCAATAATCTTTGTCAATATCTTCATGTCCTGTATTGAGAGCTTGTCATAGGAAAAAACATACAAAGTTTGAGAAATTAGTTGAAGTTGATGAAGATGTAGTACATCATAGCCTGTAACTTCAAAATTATAAGTTCTATTTTCAAGTTCTTTTTGGTAAAGGTGACTTACGTCACTTATTGTACTAAGGTTAGGAAATAAACCTTATTTATTAAAAATTGATGAAAAAATCTAACGAAATAAGGTTTGTTATTTCTAAAACCCTTGTATTTCAAAAAGAGAATCATAAAATAGTTATTGAGTAGTTAGGAGTTGGTTACCAAGGTGAGCCTATAAATACAAGGTTTTTGCATTATAAAAGGAGAATTTGACAGAGGGGGAGAAACTCTTTTTAGAGAAACTTGTAATGACTTTTGATTTTGCACCATATATTTAAGGGTTTTCAAGATTGCATAATCTCACAAAGATAATAAAAGATGCACTTGTTCATATGTTCTAAATGTCTTTCTAAGTTATTATTGCTAATTTCTCGTATGTTAAATTAGTAATCCCTTTATGTATCTGATCCGAATTATGGATTCGGATGACAATACTTGAGTGAGAACCTGCGATATTGTAAATTCTGTTTACAAGAACCAGAAAGCATAGAATTGAAGCAAGCCAAAAAGTAATCTATTCCATTCGAAAATCCAACATATAGAAGTTCATGAGATTCCAAGGGTCACAAAAACCTCTTGAGAATAGAAGTCCAACAATCACATTTGTTCATTACATAATAAAATCTAAAAACTATGAAATTTTAAAAAAGCTATATGAAATTTTATCCTAACTTCAACTAGGCATAACTTTCTCCTTGGAACTCGAAATTATGAGCCGTTTAACTCGTTGGAAAGGTCTCCAAGAGTTGTAGATGAGATTTTGAAAGAGCATGCCTAGCCATGCTCTTTTCACTGCTTGCTAGGCCTAAAAATGGCCAGAAGGCCTTCAAAAATGCAAATTACTAACGTATAGACGAACTAAAAAAAATATAATTCAAATTTTCTTCTAATCATTACTTCCCCCTTGGAAAGAAATGGGCCCCATTGCATCAACACTTTGAATGAGATGTGGAAAACGTTCTTGAATCTGCTCTCTGGTAAACCACTTTCCTTGTTGAGCAATCTACCCTGCTCGAACCACTTTGTACAAGAAATATGTTGTTGTTTGAGTATCTAGACTTTCCTGCATTTGCAAATTACTAACGTATAGACAAACTAAAAAAAATATAATTCAAATTTTCCTCTGATCGGTATCTACGCAAATTACAACGTATAGACAAACTAAAAAAAATGTTGGAAATGCAAATCATTCGACGAATGTTGGAAAGTCGTGGATATCTCTTCCAGCATTTACAAATTTAGATACTAATTTAGATACAAGTACATCCAAATCAAGATACTAGGAAATGAAGGTGTTTCATTCGGCAAGCTTTCCACTTTGGGTGTGGAGGGACAATTCTTCTCTTCTCATTGTTATCTCCATTAGCATATTTGTTATTGCATTTACTTTCTATTTCATTTATCATTTTATCTATCTATCCATGGAGATGGAACACACCAAAATAGGTATCTGACTGTGGCAGACCTCTAAAACACAACCCCAACATTTTCTCTTCATGCTTGTATGCAGGTTGCTAAGAGGAGTCTATTGTCGGAAGCTTCATTTGTGGATCGGTTGTGAGATTAATTCCTTCCCCTCTTCCATTTCTCCTCTTTAATATTTGTAGTCATTTTTGGTTTCTATCATATATTTATGTAGTTTTAATTCATCTAAAACACATATGTATTGCGTTGTATTTTCTGTATGGAACTCTGTACTCTATCCATACAAGATGTTAGTGCATCACACTGTCGTCCACAACCCATGTGTGTGTCCTCAGGTAGAGAGATAATAGAGGTCAACATAAGATCTTAGTGACCTATCCCATGTTATCTAGCGAGCACATGACATCTCTGTGCTTTGTGCTTATCCTAAGTGGAGAGGATGATTAGTGAGTCTCTGAGAGGTTGTTATTTGCTTGTCGGAGTGGTTCACTTTTCCACCTCTACATTATGTTAATTTAATTTGTATTTTATATATATATATATATATATAATATATTTGTTGTCACATGGAACCCTCAACCCTCCTTGACACCCTAACCTCTTCGGTGGTGCTCTCACTAACAATTCAAACTTTGGTATAGTGCCAACACCACCGAAGAGGTTAGGGTGTTGAGGAGAGTTGAGGTCTCATGTGACAATAGTTTAGCCCCCTGAGCCAAGAGGTTCGTACTAGACATAGTCAACCACGAGGCACGTAAGTTGTGATCAATGGGAGTCAAACCCTCCCTAGTAGAGTTGTCAGTTCTTTTAACACAAAACAGTTGCTACTACACCAAAAGTTCAAATTGTTAGTGAGAGAACCATTAGAGAGGTTAGCCTGTGTCAAGGAGGGTTCGATTCCCACCAACGATAACTTACTTGCCTCGTGGTTGAATGTGTTCAATACAAACCTCTTGGCTCGGGATCTAAACTGATGTCATGTGGGACCCTCAACCCTCCTCGACACTCTAACCTCTCTGATGGTGCTCTCACTAACAATTCAAACTTTTGGTGTAGTGGCAGTTGGTTTGTGTTAACTATATTATAATACAATATAAGTATCATATATATAATTTAATATAACAATATATTAAATAAATATTTTATCATCCCTTATACATTTTTTTTATCGGTGATATAATTTTTTTATTAATATTTAAACTTTAGGTTTACATAGTTTTGAAAAGTTTGTAACTATAATTACAAAAAAACTTTAGACCTTAATTACCCTTCCTACACAGACCACCATATCAAATTCTAGCATATTTCAGTCACCCCTTATTATCTACCAAAACCCCTATATAGATTTACATGATATGTACCTTGATGTTCTTACTACATTTGACCTTTCCTACAAAATTTACATGTATCAACAAAATTTAGATGCCCATGAAAAACAGTCTTACAAAAAACTATAGACACCACAAAAAACTTCATATTCATAAAACCTATTTTTGGCTTTCCCTAAGGGATCCATTAGCCCAGTAATATTTGAATTTGAAATTTGCTAGGGCTCTCCCTTTCCACTCACCGCGCCATCATCATCACACTCCAACTCTACATGGGCTTTCCCTTTCTGCTCCTTCATCATAACAACATCCTCATGAACCAAGACTCGCTCATAGAGGTAGCCTTTCAAAGCCTCCCAACCAATATGATCTTCTGCTTTCCTTTCATGTACATTACTCGAAACACTCCACCACATGAAGGGTTAGAGTGGTGAGTTTGGTCTCCAATTTTCAATTAATCACCCTTTGTTACTAAAAGGCCTTCACCTGGATGCACCCACTCTAGAATAATTTATAACCCATATGTCTAGTCCTCGTCCACACACTCCTTAAGGACCCATTGGACATCCTCCTTACTTCCCACCCCCAAGCTCCACACCGCAAGCATTGAAACAATATCGATATTAGTTCGATATCGATGTTTCGTCCTCATGAATTCTTCCCCAAACAATATGTCCAAAATTTGTACAAACTTGAAAACACTTTGTAGTCTCTTTTCCGAAATACATGACTCAAGAATGCTAATTGTTGCTTAGGAGTAACCAAGGTGAAGTTTGCCTCCATTTTGCAACTCTTTGCCAACCCATTGCATGCCACCTTAGCTAATTTCAAATGGTTGTGCAATAATTATGGCCTTGATGCCATTTAAAATGTACTCTCGTCCCATCGCATTAAGAACACATGACTTTCCATAATGGTTTCTGCAATTGGCGGTGTACGACTCGTCATTATTCATCGATTTGGATCTCACGTAGATTTTCCCAATAAAAATTTGCTTGCTCCTCCACTAATGACACTACCCACTTTGACAACATGTTTGCCATGAAGTTTTTGTTTCTCAACACATGGGAGATTTTGAATTCTTTAAAGGATAATAAAAGTTTTCTAATAATTTTGACTAATTTATTTAATTTCCAAGTTGGAATATCATCTCTGATAATGACATTAGTAACAATTCGAGAGTTGACTTCTAAATGCAATTTTGAAACTGATAGTTTCTCGGCCATCCCAACTGCTAATAGAGCCACTTGAATTTCAACTTCATTATTTGTGCCCTCCTTTAGCCTTTTAGCTCCAAAAGCTAGAGTGTTGTCATTCCAATCTCTTGCCACAAACCTTATGCGTGAGGGTCCCGGGTTGCTTCTCGAGGCCCCATCAAACTTGACTTTCACCCACCCTACATCTGGTTTTGTTCATTCAACACAAGAATTATCCTTGGGATCGAGATCAACTTGAATAGGCCCATTAATAGGTCGATTATTCTTTATGCACTTATTCATATAATAAAATAATTATTTAAATAAATAAAAACAAAATTTAAGTCATAAATATATAAAATTTATTATTAAATTTTTTAAATATATAATTAAATATTAATATATTATCTTTAGTATTTAAAACTTTAAAAATCAATAAAAGTTAATAGAGAAAAAGTCTATAAGAATGAAATTAAAATAAATTATTTTTAAAACTGAAAATATAATTTAAAAAACATAATATATAAAATTTTACATTTTTACAAACTATTAAAAAAAAAACTAAATGAAAATAATAATAAGAATGGAATGATAAAGTATCATGGCCGTCAATGTTTGAATCGTCTTGCAACCCTTTTCTTCCATTACCTAGATACACATTGTTTGATGGCCAAAATCAAATCCCTTCAAATAAGAAAACACTTTCGGCTTAATAATGAATATAAATAAAAAATAAAATCCCGTTGAAGGATTGCATTATCCTTATGGGGCTAAGGGAGAGATTCTCAGCCATACAAAATTTCACATAGCATAAAGTTATAAAGCATTTCCAGATCACATTGCCTCGTCGATTGTCCTTCACCTAAGAATTCCATCTCAGATATTATCAGATGGGAAATGTCCCTTATTTCTCCAAGAGCACATAAGTAGAGCACCGAAAATGGTATTGCCAACTGACCTTAGGAGCCATTCCTTATCAAACAGACTGCAATTACCCCTATCACCATCATTGAACTTGAACGCCAAGCCAACCCATCAAAAACCCATGTTCAATACACCCTCTGAAAAACCCTTTCTCAATACACCCACCGGCTCCCTAAAACAATCATCATCTCTGCACCCGAATTCATATGAACTCGATTCATATCCCGAGCATATAGATTCCTGGCCCTCAAGGTCTCTGAACTCAAAAAATTACTCTCAACAATTTGGACAGGACATAGATGACCCCGGTCTCGAGTTCAGAAAAAAGCTTGAGTACCTAGAACTTTTCGAGGTTGACACTCCAAGGGCCATTAGAGAAAACCCATTAATACTTTCCACCAGTTTACACAACATAGAGAAAGTTGTAGGCTTCTTGCAGCAATGGGGAATGCTACACAAAGACTTCGGAAGAATCTTTGGTATGTGCCCACAAATCTTAACTTGCAATGTTGATAAGAACTTGGTCCCAATACTAGACTTTTTGCTTTTTGAAGTGAAAATCCTTAGAAAAGACATTAGAAAATGTATTAACAGATGCCCAAGAATTCTGGAATCTAGTGTAACAGACCAACTTAGGCCTACCCTGCAGTATCTCAAGAAATTGGGTTTACAAGAAGAAAGATTTGCGGATTGTTCCAATACAGTACTATTGGTTTCCAGTATTGAAAATACCCTCGCTCCTAAGCTGGAGTATTTGCAGAGTTTGGGTTTTGATCACAAGGATGCTGTAAGCATGGTGGTGAGGACTCCAGGGATTTTTACATTTAGTATAGCCAATAATCTTAAGCCAAAATTTGATTATTTGGTGAACGAGATGGGGGGTGGGCTTCAGGATTTGTTAGAATTTCCGCAGTACTTTACTTTCAGTTTGGAGAAGAGGATCAAGCCTAGGCATAGGCTTTTGGTGAAGCACAAACTTTGGTTGCCTTTGCCTGCGATGTTGAAGAAAACTGAACCTGACTTTTTCTATACATTCAGACGACAACTAACTGGCTAGGGCTAAAATGTAAGTTATATGGCTTTTTAATTTGGTAACGTCTGCTTTCAATTTAACTTTAGAATTCTAAATTTTGTGGGATTTGAGCAGTGCGTTTTCAGTCAATCTCAAGACGATGTCCATGATTAGTCATTGCAGTAATGCCACATTTCCTCATTACACTAAGGATTTTTCTGAAACTCAGTTATCTGCAGAAGTGAAAGTGAAATTTATATTAATGTCCTAAAATGCTTAAGGTCATGGACTCTCCCAATCTTGGTCTTTAGCGAAATTGAAACAATTTTAATGTGCAGTGACAAATCATATAAAGTAGAATAATAGGACTGAAGTACATGCTCAATATAGCAACCAATTTGGGGGCATCTATATTTGCAGAAACAGACAGGCATTGGAACATTGCATTCCACAATCCATTTGTCAAGAAACAGACATTTCTTGGACCACTTCCTGCCTCAATTGGCTGTCTGAATCAGCCGAAACATTTTAAAATATCCAAAACTTTGTGTCCATATTAATTGTGTCCAGAATCCAAGTTCCATGGCATTTCGGGATGGCAATATATATGTATATATAAACTCAAATTTATACAGGATTATATTTTCATATAATATATAAAATTCTGATTTCATTGTAAAATGTTATCATAATAACAAAAGGCCTGGATGCAAAATCATAAATGAAAGTATAATGACTAACATACATTTCTTACAAGTGAATGCGGTCATAGAATTGCCCATTGAACAATGCTATCTGGTGAAGCTGAAAGTATGGAACACCTATACTTACTGTAATATGAAAGTTGAATGATTTGTAGTTTTTGATATTATGATAGTGAGGTTTTAACAATTCGGGTATATTTGTAAAAATTTCTATAACATTTTTTTATCACTGAAAAATTACAACCTTAGCTTCTCAGTTGAAACTTCTTCCTGTTTAGTTTTCAGTTTCTTGTTCCTGGTAACATAGGAGGCATCATCACAAACAAAAAGCTGCAACTGATATAATCACAACCAGGTGGCTTGCAACTATAATCTAATGCCCTTGATGAACTTTTTCTCATTTACCATTCTGATTATTGCACCATTTAAACAGTGTATTTAGGTTATTCGGTGCTGTTAAGGAAAGCAAAATGCTAGTCTCAGAGGAACTTTGTATGTGATTTACATTTTAATTTTTGAGATATTGTATTGCTCACAATTCAATGCAGTGATTGCCTTCTGGATGAAGGCTGCAAGATACATTGCAGATACTCCTCGGTAAATGGTATGTGATTGGAGTGAAAGAAATTGCTGATTTTCTATACCTCTTTTGTAGACTGCCCATGTCCTTTAAGTACTATTAACTAAATCATTTAATAGCCCACCATATTATGTCTTAAAACCATTTTTGTTGTTTCTTTAGTTGTAAAGAAGAATCGAGTACAATAACAGTGCTGCTTTCATATCTAATTCTCGTATGATGCAGGACATCAATATTGGGTTTGCTCTAGCAAAAGTTTGTGATTTTGAATCTTATTGATTTTATGGATGCCTAGCATTTCTCTGAAGGTGAGCTCTTCCTTACACAATATGGTGAGGTGCACAGGACCAAGCTCCATTTATTGTAGTTCAAGGCCCTGGCCACAATGCATAATTTTAACTTATTGACAGACGAAACAGATTTAAGCTGCTTGCTATTGGTAATTAACAACATATCAACATGATAGTGCTTACTGCATAGAGCACCGGGATCGTTTATGTTCTCATCCAGCAATTTATCTCAAGAAACAAACCGTGCAACAGCTATTTAACAAGTAATCATTTACATATCACAAGCATTAATTCAAAGATTCATTATATGGTGTCTGAACCCTCAGTTCTTCCATCCATCTCTTTCTGATATTTATCAAGGGATCCCTTGGCAAAATATGTAGTATTCTGGTTTCCTAGTTGCTAATATGATGACCAGAATGCTACTCTGTTTGCTCCTTTTACCAGTAACAAATGAACTATCAAACTACATATAAATTATAATGCTAGGCAGATTTCTTCTGAGGAGGCTCAAATAATCCTGTGTAATCTTTGTATTTTCAATGTGAATGTTGGCGATTTGAAAGAGCTACCACTTGGAAGAAACAAGACAATTGTATATGCATGCAAAACTCTATACTTGTCGCTGGTCTTACGTCTCTGAAGATAAATATGATGACCTGACAACAAACATGGTGCCCAGAATAAAAAAGACTGAAACACAATTTGATCTTATCTCAACTTTATGTTGCTATCAGCTAAGCTGCTTTGTCGGTGTGTGGAGATGCTTTTCAAAGAGGAAGATCTTCATAGAAGTAGTAAATTTGAAATTTCACAGGTCAGTAGACATCTTTGTGCAGAAGACATAAAAGGCTTGAGATGGAAGCAGGATGTTACTCAGCATCTTATGTCATCCTTACATACAAATTGACCAGAAGCAATTCATACATTTTAAATATTTTGTATGGAACATTATTGTCACTTGTTAGACATGTGGACCAGATAGTTTTTTGAAACTATTTTTTGGGAGTTAAAAAAAAGCATTGATTAGAAGTGGTGTACTGCAATGTCTTATGCCAAAATAATTATGCAAATACGATTCTTAATCTTTTGCAAACATTTATTATTTGAATAACAATATTATCAGTCCTAGCATTCACTCAAATCATAGATAGCATCAAATTAAAATAATTGTTTATGCACGAGCAATATTTCATATAACAAAAGATAAAAATTGTATGCGGGAAAAGCGGGTCAATAAAACTTAAAATGTGAAAAAAAATGAAGCCTAAGGAGCCTCGTCCACACACCCACATGATTTCTTGGTGCAAGTTATGGAGTCATGAAGAATGACCCAACTTCCCAAGGTTGGTTCCATGGTTCTCTATTTCACAAGGTCCCTCGAACCGATTTCTTTGCTCTCAGATCACTGAGCAAAGTGGTTTAAGGATGACTAATGCAAGAACGAGGGATGTTTTAATTGATTTTATTATGAAATGCATCCTAAGCTATGCATGATCCTACAAATGCAATAAACTAGATTATAAGATGACAAGATTAGTAGCAAGACTATCCTAGCATGATATATTAGTCTATGATTAAGCTAAATGATAAGGAAAATACTCTAAACATGCATATTTAGATTAATTCCTATTTAAAAGAGAGGCTAAATGATGAGCACAAATGATATATTAAAGTTTGGATGGATTTGAGTATAAGTATGATGCTAAATACTTGGATATCTAAAATGGAGGATGA
Source organism: Cryptomeria japonica (assembly GCF_030272615.1). Lineage (NCBI taxonomy): Eukaryota > Viridiplantae > Streptophyta > Pinopsida > Cupressales > Cupressaceae > Cryptomeria > Cryptomeria japonica. Next base: position 1,542,041 of record NC_081407.1, on the reverse strand, counting down.
AGAGGTCTATTTATAGCAAAAATAGGGCAATGGATGGCCAGGATTGGAAGATTTAATCAAGGGTTGAGTTTGAAAGTTGGGAATCCATATTTGCAATTTTCACCAATGAAATGGTGACAATTGTCAACATAAGGTTGGCTTGAGAAGAGAGGTAGGAAGCATTAAATGCTTGAGAAGACATGATGGTTACCTTAGGGGGTAAGGGTTAAGGTTAGGTTAAGGTTAGGTTAGGGTTATCCAATGGATAAAGGTTTTACCCAAAGGATAAACTCTTGTGCAAGGTTTAAGGGATAACCATGGTCAAAGCAATAAATGCTTGATGAGACCCTTGGGTTACATGGAGGTTGAGTTAGACAAAAAGTCTATAATCATGCCACTAAGGGTTAGTTAACCATTAATGGTTTGAAGACTTTGGGGACAAATTTGTAAGAGTCCTTCCAAATTTGGGGGCATTCATCTTGTTGAATGGATAAAGGCTTTAATGCATTTGGAAGACTTTCCTCCAATTTTGAGAAGTGACCTCCTTAAATTTAGGGAAAGGGGATGATGGATGAGTTTAGGCTAACTGATTAGGTTTAGAAGAATCTAAAAGAATTTAGGAAGGGGATTAGGATGCAAGTGGGAGATGTAGGAAAATGCAAGTGGATGAGGGATAATAGGTTTAATTAAAATAAATTGTTTTATTTTAATTTGGTTGCAAGTGGAGGTTTTTAAATAAATTAGATTTATTTAATTGGGATTCCCTATTTAATTAAAAAGTTTAGAAGAATAGATTTAATTAAATAAAATGATTTATTAATTAAATGACCTAAAAGGGGTTAATTGAATTTAATTAAATAAATTGAGTAATTTACTTAATTAAATAGAGGAAGGTGGATAATTTAATTAAATTAGATTTAATTAAATAGAGAAATGAACATAAGGGTTAAGGTTAGGTTAAGGTTGGTTAGGGTTATCCAATGGATAAAGGTTTTACCCAAATGATAAACTCTTGTGCAAGGTTTAAGGGATAACCATGGTCAAAGCAATAAATGCTTGATGAGACCCTTGGGTTACATGGAGGTTGAGTTAGGCAACAAGTCTCTAATCATGCCACTAAGGGTTAGTTAACCATTAATGGTTTGAAGACTTTGGGGACAAATTTGTAAGAGTCCTTCCAAATTTGGGGGCATTCATCTTGTTGAATGGATAAAGGCTTTAATGCATTTGGAAGACTTTCCTCCAGTTTTGAGAAGCGACCTCCTTAAATTTAGGGAAAGGGGATAATGGATGAGTTTAGGCTAATTGATTAGGTTTAGAAGAATCTAGAAAAATTTAGGAAGGGGATTAGGATGCAAGTGGGAGATGTAGGAAAATGCAAGTGGATGAGAGATAATAGGTTTAATTAAAATAAATTGTTTTATTTTAATTTAGTTGCAAGTGGAGGTTTTTAAATAAATTAGATTTATTTAATTGGGATTCCCTATTTAATTAAAAGGTTTAGAAGAATAGATTTAATTAAATAAAATGATTTTATACGTCTACAAAAATAACTCCAAATCATTTTATTATAATGAACAAATAATAGGTGTAAATCCAGTATCTTTCTTATTACAATAATGGTTGTATTACATTCAAATAGTTCTACAATATCATTAACTACAAAAATTCATACCAACAATAATGGTAATTTGGATCAATGCAATGTGGTCAGAGTCTACATCCAATGAAGCTCAAATATAACTTTTGTACGAGACGATCTTTCAAAATCACTACGGGTTTCGTCTAGGGATTCTCACACTCAAACACAAGAGCTCAAAATAGATTCTAAAAGGAATTTGATTAAGGGTAGATGATTATCTTGGCTAGAGACATTTGCTTTTTTATATTCTCCATAATTGAATAGGTTACGCATCACAAACACCTACAATTTCAAATTTGAATAATTATCATGGGTGGGAAAGATTCCACTTTGAAAGAAATGATGTTAAAAAATATTATTGGGAACAAATGGATATGTGTTAGGAATTTAAGAGGGGAATAGAAACATAGGAAAAAATATCAAGGATCGAGGATTGGCTGTAACACAAGACTCAAATTATAGGGTAGAGCATCAGGAGTTGAACAAGAAGTATGATAGGATGGAGAAGTTTGACAAATACAATGTGAGGCAAATGATATATGGATGGTATGATAGGATGGAAAAAATTAAAACTTTGATAGGAAGAAGGGAAGAGAGGAATTGGAAGAAAAGACATAGGAAGGAAGGGAAAATGAACAACAATTAGAAATAGGGAAGACACAAGTATGTGCTAAATATGTGTAGACTTAGATTGATTAGAAATGGGACATGACAAACTCACTTCGCTCAATTTTTTTTGTTCTCAAGCAATTGTAGGTTTAGATGTTCCAATATTTGTAGGCCTCCACGCATTGCATCTTCCATTGGAAGATTCTTCCACTAAATCAAGTACTCATTGGTGCTTCTATTTCTTAACTTCCTTTCCCTTGTGTCCATGATTGCAAAACCAATTTTCCATCTTTATTAATAAGAGGCAACTCATTTGAGTGTTCTTTATGTTTGCCAGTAGCACTTTTTTGATACAAGACACTTGAAAGACATTGTGTATTTTGCTTACCTTTGGTAGCTCTAATACATATGCCACTTCATGAATTCCTTTTGAGATTCTGTAAGGCTTGTAGAAACGTGGATTGAGCTTTTTTGCCCTACTTGCCTTGAAGGAAGAGATTGCTTGTATAGCAACATTTTCACAAAATTATGTCTTTGATTTCAAATGTTTTCTCAATCCTATGATAGTTTGCATATATATTTTGTTGGTTTTGAGTTTGTCGGAGATAATTTTTTAGAGACTTCAAAATGTCTTAGCTTTCCTTTATCACATCACTTGCACTCAATACCTTGCTATTCGCTAGAATGAGATTAAGGAAGCCTTGAGCTTCATACCTATACAAAGTGATGGAGGGGCATCGAATAGATTTTAATTTTCATAATTGTCTATGTTGGTTTTGTGACTTTTTGTTTAATTTTTCCTACATTGAGTCAAATGACTAAGTTTTGTAGTAGTTAGAGATGTTTGGTTAAATAGTTTGAAGGGAAGTTGTGTTGGCAAGATGCAGAGTCAAATGGGAAAGGAGGTGACAAAATAAAAATAGAGAGACCCGTTAGAAGAACCATTGAATTTCGGTTGTGAACGGTGGAACAAAAAAAAATGATATAAAGAGGGATCAAATGGGAGACGAGACGGGGACTACAAAAGTAGAGAGGAGCCCGAAGGAGTATCAAGGCCAAATTGTATAGAAGAAGTGCTAGGTAGAGAAGAGGTCGAATAGAAGAGGACCGAGTAGGGGAGAAGTCTGTGTGAACAGATAATTGATAGAAGAAATGTATGAATCGATCAAAATAAGGTTTGGCAGGAAGATGAGGAAATAAAGATCGCCCAGTGAAGGAAAGAAATCAAATAGAGTTTGGAATTGATGGTGAAAGGAAAACGAGTCGACGACTTGGAAAGGGGATGATTGATCCTATAGGGAAGATCAATGAAGGAAGGAAGAGGTTTCGAGTTGAAGAAAGCATAAGGAGTTGAAGTGTGACAGAAGCAATAGGAAGGAGCATGGTTGAATAGGCTTAATGGCTGCACGGTGAAGGATAAAGTTATACCATTTGATTGTAATCATCTTGACATGTTGTAGAAATAAAGTATTCATTGTGTTGTTTGTCTTACAATTAATAATAAAATGATCTTTGCACGTTTTTCTATTTATTTACTGGTTTACTTGAAGTTCCTGTCTAAAAATGTTGTTACAGAAATGTTTATTTGTTGTTTTGGTTCCTATTGTTTTTAGGACATGAAGTCTGTAAAGGATTTTATGGTATGTCCAATGGTAAGGAACCGAGTGTTATCTTTTGTTTGATATAAAAGCATGTATGTGAGGGATGTTTCCATCGAGTGGTATCAGAGCCTAAAAGGTCTATAGGAAGAAGAAGTTGAGAGTCTCAAAGGTTTGGGTAAAGAAATTAGCTATGTTTCATAGATTCTTGTTTAGAGATGCGTGTATTGCACATTGACAGGTTAATAAGAACTTGGGTACCGAAAGATTGGGCAAGAGGAGAAGCCCTAGGTGAGGTATCATACAGACAAGAAGAGAAGATAGAAAGGTGAAGCAACACAATAAAGAAGCAAGCCTCAAAAAGGAGGACAAGATGAAAGTGTTAGTGGCTTACTTAAGCCTACTTAGTCGTCCATTTACACTTGACAATTGTTCATGCAAGATGTCAAGTCGTTTAGGAGTTGTTAGAGAGGTGTTGACTTAGTTTTGACACCTCACACTACCTTTGTGGTAGGCAACCCACCACCACTCCATGTTTGAGGAGTCCTATCCTCATTTCATGGAGATCGGGTGCCTTTTCTACTTCCTATTTATATGTGCTCATAAGCTAATACATTTGGTCAAATTTGCTCATATTCATGTAATCTTGTGCTTATTTTAAATCTCTTTTGTTCTAGGGTTTCTACAGAGGTGTTAGTTTGTAGTAAAGCATTGGCTTGAGGAGAGAAGTTAGGAATATGTTTGGTGTTGGCCAATGAGAAAGAAGGTGAAGTGGTGTGTAAGGATGATGATGAAGAAGAAAAGAAGAAGGCAAGATAATAATTCCTTGAAGAGAGAAGATGAAAGAGATTAGAACAACATGAAGTTACCCCATGAACGACATGCACCAAAAGAGGTGAAAGAGGTTCTCTTAACATACTCGAAGGAAGATAAGAAATAATGGAGGAAAGAGAAAGCGCAAAAAAAAGCCTTTTTGGAAGAGAGTAAAGGAGAGAGGAAGGTGTCTATGAAGAAGGCACTTTTGGAGAAAATATGGTCTTTTCTTATATTTGCTAATGTTGTGGGTGAGCATGTGTATGCAGGTATGAAGAGCTTTATAAGGAAGGTCAAGAATAAGACCTTGGAATTGATAAGAGAAAGGACAAGTGAAGCATATATGGACAATGATGAAGATGAGAGGAGACTAGTTGCAACAGAGTGCCAAGAAGAGTTTGTATTAGAGAAATATGGCAAAGAAATTGAGAATAAAAATGAGAATAGTGTTGAAGATTTTCGGTATGATAATGAAGATAAGGAAGAAACCCTAGAGTTTCATGATGCCTTGGAAGATGTTGCAAATATAGGACAAGATGTCTATGAAAGCGAAAAGTTGGAAAACAAAGTAGCCAATAGTGGGAGCAAATCAAGAAAGTTGGTAAAAGGATGTCACAATGTTGAATTGGGTTATGTTAGTTTTTATCATATAAGTAGAAGTAAGAATGTGGATAAGCAAGTTAATAAGGAGAGAAGGAAATTGTTGAAGCATGGGTATATAGTTCCAAGTTGGAAGAGTAAATCAGTTGTGAAGGGACAACAAAGAAAGTGTAAAGAAGAAGGTATTTTTGATGGAATATATGACAATAAGAAAATACCAAGCATGAAAGACATGTCAAAATATAAATGGAGACAAGAAGATAGGGCAAGAGGGCAAGAAAGGAAGCATAGAGAAGTTGCTTTAAGGCAAGAAATAGGTCAAGGATTATGGAGAGCAAAGTTATGACAAGACATCAACCCAAAACTATAAGAAGCAACATGTGGAAGATTAAATCTAGGATAGTAGTAGACAAAAGTGATATTGCAGGATCTGGTGATGAGAAAACATTTCAAGAAGATGGAGGATGTGAAGAGGAATTAAGGCTAAGAAAGAAGAGTTAATGTGGCAGCAAGATAACCAAAGACAACAAGCTGAAATTTGTGAGGAAGAATTGTAGAAAAGAGAAGAAAAATCGGAGGAGAGAAAAAAGATGCAAATAAAGATGCAGAAAAAAGCATTGAATAATGAAATACCAAAGAAAAATAGTCAGGGAGTAGCTAGAAAGAAGATCGAGAACACATTTAGAGAGAAATGTAAGAAGGTTGAATCAGATGGTTTTGATAGTGACACTTTTGAATTTTTGAATGGAAATGTTGAAGAAGATGAAAATGATGAGGAAGTGAATAATGATAATGACATATATGAACAAGAGATGGAGTTATGGAAGCTTGTAGATGAAAAAGAGATGAGAAAGAGAAGATACAAGAAAAAGAAGGAAAATGAACATAGGCAAATGGAAAAGAACATATGGAAAAAATACAAGTTTGGAATGGATATGAAGGAGGAGTTTGATAAGAGAAATAAAACACAAGAATGTATAGCAGACACAAAGGATAATGAGGAATTAAAGAGTAAAATGCAAAAAGAAGATGTAGATGAAAAACTAAAATAGATATTGGGGCAATAGTAGAAGATGAGGAAATTTGTGATGAAGAGATCACAAAAAGGGAATTGAAAGAATAAAGTAAAGAAGAAAATGATTGAACAACAAAAGTTAAGAAGAATGAGGGAAAACATTGACATGATGAAGTTGTTGTAGAGATAATATTAAAAAGCAAAGCAGTAGATAATCACACTTTAGATGATCTGTGGGCATAATTTGTGGTAATAGAGCAAGAATGGAAGACAAAGCTTGAAGATATGAAGACAAATAGGATAGTGATAGAGGCAAAAAGAAAGATTGTAGCCTATGATGAATAGGCTATTGCGGAGCTACAAGAAGAGGTAAATCACTTGGTCCTACATAAGGACATTGTTTGTGTGAGACTTTGCGAAGATCTAGAGTCCAATGGAAAGCACAATAATAAGAGAGAACAAAATATGTGACAATAATAAACTATATTCCTATCAATATGCAAAATACCCAACTGACTAAGCTGATTGAATTGAATTCATTACATACAATGTAAATGAGCTTGCTTATAAAGATAAGGCTATAAGAGCACACAAGCATGACATGAAGCTCAATGAGATACAAGGGTAGGTAGGACAAACAGAAAAATATTCCACAAGAAGTGGATCACCCACCAAAGGTGGAATGTGACAATAAGATAAGACCACAAAAAGTGGAATTTCTCCTACAAGCAACTTCCCTATGTGCACACTTCCCTAGGTGTCTCATATGCAAACTACAATGAATGCATTATCCTAAGTCAACTTAAGTAAAGTGTAATTATGAGACATAATTTACACCAACACCCACCCTTAAGTGCAAATTAGGAGAATGTAGACTCAAGCTAACAATGCAAGATGGGTCTTGACTACGAGGCCATGTTAGGTACCCATGCACAAATGCAATGCAATCTCTCACAAACGGGGAAAGAGAGAAAAACCCAACGGGAAAAAACTCCCCCACAAAAGAGAGATGAAAGCACACAATGCTTTCAATGATGTATGAGAAGAACAAAACCTCATGTGAGAAAAAAGTCCCCCCCCCATAAGAGAGAAGAGAGACCATGAAGCCCCCTTTCAATGTAGAATCTCCTACAAGGATGGTCCAATGATGATTCAACCAAAATTCCTCCCCGTTAGGAAGTAATAGAGTCAATGTTGCACCAAGAATGTAAAAGTGTGACAAAACCAAGTATTAATGTCGATGAAGAATGATAGATGAATTACTCATTGCAGCAAAATGAAGATCACGCATGGAGACACCTACTTTGAGCATCAATTGGATACTCATCAATGATAGATTGGTACAATCTAAGTCTCACTGGAGCCATGCACAAACTTGTACAATCCAAGTCTCAACTGGAGTCATGCACCAAGTCTCACAAGATAATTCCTAATCTACGGTGTACAAGAGGATTACATCAAATATGTCATCAATGACAAAGTACAAAGAGGTGTGGCACTAGTGCAGGGGCACCAATAGCTCCAAGGGGCCTAATCACCTTTCATTTTGTTCATGTCACATTTTGAAATTTTAATAAGGACCTTGAGTCCATAATGGAGTCCTTTGCAAGGCCTCAAGGCACTGGTGTAGGGGCACCAATAGCTCCAAGGGGCCTAATCACCTTTCATTTTGTTCATGTCACATTTTGAAATTTTAATAAGGACCTTGAGTCCATAATGGAGTCCTTTGCAAGGCCTCAAGGCCAATTTGTTGCTATGTTGTCATGTAGGACCCAATTGGTCAAAGGAGGTCAACCATTACCCAAGGTGTGAGAATGGTAGGGAAATGATTTGTAATCTCATTATAAGCCATTTTTGGCATGTAGGTAATGTTTTAGGGCGTGATTGTGTTATCTCATGTGTTAGATGCAAAAAGTGTAAAAGTTGTCAAAGTTGCTTGTGCAACTTGACAACAAAATTGTTAAACTAATGACAACTTCCCTCCCAACAGCTAGGTGGTTCAAAATATGGTTGGGAATAGTTGGGAAGGTGGTTTGAAGGCTATTTATGCCTCAGGAGGTCGAGGCATAGATTGGTTGCAAACTCAACATGAGGTTTGGACACGTGGAGAATGAAAGAGAATAGGTGGCTAGATACCTTAATGCATTGAGGTTTAATATTCAAGATGAAATCAACCTCCTTGTCCCCAAGACCGTGGATGAGTGTTTCCAAGTAGCATTGAGGGCAGAAGAAAAGTTAAAGAGGAAGAGTGATCAACAAGGTAGAGGAAGAGGTAGAAGTTTCAGGGGAGAGGTAATTTTGGGGGCAAAAACCAATCTCAGAAGTCTTAAGGGGAGTCCGGCCATAGTGAGCAAAGTGGGGATTCCAGTAGCAGGGGAAGCTATAGAGGAAGGAGGCCTAATGGAAGAGGGAGATTTGATGGACAAGGCAGTGATTCAAGCCCTTTCACCGGTAGGTGTTTCAACTGCAACCAAGTGGGACATATTGCCACTAGGTGCTAGGAGAATAAGAGTTCTAACTCTCATGGAGGAGAGAGAATAAGCAATTTGGTGCAGTAGGATGAAGAGAGTGTTACCTCACCCTCAGTGAATATTATTACAGAATTATGAGATTCCTTAATGATTAGGAGGACATTACTCAAGGTACCGGTCAACAAGGAGCCACCCCAAAGAAAGGCATTGTTTAGAACCAACTGCAAAGTGCAAGGTAAAGTTTGTAAGGTGATCATAGACTTAGGTTCTACTAATAATTTGGTTTCAATAGAAATGGTTAAAAAATTAAAGTTGAGGAGGATTCCTCATGCTAACCCATATAAAGTCTCATTGTTGAATAAGGGGCAAAAAATGTTAGTTGATGAGAAAAAGTTGAGTTCAACATAGGAGCCTATAAGGACACACTCTTGTGTGACATCCTCCCAATGGATGCATGCCACCTCCTTCTAGGGAGACCTTGGCAATTTGATAGGAAAGCCAAACATGATGGAGAAAAGAACACCTACACCATCCAAAATGATGGGGTCACATATAACTTGTTGCCACACTTAGAAGATGACAAACCTACTCATGAGGGTCCTAGTGTAATGATGGTGAGTGAGAAAGAGTTTCTAGAAGTTTTGAAAGAGGAAGGTAATCAAGGACATGCTTTGATTTTGAAGCCAACAAGTGGATCAGATCTGCCTGCTAGCAAGCAAGAAGATGCTCCCAAGGAAGTGTTGAAGTTGTTGGAGAAGTAAAAATGGATAGTTGTTGAAGAAATTCCTCATTCCCTACCTCTAATCAGGGATATCGGTCATCAAATTGATCTCATATTAGGGGCTACACTACCAAACAAGCCTGCCTACAAAATGACCCTCTCCCAAAATGAAGAGATTGCTAGACAAGTACAAGAACTATTGGATAAGGGGTTAGTGAGGAAGAGCCTTAGCCCACGTGTTGTACCAACAGTCCTAGCACCTAAGAAAGATGGTAAGTGGAGGCTTTGTACTGATTCTAGGGAAATTAACCGGATCACTATAAGGTATAGGTTCCCAATGCCCCAAATTGAAGACCTAATGGACTGTTTAGGAGGAGCATGTTATTATTTTAAGATTGATCTCAAAAGTGGCTACCATCAAATCAGGATCAGGCAGGGAGATGAATGGAAGATTTCCTTTAAAACAAATGAAGGCCTCTATGAGTGGTTGGTTATGCCCTTTGGGTTGTCCAATGCTCCAAACACCTTTATGTGCCTTATGAAAGAAGTGTTAAAAGATTTTATTGGTAAATTTGTTGTTGTTTACCTTGATGACATACTTGTGTTTAGTAGGTCAAAGGAGGAGCACCTAGAACATTTGGACATGGTCCTAAGGAGACTTCATGAGGAAAAGTTGATGATCAACATGGAGAAGAGTGTCTTCATGAAAGAAGAGTTGGTGTACCTAGGCTTTGTGAACTCAAAAGGGAGTTTGAAGATGGACCCTAAAAAGGTGGAGGCTATTTTGTCATGGCCAACCCTAAGGTCAGTAGGATATGTAAGAAGTTTTCATGGATTAGCCACCTTCTATAGGAAATTCATTAAGAACTTTAGTCACATTTGTGCACCCATCTTGGACACCATCAAGGGAGGACAAAAATGTAAGTTTTCTTGGACTGATGCAACAAATAGGAGTTTTGAATACTTAGAGAAGAAGGTGTCTCAACAACCCATATTGGTTTTGCCCGATTTCAATAAGTTGTTTACCATTGAATGTGATGCTAGTAACTTGGCAATAGGGGTTGTCCTAAGTTAGGAGGGTAGGCCAGTAGCTATTTTCAGTGAAAAGCTCAATGAAGCCAAAAGAAAGTACTCTACTTATGACTTGGAGTTGTATGACATGGTGTAGGCCTTGAAGAAGTGGAGGCATTACCTGCTACCTAAAGAATTTATTGTGTACACTGACAATCATGCTTTGAGTTTTTTGAATGGGCAGGAGAAGATGAACCATAAACACATGAAATGGGTGGAGCAATTGCAAGCATATACCTTCACCATTAAACACAAGAAGGGACACGCCAATAAGGTGGCAGATGCACTCAACATGAGGATATGTGTGGTGCAAGAGGTTCAGTTGCAAATCATGGGAACTGACTCACTCAAGAGTATGTATAAAGATGATGAAGGTTTTCATTAGATATATGAGAATTGCAAACAATTTTCTGATTCATATCATAGTGAATTCTCTAAATATATGTTGCAAAATGATTTGTTGTTCAAGGGCAGTCAGCTATGTGTACCTAAATGTTCTATGAGGGAGAATATTGTGAAGGAAAATCATAGTGGGAGTTTAGGGGGGCACTTTGGTCTTGATAAGACCTTAGATCAAGTGAGGAGATTTTATTATTGGCCAAGAATGCAAATTGATGTTAGGAAATTTGTGGAAAGGTGTGGTGTTTGTTAGAGAGAAAAGGGGTCCTCGTCTAATGCAGGGTTGTACCAACCCCTTCCAATCCCTAGCAGACCATGGGATAGTGTTAGCATGGACTTTGTATTGGGTTTTCCAAGAACCAAGGCAGGTTATGATAATGTTTTTGTTGTTGTGGATAGGTTTAGCAAGATGGCCCATTTCCTACCATGCAAATGCACTTATGATGCTTCTCATATAGCAGGTATATTCTTTAAAGAGGTTGTAAGAATCCATGGATTGCCTCTTAACATTGTTTCAGACATGGATTCAAAGTTTGTAGGACATTTTTGGAGAACATTGTGGAAGAGACTTGGTACCAATCTATCCTTTAGTTCTGCATACCATCCCCAAACGAATGGTCAAACTGAAGTGGTCAACAGGTCATTGGGAAATCTCCCCAAGTGTTTAACCAAGGAACATGGTCAAGCATGGGAAGTCAAGCAGGATATGCATATAATGAATCAGTGAATAGGAGCACATGGAGAAGTCCTTTTGAAGTGGTTTATGGCCTACACCCCAGGGGTATTCTTGAACTCAGAGATCTGCATGGTGTGGACAAAAGGAGTTCTGAAGCAGAAGATTTTGTTGCAGTCATGAAGGACATACATCAACAAGTGAAAGAGACCCTTCAAAGCAATGTTGAGAAGTACAAGGACATGACAGATAAGAAGAACATAGACTTGCAATTCAAGGTTGGAGATTTTTTGATGGCGCACCTAAAGAAGGAGAGAATTCTCAAGGGGAAGTATACCAAATTAATGATGAAGAAAATAGGACCCTATCGGATTGGTCACAAGTTTGGCACAAATGATTATGAAATAGAATTGCCTCAAGGGGTAGCCATTTCACCCATCTTCAATGTCTCTGATCTATACCCTTACAAACCTCCTAAGAAGGCAGATTCTGAAGTGAATAAAGAAGACTAAGGCACTATTGATTGGGTCGAGGAACTCCCACCAAGCCAACCAGTGAAGTTGGAATGCATTCTTGACAACAGGGAGACAAAGAAGACAAGAAGGACGACTTACAAAGAATACCTGGTCATATGGGAGAACCTAGCAGAGGAGGATGCAACATAGATGACAGAGATGGACATCAAACAACATGGGGTTGCAATAGAAGACCTCATCTCAAAGGGGACTTGAGATTTTCTCACCCTAGGAGTATGGTGCAAGGGCACTAATAGGTCCAAGGGGCCTAATCAACTTTCATTTTGTTCATGTCATGTTTTGAAATTGTAATAAGGGCCTTGAGTCCATAATGGAGTCCTTTGTAAGGCCTCAAGGCCAATTTGTTGCTATGTTGTCATGTAGGACCTAATTGGTCAAAGGTGGTCAACCATTACCCAAGGTGTGGGAATGGTAGGGAAATGATTTGTAATGTCATTATAATCCATTTTTGACATGTAGGTAAAGTTTTAGGGGGCAATTGTGTTATCTCATGTGTTAGAGGCAAAAATTATAAAAGTTGCTTGTGCAACTTGATAACAAAATTGTCAAACTAATGACAACTTCCCTCCCAACGGATAGGTGGTTCAAAATAAGGTTGGGAATGGTTGGGAAGGTGGTTTGAAGGCTATTTATGCATCAGGAGCTCAAAGCATAGGCTGGTTGTTGATTTTTTGAAGAAACCTAATAAAGCTACCTTTGATTTTCTAAAAATTTTGTGTAACAGTCAATTTGTATGACCTAGTACAAATTGGTGACAGTCTAAAAGGGTCATGTTTAGATGACACTATGAATGCTCTTTCATTTTTAGGTGATTTGGTGAATTTTAATTATTTTTGGTGCAAGTTAGAGTGTTTTGAAGTGGACCGGGTCTGAAACCCTCATCTTACCTAGGGTTTTGGATAAAAATGGACAAAATCTAACATTCCTTGAGACAAATTTCTTGATCTCTTGGGGAATGTTAGATTTGCCAATGCATTTTAGGATTCAAGTGGTTTTAGAGGTAGCCACGGTGGTTGGTGAGAATGGCAGATGGTTTTGACCTTAGAAGTGGTGGATTTTGGTGATTTGAGGTTAGGAGAGTCTATTCCTAGTTTTGGATCAGTTATTTGCACCCATTTTTTGGTAGATGCTTTGGAAAATAGGCCTAATTAGCCCTATTAGGTCTCAGAGTGCAACATTGGTTGACATATCTGCATTGAGGGTCATAAGGATTGGTTTTGGATAGTGTTAGAAGTCCTAAAAGGGTGTGAGAAAAGAACCTTTGTTTGTGTCATTGTTTGGGAGTTTTGGAAGTTAAGCCCCGTTTACCCATTAGGCAGGGCTATAAGGACTAGAAAGGGTTACTAAAGCAAGTGACATTCCAATAGTTGTTGAACACTATCCAATGGTTGTTTTGAGTGTGGTTGAGTCTCAAAAGAAGATAATTGATGCCTATAAGTGCCCATGCAATTCTGGCCTTAAGTTGATGTTCAAACCCCATATTGAGCAATAAGTGTGTGTTATTGACCTTAAGCAAGAACCATAGTTTGTGGGCTGATCAAGTTGATGTTTGTCTAGGGGTTGATAGGGAGACACCCTAGTGTAGTGAACTTGTTCCCTTGTTGCATCTTATCCTCTGCATTGGGCACTTTATTAGTACGTTACAACATAACTCATGCAAGAGAACACAACATGATGATATAGTGCAAATCTGGAAACATGAAGATGATGCCACCAAAAAATGCCTTGTAGGATAATAAAGATGAAGATGCCTCCAATTGGAATCATGCCAAGAGATATAAAGGAGCAAACTAACCCCTCCCCTCCTCCCCTTGGCTGTCGATTGGAGAATGTTGTAGGAAAAGTATGGTAGACAAGAAAAAAAATTGTTCCCAATTTGCTTATTACTGTTATCTAAATTTTGAACCATCAAAATTTGATAGGCCTATGATCGGCCTTACACATCAAATGAAAGAAAAGTACATAACGAATTTTCTTCATACTTCATCATTTATCAAATTTGAATATACAAAGGAAGATTTCTTTTCAGATGTAATGTATTTCAATTACGTACATTTAAAACTGTATATGAGAGACAACTTTCATTTACACAACTATGTAAGGACCCACACAAGCCATGGGTATGACTGAGAAAAGTGCAACAAATAGGATTATATGCACATGTATAAATAAAGAGAGAGAGAGAGAGAGAGAGAGAGAGAGAAAGATCTGCCATTACCTTTCAATGACGAACCGTTTGTTTGTTGAAGTTGCATCATTGTGTCTTTATGCTCCTAGTGCTCCTAGAGTGCCTACAAGGGGTGAAGAACAAGTGTGTTAGAGCTGAAAGTAACATACACATCATACTATAAATGGAGAAAAATTAGATCAGATCAAGCAAGTGAATTAGAGAGATCAAAGTAACAAATCATCAAAATCTTCATCGACTTCTTATTTTTCTAACTTGTTTGTTCACTGTGCAGCTTTAAGACAGGTTTCCATTTTATAAAAATCAAGTATGTGGGGTAAAATGGGCTCCCACAAGGGTTGAGCTCAACATACAAGTCATCACTCATGGGGTGACACTAATCAGCTATCAAACATTGAGTACAGTTGTATCCATGGTCCCATATATTGTCATTCAATAATAGTATAAATTGTCATCCAATGACAACACATAAAACAATGAATAAAACTGTACTCAATGATCAACAAGTGAGTGAGCCAATCCACAAATTATGTCAATAGACCAATTTAATTTAATAGCATTATCAAGGTTTGAAGGCCAATCTCAAAATGTATAAGCATGGCTTCATTGTAATATTGAAAGAAATTTAGAAGGAATAAGCAAAAGAGTGTGAAGCCTCTCTTATCACAATGAGCAGTCAAAATCAAGAACAATACAATATTCAAAGGAACAAATACAGTTAAAGCCCCAAGTACTGTCAAATACAACTGATAAGTATTGTCAAAAGTCACAACAAATGGTGACAAAGAGAAGTCATTAGAACTCTTTATAGCAACTTTCATTATTGAAGCAGTTAGTACACAGTCCTAGAAGCAACCCATGCATCAATATCAAAGAATATCTATGCAGTCCTAGACAATCCATGAAGGTTCCTTGACATGCACTCACAACTAAAACAATGAATATAACCATATCAGAGACAATTAAAAGTATCTTTTGATCCAATGCCATAGTCCCAATCATAGACTATAACGGTGATAGTAAGCATCATATGCATGTGATATATAGAACAAAAAAATACAGTCCATAATATGGACTATTTATAGTCAATCTAGTGAGGTAGAGCAATTCATTAATGGATGGGACATTAACAGTCACAAGACATAGGCAGTGAAAGGCATAAAATAATAGTCTAGTATGTGATAGTTATCTCCTTATATTAATGATGGTACATCTCATGAGCTTAATGAGTAGTCAAGGACAACATTGAGGTGCAAATACAATGTCCAAAAAATGCAAATATGAAAGATAGAGCAGCCTCTCAGTGGTTTAGGGACAATCATAACAACCCTTCATCCTTGGAACATACAACATCTCTTAGAGGACTCAAGAGCATTTCCATGCTCAGAAAATTCAAGAGAAGTATATTTTATATCTAATATAAAGTACAGATCCATGAGATGTTCACAGTCAAGTTAGTGAGGTAATACCAAAAGGCAATGATTATATATGTAAAAGTCATTAAAGAACAATTCATTCAAAAGTGATAACAACCCACAAATCCATTTATTAGTATCAAAATTCTTTAAGAGGGTGTATCCATTAAAGAACAATTCACTCAAAAGTGCTAAAAACCTACAGATCTATCTATTAGTATGAAAATTATTTAAGAGGGTGTATCCAAATGCCAAAGGTAGTAAGCTAAGGGTGAGGTTGCAATCAATACAATGAATGAAAGAGCAAATAAGCCATATGGGTTGTGACAGTCTTCAAGGAGAAAAATACAAACCATCACTATTACCGTAGCCAAGGGCCACACAACCTACAATTATGAGAAAAACAACAAGGTTGTAGCATTATAACAATTTATACATCTTAAGTGCAGTCCCAAAGAGTTTCAAAGGTCAAAAGCACAAACAGAACATTGAATGGATATTGCAGGAGGAAATATTAAATGAACCTTGTAACGATAATTCCAAAAGAAAGAGCAATATTGAATACATAGAAGTTTCTGATGCAAGACAAAATCACGATCCTCATAAAGATACAAAGAACTCCTTCAATACTGTCGGATGCACAAAAGCATTAAATTTTGACAAAGATATGCAAATATATTTAGGGTTTTAACCCAAAAACCCTAAAATATATACGAAAATATATGCCAAAACTTCGCCATATAAAAGCCACAGAAAGATGCATATATAAAAAAATTGCCCTTTACAAAAACCATATTAAGAAGAAGGAATCTATGCTTCTTTTCTTTCCAACAGAGAAAAATAATACCAGAATTGCAGAAAAGTGTAGCATATCGTGCAGATAATCAAAGAAATCCAAGTAAGAGCACGCAAAAACCCAAGCTCAAGCCTCACTTTGAACCCTAGTTCCAGCACACATGGCGGCTTCAGAAGCTTCTCCGTGAAGAAAGAAGAATGAAAGAATAAAAAATCTTTTAGGGTTTTCTATGCTTTTGTTCTTACATGCCCTAATGCCTTGTGATTTTAATGGGCTTCTATTTTTCACTACTCTTAATTATTATGTGGTGGTCGAGCATGAACTCCCACAAGGACTTCAAGTCCTAGTCTTGTTAGCCGGTGGGGCTTAAAACCCAAGTGTTATTAAGTGCATAGGGATGATTTGATTTATTATTATTTTATTTATTTATTAATAATGGTATTCGAAATAATGAAATTACACATGCATACTATTATTAATAAATAAATACAAATAATTAATTTAATGCACTTAGGAGATTTTTGTTTTCTATCATATGCATACATGCATATTTGGATGTAAAATAAATATTAAAGTGATATTTCTATAAATCACTATTAATATTTATTATATAGATATAAGGGATTAGGTTACACATATATAATAAATATTAGAAGTGAAGTAATTATTGGTTGAACTTTAATATTTATTTTATTTTCCGCTTACACACACATGCATATGACAGAGGATGATAGTGTTTCAACATCAGTTTGAGTGGAGATGAGGCATCAACAGTTGGGCATGATTTTAGGGATCTCTTTGGTTGCACATTGACTTGAGGGCATTTTGGCAGCATTATGGCATCTTTTCATGCAATTTTGGCACCTATTTTGGAGGCTTTTCTTCTGAGCTTGGATTTTAGACTTGAGTTTTCTTTTTGAAGAGTGTTGTTCTTTCTTTTAGGGTTGCATGACCTATTGTTGTATATAGAGGAAAACTTGCTGATTTTTCCTCAGTTCTTGCCTTAAGAGAATTTGCAGAGATTTGCAACTCATTCATTGATATAGAGAGATTTACAACAATGTTTCAGTTCTATTTTTGCAAATACTACTTTTATTTGCAGAATTTCTTGAGTTTTCCTTTGTGATTGTGTTTGTTCATGATAGATTTGATAGAAGTAATTTTTTTGTTTCATTTTAAGCCTTGACTCTTCCATATTTTTAGTGTGCATGCATCATTGCTTTTCATTAAATCATAGGTCTTAGTTTGTGTTGCAGGTTTTCAGTCAATTTGTGTTGTGAAACTAGTTTTCTTTCCAAGTTTACTGATTTCTTAACCTTTCTAGGAATTACTAATGTGGTTGAAAAGTTAATTACCTTGTGTGAGCAAAGTTCTGTGGGTTTTTGTGAGTTATGACAAGTTTCATCATTATAGTTTGGTGTATCACCTCCTAGAATAGTTTCAATTTTCAGCTTTTCCAATCATTTCTTACTCTTTTCAACACCCATCTTTAGTTTTAGGTGTTATTCAAAGGGAGTTGGCCCATAACCCAGAGATTCGTTTCTCATTTCGAGTTCACCCACAACTCGAGATTCGTTTCCATGTTGCACGAGATCGCTCAAGTATTGGTATTGATTTGCTTGGCGGAAGCGTGCACATCCTCTGTGACAACTATTACATGAAAAAAATTATTTTAAAAAACTTAATTAAA
Source organism: Cryptomeria japonica (assembly GCF_030272615.1). NCBI lineage: Eukaryota > Viridiplantae > Streptophyta > Pinopsida > Cupressales > Cupressaceae > Cryptomeria > Cryptomeria japonica. The sequence goes on along the minus strand of NC_081407.1, from coordinate 1,523,825 downwards.
AGTTTAAAAAAACATTTATTAAAAATCCCATAAAAAACTTTATTAAAAAACAATAAAGAAAAAAATATACTTATTTATTTATTTTTTGATTAGAAAATCTTTACTAGCAATTTTTTTAAAGATTTAAAAACTTTATTAAAAATTTAGCAAAGTTTAATTTTTTTATATTTAAAAACTTAATAATAAAATTATTAAAGAAATTTTTTTAATTTAAATGTTTTATTAAAAGAAACGTAATAATAAAAAAAATGATTAGAAAAAAACATTTGATTTTTTTTTTTAAATTATGGTCCCGCAGGGGATGCCTGTAGTACCATTGCAGACTCGTAGGTCTGCAATAACCATAGGTGCCTATGGGGCCATAGGTACTCCAGGGTTCGCAAGCTTGCAAACATATTTAAAAAAAAACAACCATTTTTTTTTTTTGATTTTTTAATAAAACAAAATGCTAACCCCCTCTTAAATTTAAAATTCATTTTTTAATTTTTTTTTGAAAAATTATAAAAAAGAAAAAATTATAAAAAAAAAAAAAACATTTGTACTTGCAAGTTCGTATAGTGCCCAGGGAGGGGAAGTTTTTTCAATTTGGAGTGATAGAGGTCGATTTAGATGAATGGAAAAGCGATCTTTGGGTTTTTGGGCATTTTGAACACGATGGCGATGTCGGATTTGACCCAAAGTGCTCCAAAATTGCAGATAGCTCCCGAGACAAGCCACCACCCTCCACCTTCAAATGACTCTAGATTTGGCCTCAAGTGTCGGATTTGGATGAAACAAAAGGCGATCATGACTTTCTTGAACCTCCTCAATCCAACGGTGACCTCGAAATTGACCCGACAGGCTTCAATAATAATCTACAATAGAAAGCTCCTAAATACAAAACACCAAATTCATAAAATTTCTCTCAATTGGCAAACCAATGACACTCTACTGGCTCTGATACCATGTGAGAATTTTCCAAGACCTAGAGTCTAATGGAAAACACAATAATAAGAGAGAACAAAATATGTGACAAGAATAAACTGTATTCTTATCAATATGCAAAATACCCAACTGAATGAGTTGATTGAATTGAATTCATTACATACAATGTAAATGAGCCTTCTTATAAAGACAAGGATATAAGAGCACACAAGCATGACATGCGGTTCAAAGAGACACAAGGGTAGGTGAGGGTAGGTAGGAGAAATAACAAAATATTCCACAGGAAGTGGATCGGCCATCGAAGGTGGAATGTGACAACAAGATAAGACTACAAAAGGTGAAATTTCTCCTACAAACAACTTCCCTATGTGCACACTTCCCTAAGTATCTCACATGCAAACTACAATGAATGCATTATCCTAAGTCAACTTAAGTAAAGTGTAATTATGAGATATAATTTACACCAACACCCCCCTTAAGTGCAAATTAGGAGAACGTAGACTCAAATAACAATGCAAGATGGGTCTCGGCTACGAGGCCATGTTAGGTACCCATGTACAAATGCAATGCAATCTCTCACAAATGGAGAAAAGAGAAAAACCCAATGGAAAAAAACTCCCCCCAAAAGAGAGATGAAAGCACACAATGCTCTCAATGATGTATGAGAAGAACAAAACCTCATGTGAGGAAAAAGTCCCCCCCATAAGAGAGAAGAAGAGAGACCATGAAGCCCACCCTCAATGTAGAATCTCCTGCAAGGATGGTCCAATGATGATGACCAAAATTCCTCCCGATTAGGAAGTAATAGAGCCAATGTTGCACCAAGAATGTCAAAGTGTGGCAAAACTAGGTATTAATGTCGATGAAGAATGACAGATGAATCACTCACCGCAACAAAATGAAGATTAGGCATGGAGACACCTTCTTTAAGCATCAACTGGATACTCATCAATGACAAATTGATACAATCTAAGTCTCACTGGAGCCATGCACAAACTTGTACAATCCAAGTCTCAACTGGAGCCATGCACCAAGTCTCACAAGATAATTCCTAATCTACGGTGTACAAGAGGATTACATCAAATATGTCATCAATGACAAAGTACAAAGAGGTGTGACACTTTAATAGTGTGTTACAACATAACTCATGCAAGAGAATACAACATGATGATATAGTGCAAATTTGGAAACATGAAGATGATGCCACCAAAAAATGCCCTGTAGAATAATGAAGATGAAGATGCCTCCGATTGGAATGATGCCAAGAGATATAAATGAGCAAACTGACACCCCCCTCCCCTTGGCTGTCAGTTCAAGAATGCTACAAGACAGGTATGGTAGACAAGAAAAAAATTGTTCCCAATTTGCTTATTACATGAAAAATAAATAAATTAAAAACTTAATTAAAAGTTAAAAAAAAACATTTATTAAAAATCCCATAAAAAAACTATATTAAAAAGCAATAGATTTTTTTTTTACTTTTTGATTAAAAAATTTTTACTAGAAGGAAAAAAAAAACACATGTTTTTTAAAAAGAATTTTAAGATTAAATCTTTTTAAAAAAAATTTAACAAAGTTTATTTTTTTTATATTTAAAAACAATAATAAACATTATTAAAGAATAACTTTTAATTTAAAAGTTTTATTAAAAAAATGTAATAATAATAAAAATGATTATTATTATTATTTTTTTTAATATGGTCCTGCAGGGGATACCTACGGTACCAATGCAGACCCGTAGGTCTACAGTAACTGTAGGTGCCTGCGAGGTCGTAGGTACTGTGAGGTTCCGCAAGCTTGCAGGCTTATTTAAAAAAACGATCGATTTTTTTTTTTTTCCGATTTTTAAATAAAACAAAATGCTAACCCCCTCTTAAATTTAAAATTCATTTTTTATTGTTGTTTGGAAAATTATAAAAAGCAAAAAAAATAAAAAATAAAAATTCATTTGTACTTACAAGTCTGTACGGTGGCTAGGGAGGGGAAATTTTTTCAACTTGGAGTGACGGAGGTTGATTTGGACAAATGGATAAGTGATCTTGAGGGTTTTGGGTGTTATGAACATGAATAAACTGTATTCTTATCAATATGCAAAATACCCAACTGACTGAGTTGATTGAATTGAATTCATTACATACAATGTAAATGAGCTTGCTTATGAAGACAAGGATATAAGAGCACACAAGCATGCCATGTGGCTCAATGAGATACAAGGGTATGTGAGGGTAGGTAGGAGAAATAGTAAAATATTTCACAAGAGGTGTATCACCCAAAGGTTGAATGTGACAACAAGATAAGACCACAAAAGGTGGAATTTCCCCTATAAGCAACTTCCCTATGTGCACACTTCCCTAAGTGTCTCATATGCAAACTACAATGAATGCATTATCGTAAGTCAACTTAAGTAAAGTGTAATTATGAGACATAATTTACACCAACAGTTTGAGATTCATTTGTTGTGTTGAATGGGCAAAGGTATAATGTAATATGTGAGGATTTCATTGAAAAGGTTGTGATTTATGATGTGAATGGTAAAAGATGCAAAAGAAATTTTGTTGAAGAAGATGTCTAGTGGAGAAGCATGGTTGCGACCAATAATAGGTGAAATTGTAGAATGGAAAAATGAAATTGAAAGATTTATGTCCAGCTCTAAAATATTTTAATCAAGTTGAAAGGCAAATGGATGAAGTGAAGGAATTTGAAGATTTCCATAAATTTTTACTTTCTATAAAGTTGTTTATATTGATTTGTCTGTGAATGTGGTCAAGAGAGCTTGGAAGATGAAAAGTCTAGAGCAGAACAATGAACAACAATGTTGGAGAAGACACATAGTGGTTCTAGAATGATGCTAGAAAAAACAGAAGAAAAAGTGCAGAGAATATTTTCTAATAGACAACCTCATGCACAGGAGCATGACTTATTTTTCCTCATGGAGAGTTTGATGCAGGGGCATCAAATAGATTTTAATTTTCATAATTGTCTATGTTGGTTTTGTGACTTTTTGTTTAATTTTTCCTATGCTAAGTTAGACGATTCAATTTCATAGTAGTTAGAGATGTTTGGTTAAATAGTTTGAAGGGAAGTTGTGCTGGCAAGATGAAGATTTGAATGGGAAAGAAGGTGACATAATAAAAATAGAGAGACTGGTTAGAAGGACGGTTGAAGTTCGGTTGTGAGCAGTGGAACAAAAAAAAATGATATAAAGAGGGATCAAATGGGAGATGAGATAGGGGCTATGAAAGAAAAGAGGTTGTCAAAGGAGTATTGAGGCCAAATAGAATAGAAGAAGTGCCAGGTAGAGAATAGGCCAAATAGAAGAGTGTTAAGTAGGGGAGAAGTCTGTGTGAAAGGACATCTACCAAAAGAAATGTATTAATCGATTTAGAATAAGGTTTGACAAGAAGATAAGGAAATAAAGATCAGTTAGTGAAGAAAGGAAATAGAACAAAGTTTGGAATCGATGCTAAAAGGAAAAAAGAGTTGACAACTTGGAAAGGGGATGATTGAGCCCATAGGGAAGATCAATGAAGGAAGGACGAGGTTTTGAGCTGAAGAAAGTAGGAGTTGAATTGTGACATAAGCGATAGGAAGTAGCATCGTTGAATAGGTTTAAGGCCTGCATGGTGAAGGATAAAGTTATACCATTTGATTGTAATCATCTTGACATGTCGCCAAAAAAAAGAATTCATTATGTTGTTTGTCTTGGAACTAATAATAAAATATTTTTGTGTTGCTCTGTTTATTTACTAGTTTACTTGAAGTTCTTGTTGTCAGATTATGTTGTTACAAAAATGTTTATTTGTTGCTTTGGTTCAAGCCATTTTTAGGATAGGATGTTTGTAAAGGATTTTAAGGTCTATCAAAGGGTAAGGAAATGGGTGTTATCATTTGTTTGGTATAAAAGCATGTATGTGAGGGATATTTCATCACAAAGCCACAAATGATGACATCTTGAGTGACATGTGCTAGGTGGTGTTGTAATAATGCTCACCTAAGTAGACCCACTTGATCCAAGACTTCTATTGATCAACAATATAATTTCTCAACTAATTGTCCATGATGAGTGCAAAACTTACCTATGATTTCTATCTTTTTGTTTATCTTTTACTCTCATGACTATTAGCTTCTTCTCACCATTTTTTAAGGAAATAGGAATATTTGATGAAACATAAAGGGAAATTAAAATGATTATTTGATACTGAAGTTTGTTGTGTATTGACCTATTTTTAATTAGTCTCAGGTGGAAATTAACAGCATGTTGATAATAGCTGCATATGTGGAGAAAGAGAGAAAGCAAGGAAATCAAATGGGGTTGTTACAACAATTTTTTATTTAGTATTTTGTTAAGTTATTTTTTGATATAATGGCCTATGGCCTTTAGCAACCATCTTTAGCTAGTTCTGTTTATATGAATACAAACTATTTTGTTTTAAAACATATAGTAACTATAGTATATGACACGATATAAATATGTATACATGTAGAGACTCATATATGTTATGTAATCACTATTTTGCTACAAATCTGAAACTCTTATTATGTGAAGGATTACTCTGTATGAAAGTAGATTTGAAGTAGTTTAGAATCAACATTATCATTAGGTAATTGAGGAGACATGGCCCACTTGAAGGTTACCTGATGATCTTTCATTTTATGTTGAGTGGTATGCATTAATTTATTTTAGTTTCTATTATGCATGGTTTGTATTGATTTGGTTTAATTTTTGTAAGTAAGGTTTCGATTCAGCTTTTCTTTAAGTGCATTTCTTATTCAGCTTGTCATCTAATTTATGCATGGTTTATTTTAATTTTAGAATTAGTGTTCTAAATTTGTTCATCTATTTCAGAGCATTCTATAATTCAAGTATAAGCCTCAATTGAACTGTTATTTCACCAGCCAGTAACAGTCCCTGTTGGAGATCCTGGCACGATTATGACATGAAACATAACATTTAGTTTAATCTCTTAATTTCAAAAGTGTGAATAGCTACATTGCATCCCCACTTAGCTTTCTTCTCTCGGACATTTGGCAGATAGCCCCAATACCTTTCTAAAGCTTATGAAGTCCCAGATTGACACTTAGAAACAAATTGAGGTAGGCAATAAAGGATCTTTTGGAGAATCAAATAAGTCAATTTAGTAGTCTTTCAAGAACAATTTAGTCTCAATTCTCAACCACAGTTTTGTCCAATAATTTTAGCACTATTGTAGGGGAAAGGTGTTAAAGGCCCAACATTGTAGTGAGTTAAGTTAGGACTAGTGTGCCAAGGCGAAAGTTTGTGTGATTTTCAACCTTGCCTAGGTGATTAACGTTGGTTTGTATTGTTACAGATCATATAGGTACATGAATCACAATAGGGATAGTAAAGGAAGATTTGTTAAGAAAGATATAGCAAGTAGTTCCAAACAAGAAAAACCGAAATTAGAAAAAGGCCATTGGTAGAGAAAGTGATAGTTGAGCCTGATCTGGAAAAGTGTGTTATAGAGCCTTCTATTATTTCTCCACCTAACATATCAAATATAATTCATGAGTTCCCTCAAGAGGCACTAATTACTCCAAAGTTTGTTAGACAATTTGTTGATTCCTTTGAACTACGTAATGGAAAGTCTGTTGAAAAACCATTTTCAATCACTTACACTCCTTGGGCATTTGAAAACAATATATATGACAACAATAACAACAACAACAATGGGGGGATACTTGCACATAATAATATTGTAACTTTTGAGTTCCCTATTGTCGACCCTACTGAAGATGCCCCCATGAAAATATCCCTCACTCTACCTTACCAGTATTTAGGGGACTGATCATGGAAGATCCTGATATGTTTTTATTCGAATTTGAAGTTTTGTGTAACAAATATGACTATAGGAATGATGCACAAAAGCTCAAATTGTTTCCTGCCACCTTGAAGGATGTAATACTCGGTTTACGAGTCTTGGATCACAATCAGTCCGCACATGGGACAACATGAAGGAAAATTTCCTTACAAAATATCAAGAGTATTGCAAGACTAAGAAGGTAAGATATGAAATCTTTTATATGGTGCAGTGTGAGGAGGAAACAACTAAAGATTATTTAGAGAAATTCATGTTTAGTCTCCAACGAGCCCGACAAAATGGTTTGAATAATGATACCATTAAATTATTATTTCTTAGGGGAATTTAGGATGATTGCATGAAAATATTGTTTCTTATGGGTGGGGGTGATATTTATAAAATATATTTTGAAGACATTTGTGAAGCATGCAGGAATTATTCATGATCTTCTTGGATAATGCGAGGATATGTGGGAAGGGGAAACTTGGCAGGAGGAGGTACATCAAGTATCACTCAAAGAGAACTTGGTACATTACTGAAAGACCTGAAAACTAATCTATTAAGTTATATGGGTAAAAAATAGATACACTTTACAATTGTAAGAAACACGAAGAAGCCGAAAAAGCCTTGGCAATGTTCTATCCAACTTGTAGAAAAAATCATAGTAATGAAGAATGCCCCTATAATATAACAAAAATCTTGTCCTTAAACGAAGCTAGTAGGCATGCTATCTTAAGGCCCCTTCCTGTATATATGGAATAAGTTGAATATATTGAAGAACCTGTTTGCTTTATGGCTCCAAGATGCCCTTGGACACCTATATCCATGTAATTTGGAATGTCCAATGACTATTCTACAATCGATCCAAGTCAATCTACCTCCTTTGCAAATCAATTTGGATGTTATAGTGGATGGAAGTAACCTATTCCCTACTACCAGCAACGGCTAAATCAATAAACTCAACAATGATGGCAACAAGCATGGAGACCACAAATCCCCCCAATACCCTCAACAATTCCCACCATATCCACCACCACCAGTGGTCAATCTATACTAGCTACCACAACAACTCCTTCCACCTCCACCAAAAGCACAAAACAACTAGTTGCCTCACCCACCACAACCACCTAAGACAACTCCAATGCCTACACAACCGACATCGAACCTGAACAATAAAGCAACACAACCAGTTTATAATAATGAAGTTGCAAGGTACCCAACCTATCCAGTGAATACATTGGAGGTTGAGGGTTTACAACTGAGGTCGGGGAAAAATCTTTAAGGACTGACTATAATAGAATTTGAAGATTCTCAAGAAGAGATTGTAGAGGGATCGCCAAGACCTTCATTCTAGACAGATTTTAGGAGCAACCAACACAACCGATTCTTCGTCTGATTTTGATTTTATGAATGAATTAAGAAATGTTAACGTTAAGATACCTCTTTTGTAGGCAATTCAAGATGTCCCGATATACAATAAGGCAGTCAAATAAATATGTGGACGAAAAAAAAAGAAGAAGCAAGATCCTAAGACAGTCCAAGTAATTGGAAAACTTACAAACTTGATGTTAGGAAGAATTTTTGTTCTTAAATATGTTGATCCTAGAAGTCCAATGATTCAGGTATGTATTGGTAATATTGTTATTCCAAATACATTAGTGTTGGGATTAAGGTGTCTCAACCTCAGAGTCTAAACATGCTATTTTTTTTTGCACCCACTTTAGAAGTCTTGAAGTTTAGGGAACTAGTGTCATAGGTTTCTATGTTGAGACTATGACAAATTTCTATTATGACTATGATGGTTTCTAGTTCAGTGGAAGAGTCTTGGAGAGTTATTTTTTGGCAGTATAAATTTATGGTTTTGAGTTCACTTTTAACAATTGGTGTGAGGCAAGGAAGGCACCTATTTGGTCACGATAACTTATATGTTGTACTTACATTACATTTGGCAAGATGTCTGTTATGAAAGAGATAGGTTTTGTTGCTTGGAAAGTTGCTATGTGCAATGTGTCATTGGATGAGCAAGGTGTTGCTTGTGACACAACTTACCTCTTGGGCATTGAAGATGGTTTTGGAAACCATGGGCACATACCTCTTTGTGATGAGCTCTATCCATATGTTGATGCCTTAGTTGTTTTATGAGAGACATGTTGATTATTTCTAAGGCGTTGTTATGCTGCCAAAATTGTTCTTGAATTCTCTGTTATAGCTACTTTTGAAGAGCATTGACTTTATGCATTGTATTGTAACTGTTGTTGTTGCTAATAATATAATCGAGTCTAGCTTTTGGAGTGTGGGTTTTTTCCCAAAAGGTTTTTCCCATGTATATATGGTGTTGTGGTTTTATTTGTTAAATCTAATTTTATGTGTTTATCTAATGATCAATAATTTAAGAGTTTGTAAGAAATTTTTGCATCACCTCTCTCATTAGATTTAGCATAAATGAAAGCATTATTCCACACTTTGGCTTCCTTTCAGTTGGTATCAGAGACTGGCCAGTTTTGCTATTGTTGTTGGATCAACGAGTTTTTTTGTGTTGATTTAGTTTTAGTGGGAGTTTTGCAGAGGAAGATTTTGTGACTTTGTTGCAGGTTTGATATGGAAAGCACAACCAATATAATAGAGATGGATAAATTTAATGGCAACAATTTTGAGTCGTGGAAAATGAAAATGGAGGACATGCTCGTGGATAGAGAACTATGGGTCGTGGTTTCTTCGAAAAAACCCCAAAATACACTGTAGGATGATTGGGATAAAATGTATTGGAAAGCCAAGGGTTTGATTTGACTCTGTTTAACTGATTTGGTGCTCTTGAATGTCCATGATGAGAAGACTGCAACTGCACTTTGGAAAAATCTTGGTGATATTTATCAAGGGAAATCCTTCATAAATAAGGTATTCCTAAGAAAGAAGTCACACATTCTTTAAGGATGGATGAGAGGAGTTCATTTCATAGGGGTTACACTGTCGATTTTTCTCTAAGATGGAACAGGTTGTTAATCTCCATGTATAGGCTTAGAGACTAAACATGTATTGTAACTTGTTGTTGAATAATACATTGGCTCGATGTTTTGGAGTGTGGGGTTGTTTACTTGAAAGGGTTTTCCCCACTAATATATGTGTTCTCTCTTCTGCTCATTCTTCTTGTTTTATGATTCTTATATATTAAATTTGTATGTCATAATGCTACTAAAATTTTCTTAGATCTATAAATTACTTCATCTTTCCTCTAAGGTTTTAATCGTAGGAAGTCAACTATATCTGTTTCCGCTTTTATGACATAGTAGTATGTGCTTGTATCAACATGTTGCAATATATTTAGACCAAACACATGATACTTTGGGTGCATACTAATCTCATATGGATTTTTGGGATGCCCTATTTCCCTTCAATTGCTCTCAACACCTCCTTGGGGACTTATGACATGGCTTAACTACCTCCCGCGGGTCAGGTCAAATCTTGCATTTGTATTAGGTGTTGATAGTTTAAGCTTTTGGGGCAATGGAAAATAGAAAATGATTGAAGATATTATTATTTCTATTGATTCTTGGGAGTACCCAACAAATTTTATGATTTTGCAGCCCCAAAATTAAGCTTGGGGGGATACCCCTTAATTTTGGGAAGGCCATGGCTAGCAGTTGATATGCTTTAATTAATTGCAGGTCCAGGAATGAACAAATGAATCAATTAACGTTGCACCCACTTGCGCAAACTCTGTTGGAGATGAATGATCCTCTCTCGATTGACGGTGACTTAGAATATTTGCTCCCAATTTTGACAATTGACTAGAGTTAGGATGTTGCAGGACCATCAAAAGATAATGTTCTCATAAATTTTCTTGAAAATCATTTTCACTAAATAGTGTTTTGGAAAACCTAGTCTCTTGTTTGAACAATGATTGTCCATTTGGGAACTTCCCTTCAGTAAATGATAGATGTTCACTGTAACATTTTATCACATTACATCAATTATTTCCACATGATTGTCTATATAGCCAGTTCTTGATGTTTGAGATTTCTAATCCCTCATTGGCTCCTACACTATTGTTTGATGTAAACTCACTCGTTCAATCCCAAGCCGTGGAAATATGACCAAGGAAGACCCTCAATATAAATCCCAATTTGAGTACCTCCCAAATAAAATATTTAATTGATATGTTGTGTTTCCATAAAGAGGTTTTCACATGGGAATATCGAGATATGCTGTGAAATATCGAGATATGCATGGTATACATCCATCTACTTGTACTCACCATATTTTTATAGAAGGCAGTAGACTTGTAAGATAGCCACAACAAAGGTTTAACCCCATTTTACGTGAAATTGTCAAAGAGGAATTGCAAAAGCTATTAAATGTAGGATTTATGTATCCAATTTTATATAGCCAATGTTTTTCCCCTTTAGTGGTTGTACCTAAGAAAAATGGTAAATGAATAATTTGTGTTGATTATAGGGCTCTTAATAAAGCTACGAAAACTATCATTTTTTGTTACCAATTATTGATGAAGTGTTGGATACTCTTGCAAGGAAAAAGTACTTTTCATTCTTGGATAGGTTCAATGGATACAACCATATTCATACAACACCTAAGATCCTGACAAAACTACTTTCACTTGTCCATGTGGGATATTTGCTTATAATGTTCTACCTTTTGGTCTATGTAATGCACCGACCACTTTCCAAAGAGTTGTTTTAAGTATTTTTTCTGATCTCATACATGATTGTGTTGAGGTATATATGGACAATTTTACTATCTATGGTGAATACATATGAAGAGGCTAAGGCAAATCTTAAGAAAGTGCTTAAGTGATGCTTTGATACTAACTTGTCTTTAAGCCATGATAAATGTTATATTTTGATGATTGGAGTTATTGTATGGGGTCATTACATCTCTTCAAAAGGAATTGAAGTGGATCCTAAAAAGATCTAGATAATATAGGATTCTGCTATACCCACTAGTCCTAAGGATGTAAGTAGCTTCCTAGGACATGCGTGATATTATAGAAGGTTTATTCAAAAATTTAGTAAAACTATGAGGACCTAATTGGGAATTGTCATTTCACGTTCATACCGACGCCTCTGATAACTCAATGGGTGTTGTCCTTGGACAAAAAAAGACCCGCTCTTCTATTTCATTTATTGTATCATGAAGAACTTCACTGGTGCTGAGGTAAACTACATTGTTACTGAAAAATATTTTTTTGTTGTATTTTATGTAGTAAATAAATTTTGTCACTATATAATAGAGTATAAGGTCTTTATTCATACTGACCACTCTACAATTAGGTACTTAATGAATAAATCAATAGTAACAGGAAAAGTGATTAGATGGTTATTTTTATTGCAATAATTTGATATAGCTATAGTTGATAATCCTGGTTGAGAAAATGTGATTGCCGACTTTTTATTTAGGTTACAACAACAAGATGAACTTGTACATATTGACGACACTTTTCCTAATAAGAACCTCTTTCTTATCTCTACAAAAGTTAATGGTTTGTAGATATTGCTAATTATTTAGTTACATGTAGGTTTCCTCCACATTTATCACCAAGGGAATGCTGAAAGCTCATTGGCCTTAGTGGCCAATACTCTTGGATCGACGAGATACTCTTTTGAATGAGCATTGATAATGTCATGCATCGTTATGTAGCTGAAGATGATGTCTTTGATATACTACATGCATGTCATTTTGAACCTTGTGGAGGACATTTTGATTCTCAGAGGACTACTAATAAATTCCTCGCAATAAGATATTATTGGACTACTATTCATAAGGATTACAAGAGGTATGTTCACCACTGTGATAAGTGTCAATGCATTGGACATCCCAAACACTCAAATGAGATGCATCTACACCCTTAGCTCTCCATTGAACCTTTTGAGATATAGGGGCTTGATTTTGTTGGACCCATTAATCCTCCTTCCAAGAAAAAATAATATATATTGGTCTGTACAGTTTATGTAACCAAGTGGGTGGAGGTTGTTTCTTTAAAGCATGCATGGGACACAAAAGTTGTTGAGTTCTTGTATTTAGAAATCTGAACCAGATTGGGCATTCCTTGGGAGATAGTCCTTGATCATGAACCTCATTTCACATCAAAATTTATCTTGGATTTGGTTTGTGAATATGAGATAAGGCACCACAAACCATCACTTTACCATCTACAAGCCAATGGACAAGTTGAGGTAACCAATCATGAACATGAGAACATCCTCACTAAGACTGTGGCACTCTATAAGTAGGATTTGGTGGCAAGACTTCCTGAAGTTGTATGGGCATATCACACCAAATGGAAGACAAAAATAGGTATTATCCTATATGAGCTTGGGTGATCTCACAATACTGAGTTACACTTTTTGGTACATCTTGATTTTTACTGAAATAATACACTTTTTTAGAAATTATAATGATTTAAGCCTTGATTGGTCCCATTTGAAGTAATTCATTGAAGAGAGTTAGATCCAAGACTCATAGATAAAAATCCCTTCGACAAAACCATTTTACTCTTGAATCATACCTGCAATAGAGTCTCCTTCGCACCTATCCAAATATTGATTAAAAAACCACTTTTGCATTAGCTTTTTGGGGGTCAAATGAATTCATTTAAAAGTTTTATTTTTTTAAGTATGTAGTCCTTATTTTAAGCTTTCCAAATAGTATAATTTTTAATATATTTAATTTCATTAAAATATTTATAATAAATTTCTTATGAATGTAGGTTTTTCATCGAACATTAAGGATTGTGTTTCAGATATGTGGCAAATTTGAAAATAGAGAATTTTTTTTGTAAAAAATATTTTTTCACTAGGTATTGATATCCTCATTTCAACACAAAAGGAAGAAGTAAATTCAGATGCCAACAAATAAATTTATGCATTACGCAATACACTGAGCTATCCAAACTAAAATTATTCCGACTTCAAAAATTAACTAAAAACAAAATATGTAAAATAAATTATGAAAAAATATCCATGCACTATATATTGGTGTGACAAATCTATATTTTAAAAATTAAAATTTCCTTCTCGCTATAAAAAATGTTATGCATTACAAAATAAATGTCTTTTGAAAAATGTTGATTACTGTAAAAATTAAGTTATTAAAAGTTACATAACAATATGGACAATTTATTTCTAATAATTTTAAAAAAAAATATTTAGAATCTATATGAAAAATCTCACAATTCAGTAGTTTACTTCATCTTCAAATTCTTAATGTAGAAAGTAAAGATTTGGTGCAACATGTTGATTTCAATGTCAAGTTTGGCCAAAAAGTGTAACCAAGTATTATGAGTTCACCTGCTTGTCTATGGTAAGAAAGCAGTTTTACCCATTGAATTTGAGATAAAGACTCTTCGCACTGGTCTTCAACTTGGTATGTGTCTCACAGATGCTTAGAAGGAATGAATCACACAACAACACTCATTGGATGAACTTCTCCAACAAGCTATTTTCCATGCCAAAGTTGTTCAAAAACAACTAGCTATTTGGCATGATCATTTCATTCGACAACATTCATTCCAATCGAGTGACTGGGCATTGCTCTATGAGTCCAATTTTTAGGACTTCAAAGGAAAATTTCACACTCAATGGCTTGGTCCCTATGAGATAGAAATTGTTCATGATAATGGTGCTGTCAAGCTTTGTATTTGTTAGTGAACGAATTTGCCTTTCTTTAAATTAATGAATTTCACACTCTGTTGCCTTTCTTAAAAGACAAAAGTTCACTATACAGTTGGGTAAGTGTAACATATACTACTTCCCTCTGAATTTTTGATAGGTATAGCTCCCTCCATTAGTTATTCAGGGAATAATCTAATTAATTTCAATTGGTATGCTTTTAACCTGAAAGCACATAAGGCTACCTACTTCATTCTTAGATGAGAGGCTAATGATTTATACATATTTCAGAGAAAAAATATTCTTAAAAATGCTTCAACATAAGAAATAGAAATGATCGAAACAAAGTTCGAACCACCAGTTCAACCGTTCATAAATAAAAACAAATAAGAGAAATAAAATCGCTTTTCAAACCCATATCTTTTGAAACCTATAGGAAGCAGTCTCAGAATAATAATAATGTTCTGCACTGGAAAGGTGACCACTGTTGTTTGATTACATCAATATATGCAAAGATATATCACTACATGAATTCAAAACTCAAAGGTTTGCCTTCTCCCAAAAACAATGAGATCTTTTGTACATATATATATCATGTAACAAAGACACAACAATACATTTATAAACCTTTCCAATTTTAGATTTCTAAATTCTGATGACTTCCTTCAACAAAACAGAACTTCTAAAACCAGCAAGAAAACTAAGCAAAAACACAAAATTCTAACAAAAAACTAACCCCTATTCTGTCTATCTTAATTTAATTTATAGTTGTAGACACCCAAAATTTTCATGTCTAATTAAATAAATATTTTATTTATTTAATTATTTAAGCCTAATTCTTCTATTAATTAAATAAATCTTTATTTATTTAATTAATTCATTTATCCTCTTCTAGCCTTACTTCTCATTTAAATAAATACATTTATTTATTTAAATTATCCTTTTCCTAAATTAAATAAATATTTTATTTATTTAATTGATCCCATTTCTTCTATTAATTAAATAAATCTTTATTTATTTAATTAATTCATTAGCTTTTTCTACACATGACACATGTCATTCATCTCTTAATTCCTACACTACCTACCTCTTTCATTATTTTATTATTTCTTCTACCTACCCTCTAATCCTAGCCGACCTCCTTTTTACACCTCTCAATCTTATCCCTCCATTTCATGTTGTGTCTTCTATTTAAGGAGATGCCTTCTTCATTATCAAACCCTAATCGACAATCTTGAAGACTTGGCTACACTACGATCCTACTTGCAACCACATTCCGTTCTTTGTTGAGCTCTTGTGCACATAAAATCTGAGAGCAAATATATCAAGCAAGATCAATGGAGATAGGAAGAATGGAGATCAAAACCCTATTGGACATGTGATGGTATAATCTTTGTGATTTCATTTGATTTGCATTGTCTTAGGTAATCTTCATATGTTATGGTGGATCTTTGTTGTTGTTAGGCTAGGGTTTTGTGGTTGAATTCATTTAGCCTTTCACTCTTGTTATTATTGTTATCCATTTTCACCATATACACATTTTGGCACGCCCGGTGGGACTCTTGTCCCTTTGTATTTAACCCCCTTGTTGCAGGTCTTGTGTTTTTGAAGTTGCAGATCGGACATTTTTGGCAGCATTTTTAATATTTTCACGTCTGCGCACATTCAGATCGCGTTTTTGATTTTCTGGCGCGTCTGAGATAGCTGGATCCGCGTCTGTGTTTTGGTCATATTTCATTTTGCAGGTTCCAGGAAGGCGCGTCTGTGTTACTGAAATGCGTCTGTGTCATTTTCACCAGCATCTGCGTACAGAAAGCGCGTCTGTGGTTTTTGATCGCGTCTGTGTCTCACAGAACTGCGTTTTTGTTTCTGAGTCGCGTCTGCATAGGCGGTAATCGCGTCTGTGTATTGCCTGTTTCAAAATTTTGGAAATTTTATTGATTCGGTTTTCGGATTTTGCATTTAGGGTTTTAGATCTGGTTTATTTTTGGATTAACATTTTCAGATCTAGCTAACACAATTGGTGCAGCTTGCCTTGGAAGCTAAATCGTTTGGTTGAAGGCCCCTATTTGCACAAAGTCTTTTGGGTTTTAAAAATTTACCTAACTTGTGTGTTTGTAGGAAGGGGTGATTATTTCAAACAACCCAAACTACTAACAACTCTTTGTTGCAGGTCCTTGGCAAGAGCTTTTGATTTTTATTATGTGCCTTGTTTTCATAGACTAGCAAACACTTCCATTGGTGCACTAAAATTGAATCATTGTCTTTTGTGTCTTGAGCAATAGGCTCTTTTTGTTTAATCTTTAGAGGGCCTATCTTCCCATGTGGTCATTAGGACTACTAGTGAGAAGAGAACGACCCAAGTGGTAGCGAGGAAAACCCACCTCTTCCGAACCACTATAATCAAATGTATTCATGGTGAAAACTATGAATAACGTGTGCTGATTAGTTCATACCGACACTATGTCTCCCCATAAACCCATTTGATCAAATTTATTTGATCATTTATAGGGCATAACCCCTACCAGCTGGGAGCCTTCTGTATTTACAGAGCTGAAAGTGCCACATGTATGGCCACACGAGCGGATGCCCTTACTAGCACCTTTTTGTTTTAGAAGCCCAAATCCTTCTAGTTGTTGGGGCAGGAGGTTGGACCTCTGGTAGCGGCCCACACACATACGGTTCTTAGTAGAGATACAAAGTTCGCTATGGGGAGTTTTCATGGGGACTGATGCTTGGCCGACCCGAGAAGTGAGTGCCGAGGGTGGAGCCAGTGAGGTCAAGCATCTAAGTATCCGCTCTGAATAGTGTAGCCTCGGGGGTAAAACCCCATGTGGGATCAACAACTATTGTCTTGGCCAGCCATAAGAATTGTGCTTGACTTATTTTAAATATTCAAACATTCAAGACCAAACAGCAAAACATTGTGTCTTTTGTGTCTTCAAGTGTATGCAAAACAATTTTACATTAAACAACACACTTTTTTTGGAGTCATTTTGGAGTCTAGACACTTGCAAACATTGGGTCCTCATCAACATTGTGTCCTCTTGTCATGAAGAACAGTCAAACATTCAGATTTGGTCACAACAAAAATGACTTCACAGATTGAAAAAAAAAAAAATTGCACAAAGTTTACAGAAACGCGTCTGTGTTTGTTTTAATCGCGTTTGTGTCATCTAAACGTGTCTGTGAATAGCAGAATCGCGTCTGTGTATCTAATAGCGTCTATGTTAAACAGAGCCGCGTTTGTGTCAGGGAACAACGTCTATGAAGTATACAAGCGCGTCTGTGTCCAGAATTGAAAAAAAATTTCACAGTCCAGCTGTGTAGGGGAAAAAGCGAGACTAGGTTAATCATACCCTAATCCTACCTTTTGACACACATTACGGAATACGAAAGAGCCTAGAGATATCGCACAATTGGCTACTTCTTTTGGTGAAAGAGAGAGCCATGGGATATCTATTAGGATTTCTATTCCCTTGTTGAAATTGTAAGATCAAGTAATGCAAGTTCAAACCCTAATCCCAAAATGCAAGTATGAACTAATAACAAGATTGCAGAATTGAGATTAAACAATGAACAACTGTAAATATAAGTATGAAATAAGAATGCAGATATGTACCCGGAGTCAAAATCGGACTGAAAATGTTCAGGACGGGGGCGCGGGCGCCACTGTCCTGAAAACTGCACCGGAAACTGCTGTTCTGCACTCTGAAACATTGTCGGGAAACTGTCTGCAAGCTGTCTGTCCGGAGGACTAGGGCACCTAGCGCCTCTGTCCCAAGGACCAGGGCGCCCAGCGCCCCTGTCCTGGTAGGACCAGGGCGCCCAGCGCCCCTGTCCTGGCAGGACTAGGGCGCCCAACGCCCCTGTCCCAGTCTTCTGCTCTTCAATTTCACACAGAGTGCTGTCTCGACCTTCTCTCTCCGGATCTGTATCCCGCGACGTCGTCCGAATCCTGAAACCTGCAATAATATTTGAAAAAGGGGGAGGGGCGGCTATATAGGGTTTTGCCTTAGTCAAACCCCCGCTTCGGTGATTTCCACCTCCACGAATAGCCAAGTTGTTTTGTAAAATGTATTGTGTGTGCAGACCTAGTGTGTGTGCAAGGTCCAAAAATGCAAGAAAGCAAACTAGAGCAACCTAGAAAGTAAACCCTAATTACTTGTAAATGATAATGCAAATGCTCCAAATCAAGATGCAATGTGATCTAAAGCATGAATAAATGATGTATCAAAGCTTATGCAAAGACATGAAACCAATACGAAATCATACCCAACCCTCAAGGGAGGAGTACAAGCCAATCTTCAGTCGGTAATCTCCTATTGTTCTTCAATGTCTTCCAAGCCCTAAGTGGATGAATGAATTTGATAGATGCTTGATAGAATGATGTTGAATGTTGTTGAAGTCCTCAAAGATCTTCTCTTTCGCTGCATATGAAGTTCCTGGAAACAAAAATCGGATCCCTTCAAATGAAGAAAGAGAGCTCTTATGTAGGAAACCCTAGATCGTAAATTCGTATTTTGGCCGACCTAGAGATTGAATATCCCGCCAATTTCTTGGGGTTAAGCTTTATTTTATGATTGGATCGTGCTCCCAAAATTTTGGGAAAAATGTCCGGGACCATGTGCACTCCGGGCGCCACGGTCCCGACAACTTTTCACCAAATTTTCAGGGCCGTCGGATATGATGATTTTAGAGAGAATCCCGAAGTTACAGGTGATTTCGAGATGTTTTGACCCCGAAACCAAGCCCCCAAGTTTGAAATAGGACTTAATTAGGGTTTTTGATTAAGTGATGTATTGGAGGAATAAAATGCGAAGGGCGCGCTTTAGTGAAAGGGCCCAACTTTATGATGTAGAGAATGATGAAATAGGACCTTAGACCTAATTAATTTGATTAATTAAGTGCTTAAGGAGAAATGCAATGCAAAATGCAAAATGCACTAAGGCAGGTGCTAAACTAGGTGTGAAATTGTACCACCCTAGCGAGTACGTACAATTTACGACGCTACATTTAGCCCCCACTTTAGCAGTCATATGAGTACTATGTGCATATGCAAGCTAAAGTATAGAAAAGTAAACATCATTTGAAAAAGGATATATCCATAAGTCGTCGGACGAAGCCCCCAGTGGTATCTGCAGTACACAGTTAGGAACCGCACCCTACAAAACAAACGTTAGATCACAAAATCACCTAATGCTTACTAAGGAAAGTGATGAAATTTGTGAGTAGCTATATGCCCCCCCTTGTTTCGACTTGCTTATTAGGGAGGTGAAACAGGGTAGCATGTTTACTTGTGACAAATTGTGTAAGATAGTATTGATGAGGGGTGTTCACTAAATAGGCTTCATCAGAGCACTTTTTGGAACATCCCGAGAGTAGGAGAAGGAAAATACGATTCCAATGCAACCAACGGCTCGAAAATTGCATCTCCCAAACTCAAGTTATGATAAAATGAATAATAGAGGAAAAATTAGGGTTTCAAAGAGTAAGAATAAACAAACGAGAGTATATACTTCGAAAGTGACACTTGTATTCGTCACTTTGTCGATTTCAGGATACTATTCAGTGCAACGGAGCCCACCTAGCTATCATCATGTCTTCACGACGACCGGAGCGTCCCACGAGGATCGAGATCCTGCGCCAGGCCGTGATCGACGACGAGCCACTGGACGAGGTGAGTTGACTGAACGTTTGACTGTTGATTTTTCGCATGTTTGACTTTTCTGTGATCGTATGCGAGCCTTGAAGGCTGACCCGAGGCCCACCCAGGGCGCCATGGTCCCTGTGGGGCGCCCTGGTCCCCCCAGGGTGCCATGGTCCCTGACAGGGGCGCCATGGTCCTTGACAGGGCGCCATGGTCCCTGACAGGGCGCCATGGTCCCCAATCAGGGCCTGGCGAGAGGTTTCAGGGCTAGCATATGATGTGCGACAGTTTGCATTTGCGATTTCGATGATTGAGTACTGATTATGGTCATGTTTTCGTGTTGCAGGGTCTCCCGTACATGAGAGAGCATACAGCGGGACATATTCTTCGCACATTGTGAGATCAGATTCCACGGCTGACTCAGTCAGAGAGAGACACACTATCGATTGTAGGATTGTGGTACGTGGTTCTCATGCCGGCCATTCGATTTCATCCTGCGATGCTGATGGCACTGATGGAGCGATGGGATCCTGACACATGCACCTTTCACCTTCCAGTAGGAGAGCTGACGGTCACACTTGAGGATGTGTACCGTATACTTCATCTTCCTATGAGAGGAGCGACAGTTACATACGCGACCAATCGGTCAGCGAAGGATCATCAGAGAGAGCAGATGTATTGCATAGGGAGAGTCATGCCGAGCGAGATGAGAGGTCGCATCATGGTCAGCTGGCTCTTACATCCTACAGGGGAGGTACCACTTCTGAGACGTCTTATGATAGCCATCATAGCACTAACCGTCTGCCCTAATGGGCGAGGGACACACATGCATGGGGGTCTCACATGGTGTATCAGAGCGATGGAGAGACACCGAAGAGTGTATGCTTGGGGTCGGAGTATGCTTGCACATCTTTATCACGACCTTGAGGAGTATGTATTCGGACAGGGGTGCAGTTTGATGACATGCACACTTCTGCAAGTGTGGATCTTAGAGCACTTCACATGCACCAGGCCTGTCGGCTTTCCACTGAGTACAACGAGCGAGCGACCTAGGGTGTTCGCTTATCCACTTACCAGCGAGTGGAGGTTTGGAGATTTGCTATATTGGAGAGTGAGTTTTGATAGACTGACAGCCGAGATGATAGTGTGGAGACCCTACCTGCTGATGCACAGATGGGATGGTATGGAGAGACAGTTAGCATGTCTACAGAGGAACCGCCTACTGCGAGGACAATATGCACACATCATAGTCCCATTCTACTTTGACCGAGTACGGAGGCAGTTCAGACTAGAGCAGTGTGTTCCAGCTGATGTGCCCATCTATACTCGACACTCATGGGTCCTTCCCAGACCTGGAGCAGTAGCGAGACCGACGGTAGATGATATCGAGACGACAGACCTAGAGGGATCTGATCAGGATATAGTCACTGATTATTCTGCAGAGCCTGGAGCACAGCGCAGATATGTTTCATGGTTTATGAGATCATATCCGGGTCCTATCTTTCCACCAGATCATCCGACAGGCTATCCAGGCCCATGGAGACATGGAGATCGAGACAAGGACGAGGGATCCAGGTCAGAGGAGCCAGAGGAGGGAGAGGGTCATGAGGAGGCGGGAGATCCTGATCCACCTACAGGTGATCAGCCCAGTGAAGAGGAGGAGGAGGAGGAGGATGCAGATAGAGAGGAGGACGAGGAGGATGCAGGTGATGATGCAGATGAGGATGAGGGTGAGGATGATGAGGAGGAGGACGACGAGGAGGATAAAGATGATGAGGAGGAGTCAGATGCAGCTCCCCACCATTTAGGAGACGATACCATAGCTCTAGATCCAACTCTTATTCCCCAACAGGGGGAACATGAGGCGATACGGAGACCTGTCACTAGTATCGTCCAGCCTACACCCATCGTGGATAGAGTATTCGAGCGAGGGGAGCCTAGCGGTTCCCAGGCACAGATGCTACCATATCACGATCCCTACTGGCGCGAGGGAGATCCAGGTATAGTAGGTTTATATTGATTGATTAATGCTTTGATGATATAGAATGGTACTAACAAAAATCTGTTCTACTGCCACAGCTAATGTGCAGGAATGGCGTTCCTTGATTCAGCAGGCAATGACAGACATTTCCATGATAGCACAGATCCCCAGTTCCTCACAGATTGCCTATAGGCCTCAGGGGAATGCGGGTCGGCATGAGGATCTATTTTTCCCATTCTGAGTACAGGTAGATATATGGAGGGAGAGAGAGAGAGTCCTATCAGAGGACCTCCAGCAGGCGCGACAGAGAGAGAGAGTCCTATCAGAGGACCTCCAACAGGCACGGCAAGATCTAGCAGCGGCTCAGACCGAGGCTACCACCTATCATGCGATCCTTATGGATAGGGATCGTAGGAGTTCCTCTCGGAGTCACTCACGATCTGTATCACGCTACACACCCATGGGTCCACCTTCACGGCCAGATCAGGAGGGAGCATCTAGTCGACACTCTCTAGCCACTAGCCGTAGGGATAGGAGATGATTTTATGATGTAGGAGAGAGGTCACATTTTGGATGTGCAGTGACCTATGTTTGTATACGATCCACACATATATATGTATATATACATGCTTCTCTTTTGTCTCAAATGTGTTATGCTTAAAACAATGTATATTTTGTTTTGATTAAATCTAATACATTTGGTAAATGTACATGTATGTTCAGAATTTAATTTCCATGTGATTGATTTCTCAATGCTCCATGATTAAATTGATACATGTGTGACTTAATTAAAATATTTAATCAAGTACAACATTGATGATAAGGAAGAAATATGCATTAAGTCTAAGAATCATATAACTAATGTGATTTAATTTTGAACTTAAACACAACATGATACGATTCTACTTAACACATAAAGACATTGTATAATATGCTAGCATAACGGGAATGTAAACCTTTTACAATTTGCATAAATGAATTCAAGACAAACTATAAAGTAAGAAAACACGCTTGTCAGGAACGAAGCAATATAGATTAAACATCATAACATTTAATTCTATTTTGCTTTAATTAAGAAATACTAACATATTATCCAATGTTGAAGAATTGAAAAGAAGATAGGTAAGAAATGAAGAATTAAGCATAATATCTACGCAAGTGCATAGCATTGATAGGTTCTTTAAGAGGCATACCATCTACATCCGCTATTTTGTAAGCACCTGATCCATAATCCTCAATAACGATATATGGTCCAAGCCAATTAGGACTAAATTTTCCCTTTTCGGCTGGTAAGGCATTCACATTGCGTTGATTCTCATAAAGGACTAAGTCACCTACTGAGAAGGAACGTTGAATAACCTTATCATTATAGCTTCGTTGTAGAGTTTTGTGATACGCTTGAATATGCTCAAGAGCGTTTATGCGCTGTTCATCAAGCATCTCAAGCTGTTGAAGTTGTTGTTCTCTATAAGAGTCATCATCTACTATACCTTTAAGAGAAACCCTAAGTGATGGAATTTCTAATTCTAAGGGCATAATAGCGTCAGCACCATAAACAAGATTATAAGGAGTAGTTCCCGTAGCAATTCGTACACTCGTTCGGTAGGCCCAAAGAGCATAGATTAGCTGGTTACTCCAATCCTTACCATGCTTATTCACGGTTTTACGAAGAATTTGTTCAATTATCTTATTGGATGATTCGGCTTGACCATTTGACTGAGGATAATATGGTGTAGAAAATCGATGTTTGATATGATACTTCTCGAGGAATTTCTTCACGTCCTTGTTCTTAAACGATGTCCCATTATCTGAGATAATAGTGGAAGGTATCCCAAATCGAGAAATAATGTTTTCTAGGAGAAATTGACAAATCACTTCAGCAGTAGTAGAGCGAAGGGGAATAGCCTTTACCCACTTCGTAAAGTAATCTGTTGCGGTTATAATGAAGGTGTGTCCTTGAGATGAAGGAGGAGATATTTTTCCAATAAGATCCAAACCCCATGCGGAGAAAGGCCAAGAAGCTACTTGAGAACGAAGTTCTTGGGCAGGAGCATGAATCAGATTATTGTGTTGTTGACATTGATGACATTTCTTAACAAATGAAAAGGAATCCTTCTGCATAGTTTGCCAATAGTATCCCATACGAAGCAATCTATGAACCAAGGATTTGCCCCCAAAATGCCCCCCACAGGCACCTGAATGTGCCTCTTCAAGAGCGATAGGGATTTCCGACTTGTTAAAACAACGAAGGAGAAGACCATCGTAACCTCTTAGATAAAGGACATTAGAAAGGATGATATATCTAGCAGACAGCTTGCGGATTCTAGCTCTAGTGTTCCTATTAGCAGAATCAGGAAAGGTACCATCGGTCAAATATCTTATGATATGCGAGAACCATTCATCTGAATCTACAAAGTCACAACATGTTACCAAGCTAGAATTGTCTTCAATAGCTGGAGAAATAAGATTGTGAATAACGAAATTAAGATCGACCATAGGGTCCTCTAAAGATACTAGAGAAGCCACACAGGCCATTGCATCCGCATGTCGATTATCTTTTCGAGGAACGGGTTCCATGGTATAAGAATCAAAATTTTGTAATAAAGAGATAGCAAGGTCTTTATATTATGATAATTTGTCTTGTTTTGCTTGATACATTCCTGTTACTTGTCTTATAATCAATTGCGAATCTCCATAGATATGTATGTGTTTTATATTCAGAGCTAAGGCTGCCTTTATTCCTACTATAAGAGCCTCATACTCAGCAATGTTATTGGTACATAGGAAATTTAGACGATATGATAAGGGAATGGGTTTCTTTGTAAGAGAAACTAGAACAACACCTGCCCCCGATCCCGTACGACACTTAGAGCCATCAAAGTATAACTCCCAAGTTTCATCTTTCTCTATAGAAAGAATGAAGTCATCAGGAAAGGATTCAGGGTTAGGGAAGGAGAAAGGCGAAGGGGCCTCAACTAAGTGATCGGTCAACGCTTGTCCTTTAATTGCTCTTTGTGAAATAAATTTAAGGTCAAATTCAGTTAACATCATAACCCACTTAGCTAGACGTCCTGATAAATCAGTTTTAGAGAAAAGATGCTTCAAAGGATCAAACTTTACCATGACGTGGACTTCTGAATTTAAAAGATAATGTCTCAATTTCTGAGTCGCAAACACCACGGCCAAGCATTGTCTTTCTATCGCAGAATATCGGGTCTCATAATCGAGTAAGGTACGACTTATGTAATAAACCGGACATTCCTTACCATCTTTATCATGTTGTGCTAACAATGCTGCGAGAGCATGAGAGGAAGCAGTTGTATACAGGAGAAAGGGTTTAGAAGGTTCGGCAGGTTGAAGAATAGGAGGGCTAGCCAAATACACTTTTAAATCTTCAAATGCTTGCTGACAATCTTCATTCCACTGAAAAGTGATATCCCTTTTAAGAAGTTGAGTAAAAGGAAAGGTACGATCCGCAAGTTGAGAAACAAACCTACGAATAGCTTGAATCTTTCTTTGTAAGCTTTTAAGTTGAGAGACATTTCGAGGAGGTGGCATGTTAACAATAGCATCTATTTTCTTAGTGTCCACCTCAATCCCACGATGCGAAACTATGAACCCTAATAGTTTTCCACTATCCACACCAAAAACACATTTTCGAGGATTCAAGCACATGTGATATTTATGAATTCTTTCAAGGATTTGATGAAGGATTTTAACATGATCCATGCGAAGAAAGGATTTAGCCAAAATATCATCAACATAATCCTCTAAAATCTTATGCATATAATCATGAAAGATAAGGGTCATCGCTCATTGATAAGTTGCACCGGTGTTTTTAAGTCCAAAAGGCATCATTATCCAACAAAACGTACCCCAAGGAGTGGTGAAAGCAGTTTTGAATTGATCTTGAGGGTTTATGAAAATTTGACTGTAGCCTGAAAAACCATCCATGAAGGATAACAAGGCATGTCCTGCCGTAGAATCAACTATCATGTCAATGTTTGGAAGAGGGAAATCATCTTTTAAAGAAGCCTTATTTAGATCCCGAAAGTCAGTACACATTCTTATTTTGTTGTCTGGTTTAGCCACAACGACAATATTTGAAATCCATGGGGAATAGTCAATAGGGCGGATAAATCCAGCCTCCAATAATTTTTCAATCTCAGCCTTAACAAGCAGAGCTACCTTAGGATTCATTTTTCGAATCTTTTGTTTCACGGGATTAGCATCAGGAACTAAGACAATATTATGAGTAACAATCTTAGGATCTATACCAGGCATGTCAGAATATGTCCAAGCAAAGATCTCAGGGAATTCATGCAATAGTTCTTCATATTGTTTCTGTTCCTCTTCATCCAAACATTTCCCAATTTTAATAACTTTCTCTTTGTTACAAGGATCCATCTTAACATCAGTGGTGTCACTTATGAGAAGATTACTTTGTTGAGGAGTATCCTTTAACTGAGGGAATTCTTTCACAATCTTATCGTTATCAATCTCTTTTCCAAAATAAGCTTCAGTGTTCAAACAATAAGGGAGTCCCCTATTGTGATGATAACGAGGAAGAGTGTCATAGGCTCCCAAGAACTCAGCTAAAGCATCGTCAGTGGGGAAGATATCCAGAGCACAATCACCTGAAGAATCCTCATCAATATAATCAGGGTGTTGTATTGACAAAGATGTAGAGATAGCATTAACACTAATGCATGGTCTTTTAGAAGCTTTAGTACGTCTGCAGGGATTATAGCCAAGTCCAAAGGCATAATGTTGAAAATTAGTCTCTAGAGGAACTCTTATCCCTTGTTCATTAGCACCACAACCTTTTCCATGATACCCATGCTTAGCAAAAATGCGAAAACCACGACCATAACGATCAGCCATTTCAGGAAGAGAGGGTGGTTTTTCATAAGACAAAGAATCAAACTCTTCATAATTATAAATGTGAGGAGAAGAAGTTTGAGAAGCGGCCACAAAATTATTACTCATAGATTCAGGTAAGGTTGACTGGTTTTTAGTTTCTTCTTTCTTTTCAACTTTGTGATTTTCAGCTTCTTCCTTCTTTTCAACTTTAAGTTCTCTAGAAGGAACCTTATATTCACCTACAAAGGTAGGGTTAAAATCAAGAGATCCCCAATCATCTTCTGCGAGAACCTTCTCAGGATCAAAATCCTTTTTATGTGTAGTTTCAAGTCGAGAAGGATCTTCTTCAGGAGTTCCAGACTCATCCAAAGAATTTTGATTATCGGAGAGCGAAGACTCATCGATAGGTTTCTTGTTTAAAGAGTCATCACTAGATGAGGATGGCTTAGAAGAATCTCCTTTGGAATTAGATGTTTGAAGACAAGCTTGAAAATTAGTATCACCTATCAAAGTATATGTCTTATTGTTATAAACGAATTTAAATTGTCTATGCAATGTAGAGGGGACAGCTTGCATGCTGTGAATCCAAGGCCTCCCTAATAACAAGTTGTATGTTAAATTTCTCGGCATAACATGGATGGGAGTAGGCAAAGTAACAGGTCCCACTGTCAGAGGTAAGGTGATGATACCCAATGAAGTCTTAGCCACATTGTCAAAGCCACGAATGGGACGAGAGTCAGGCTCGATAAGAGATGTATCCACATTCATCTTATGCAATAGATTAATGCTACACACATTAAGGCCAGAGCCATTATCTACTAGTGTTCGTCTTATAGCAGTGTCTTTCATGACAACCACAATCATCAAGGGATTATATTGTTGTTGAATTTCACTGGTAGGCAACTCATCTTGGGTAAACACAATTTGAGCTTTAGGATTCATCACAAAGTTAACAAAAGATACTATATTACTAGATGTATTCGGTGGAGGAACATTCAAATCTTTCAAGGCATCTTGTAACATTCCATGATGAGCGGAAGAAGTTTGAATCAAATCCCAAAGGGATATCTTGGCAGGGGTAGCTTTAAGTTGTTCTATGAGATCATATTCCTTACCCATAACTTGTGAAATACGGGGAGCTTGAGGAAGAATTGGTTGAGGATTAGGAAGAGAGACTGGAATAACAGGAGGAGGATTAGGTTGCTTATTATTTCTGGTATGATAAGTATGGGCAACCGCATGATAACTCTCTCTAGTTATTTGCTTAGCATAATTGTAAGGACTTATAGGTTTTCTTCCTTGTACGGTGATGATTGGTTTATTCGGGGTACGAAAGGAATCATGATAATACCTTCCTTGAACAGTAAGGAGAGGCATTTCAGGAATTTGAAAGGTGGGAGAAGGATAAGCACCTTGGAATTCAAAGAGAGGCTTGTTATATTCATTCAAATTTATCATGTTAACCAATTTAGAGGTCTTGTTTTTGTTTATAGGTTTCGACAAAGCCACAAAGTCATCAAGAGCATCATCCAACAAAGCATGATCATATCGGTTAAAAGGTTTATCTTTTGATTCAAAAGTAGACATCTCCTCATAGAGGGGATTATTGAAAACAACCATGTTACTAGATTCAGGGGAAGAGTGGATAGGAATGTATCCTTGAGAGGAATCATTCGACTTATCTTTCTCATCACACCTAAATGGCATAGTAACAAGGTTTATGAGTTTTTGGTAAAATGAAGGTTTGGCATCCTTAGGGTTTAAAAACTCATCTAAAGCTTCATCTAATTCATCTTGGCTATACTCATAATAATCATCAAAAGCATGAACATTTTGCAAATAAAAATCTGACATTTTGAAAAGATTGCATAAAATTTAAACACACAATGCAAAGAAACACACTTTTTTTTTTTTTCTTTTTCTTTTTAATGAAATGAAAACACACTAAATCTAGATCTAGATCTAACAAATGCAATGCAAGAGGAAGCAATGATAGATTCATGTCGGGTTCACCAAAATGTGTAGGGGAAAAAATGAGACTAGGTTAATCATACCCTAATCCTACCTTTTGACACACATTACGGAATACGAAAGAGCCTAGAGATATCGCACAATTGGCTACTTCTTTTGGTGAAAGAGAGAGCCACGGGATATCTATTAGGATTTCTATTCCCTTGTTGAAATTGTAAGATCAAGTAATGCAAGTTCAAACCCTAATCCCAAAATGCAAGTATGAACTAATAACAAGATTGCAGAATTGAGATTAAACAATGAACAACTGTAAATATAAGTATGAAATAAGAATGCAGATATGTACCCGGAGTCAAAATCGGACTGAAAATGTTCGGGACGGGGGCGCGGGCACCACTGTCCTGAAAACTGCACCGGAAACTGTTGTTCTGCACTCTGAAACACTGTCGGGAAACTATCCGCAAGCTGTCTGTCCGGAGGACCAGGGCGCCCAGCGCCTTTGTCCCAGGGACCAGGGTGCCCAGCGCCCCTGTCCTGGCAGGACTAGGGCGCCCAACGCCCCTGTCCCAGTCTTCTGCTCTACAATTTCACACAGAGTGCTGTCTCAACCTTCTCTCTCCGGATCTGTATCCCGCAACGTCGTCCGAATCCCGAAACCTGCAATAATATCTGAAAAAGGGGGAGGGGCGGCTATATAGGGTTTTGCCTTAGTCAAACCCCCGCTTCAGTGATTTCCACCTCCACGAATAGCCAAGTTGTTTTGTAAAATGTATTGTGTGTGCAGACGGTTATCTGAATCTCTACTCATGTTTCCAAGCTCCACCTTGGTGACCTCAAAATCCTCTGTACTGACTTCTTTATCTTCATCCTTGGGCTTGTATGAGGCAATCTCGACAATCCACTTTCTAGTTCCTTCATCGCTATCTAGGCGAGTAGTTGTTTTGAACCTTTTTGGCTTGGGGCCCTTCTTTGTGTATTTAACCACCATGTCCTGAATTGGAATGGTCACAGGAATGAAACTCCGCTTTTTATTTACTGAGGTGGTTAACCACTTAGGAGTTACGCTCGAACTGGCCATTCCCCCGATCACTTTAGAGGGTAGCGTCATGGCTAGGGTGACTGCATGGGAATCCATGGCATTAACGATATCGCTATCAAGATCTTCAACTTCAAATATTTGAGCATCAAGAATTTTATCCTTCGCCTTTGCCTCTTTGGTTTGGTCCATTCTTTTCTACGCGACACTTCATGACCTGGTATGTCGAGGAGCAGGGAAGTCCAAAGCCGGGTTAGGCTTGTGCTTAATATGAGATGACTTTTTATCCTTACCTGCATGAACAAGCATAGAAGCAAGATTAGAAAAAGACTTTGGTGAACGCAGAGTAACCTCACTATTTCTCATGGATTTAGACTTGGTGCCTAATTTCATTGCTCTTTTCCTTCTAACCCATTCTGCAGTTCTCTCCAACACCCTTTCTATTTTTAGCTGAATATTGTCTTCTTCTTCCTCATCCCAGTTGATATAGGACACTTCGATTTTAGCTTGAGCTATGTATCGAGGTTCAAACAACTCTAGATAGTCTTCCTCAAGCCCATTTATGTCAAGTTTTAGCTGCAGCGAAATAACTTGTTCCAGCACCATTCTCATGTTTTCCCTTTTGAAAATCTCGAGTTCATCACTGCAGTCTTCCCATAAGTCTTCTAATTGTGGAATTGGGAGATACGGCATTAGACCAAGACTTCGGGAGAAACTCTTATTATCAAAACCTTTTCTTTCGTGATACAATGAGAAATTAAAGTTTTTCAAATCCTCCCCAATGCTCAAAGCGTCTGACATCGAACTACAAGATAAAGTCCCCAACTGAATAGGGAAGTGATCCTTCCCATCTATCCCTGGGCTGTGCCTTCTTAATCACTGTAGACAACTGCCTTCAAACCTCTACTAAGACAAAGCAATCTGAACATAAACGAGGAAGCTTAAAGGGCTCTTCCTCAAAACCACCTACTCTTATGTAGCTAAAGCGAGGGAACTGGATAAAGAAGCTACCAAATCTCTTCACCAATGCCTATGCATCCTCAGATATCCTCCTTGCTTTCATGTTCTTTAGTTTGTAGCAAAAATCTCCCAAGAAGGCATTATGTACCCTCCTGAAGTCTTGCAAGGCATTATCTTTTTGTAACATTGGATAAAAATTATATACAAAGATCTCTCCTTCTCCTTCAGTGAGCTGCCTAGGTATCCCCACTATCTCCTTAACACAGGCCAGACAATATATCAGGTATGAGGACATGAATAAATTATGTTTAAATTGTTTGGCCATACTTAGCTACTCCCTCATGGAATCAACAATCAACTTTGCCCAATCGAGGTATTGTTTTCCTTCTAATACCAGCTGCACATAGCAATAAATCCAGTCGTCTAAACTGTAGGCTTCCGCCGAGCCTCTGACTCGGTGCAACAGTAACATGACATCATGAATGTGAGGAAGCATATGGTTTCTTGTTGGGATTCTTGGGCAATCTTGAACCACCCCTTTGGGGAACCTTCAACCAATATTTTGCTACATTATTCCGGTGCTCGACCCTATCAGAGTTGAACTCCGTGATGGATTGTGCGGGAGAAAAGTTTGAAAAATGGTAGTCGGGGAGTCTAAAAACATAGGAAATTACCTCGCGATTAATGGCAATGAGGGTTTCATCATTATCTCTCCTGATAGTCTCAGCAATTGGATCATACCTAGTAATACATTCTCTAACCAGTTCTGGGCAAGGGACAACTGGGAGAAAGGCTGCCACTTCTATGAGACCACTACTCAGAATTTCCAGACCAAAAGAACCATCGATCCCCTTGAAGAACCTTTCTTTTAAAGCTTCAAGATTTCCCCCCTTTAAATTCGTGTCACTGACTGTAGGCTCTGTACATGCAAGACTAAAAACATTCCCAAAAAGGTGCAACATGGACTTCATAACTCGTAAATGACCAGCCTTATTTTCTCAACAAATTCCACTATGAGAGAGGAAATGCAGGTAAAAACCACTGGAGAGGGCAGAAAACAAACTCACCTTCACAGTTGAGAGCAATCTGGTGACTACCAGCAAACAAACCTTCTATCCAAGAAAAACGACTCCACAGCAATGAAGAACAAATTTTCAAAGGATTAATTCCTTCATACCTTATAGCAAGAACAATGATACGTACTTATTAAGTGCATTAATCGCAATCATCAGTTTGAATGTGCTGAGCTTGTGGATTGGACATCGCACACATGCATTGAATGCATGGTAGCGTTTTTGAAGTAACCGCCAGTTCTCGAAATGATTACTTGCCTCGGAAACTTAAACAATCGATGTCACCCAAGATATGGTTCACCCTTCCTCTTATTTGGCAATAAGTATACCATCATATCCTTTAGCCCATGGGACCCACCTGATTGAACACGCATGAACAAATTGAACAAACTTCACTGGGGTTCAAGTAGTTCAAAATGTACACCACGCCTAGGAAAATTCTCTTCTGAAAGGATTGACTATGTTAAGTGTTGTTGACCTTTTGAACCACATTGAACATGTTGAACATCCCCGAACCCTTTGAATTAGGTTCAAGTAGTTCACCACCTGGAGAGAGATGATATAACATGTCGCCGAACACGACCCGTAAAAGAACTGCTGCAAAAAACACTTTGAGCAAATGTTAGTATGAAAACCTCCTAGATTCCTATGAACCTGCGGAACCTAAATGAACCTCATGAACCTGCTTCAAAATGGTTCAATGAGTTCACGGGGTACAAAATTGATCATTAAACTTGGCATTTCCAATTTAAAAACAATCTATAAGCGGATTAAGGTTTTGGACAGAGGAATTCCAAGAAAAGCGAGGACTTCAAATAAAATTTAATCCTGTTATTAAGGATAAATGACGCGGTAACATTATTGTAGATTCTGAATGTGTTACTCTCATTGTCAATGGGCGCCGTCTCAAGATCTATAAGCGACCTCTCTCTAAAAAGACTTTTGTTTGCAATTTGGGGGAAAGATTTCAATATTGCTCCTTTTATCACACCGGGTTCCAATTAGGGACTTTGTACATTAAAAAAAAAAAATTGTAATAAAATATCCAACAATGAAAACATTTGGGCATTGTTGGCCAGTTATGCTCTAAAAACCAATTTTTTGACGAACACTCACTGTTAAATAATCCTAGAGGTGAAAATCGAGTTTTTGGCACCTCTAGGTGGTATTCATTGAAAACCGCATTCACGGCATCCTAATTTCGTACATAAAAAAAACAAAACATACTTGAAGAGGGAAGCCTACGTGTCACTTGTCCACCCTGGCATGTTCTTTGGGTCTCCCCTTCTTTCTTTCTCATGGGTGGTTCTCTTCGTGTCTTTCCTGTGACAAAAAGTTTAAAGTTCTCTTTACTCCTTCCATGTGGCGTTTCTCTCCTCGCTCTTTCCAGATCAGCACTCTTGTTTATGCAGCCGTGCATTTTTGTGCTTGGACCCCTTCTCCTTGGTTGGGTTTTCTCGGTCACCTATTTTCTTCTTGTGCCGAATCCACTTTGGGTGGCTTCTATGCCTTTTCGGCAATCACATCATCATATCCACGTGCTTCAACCACCTAACACCGCGTCATTTTGAGTGGCCTTCCTGGTGGGGTTCGTTGGCCTTAGATACTCATGCTCTTCTGGCCTATCACTTCCATGTCCTCATCTAGCGACCTGTACTCTTTGGTGTAGGAGCACCTAAGGTTTAGTCAATGTGTCAATTTGGGGTTTTCAGTCTTAGGACTTAGGGTTAGGTTTATTTTGATTCAATGAGGTATGTTGAAACCATTTGTAATGTTATTTCATGTTTTTGGGCCTCTTTGTCAAAACTGGAGTCATGATTTTCAAATTTGTAAAGTTGCTCAAAATGTTTTCATTTTTGTTATTGGGATAAGTTATACCGATAAGATGTCATTGGGGTAAAAGTTCTCATTACTGTTATCAGGATAGGTTAAACTGATAAGGGTATCATTGTGGTTATCGGGATAGTTTATACTATCATTTTTGCAAAAATCTGTTTGACCGACTTCGAATAGTTATTCTGGTAAGGTATCAATATTGGCATCGAGATAGTTAACCCGATAAGCATCATTGTGGCGGAAAGTTATCATCGGAATAGCTAATCCGATAAGGTTGTCATCAAGATAATTTACACTATCGGGATTGCAAAATGTTGTCTAGCCAACTTTGATGGGTTATTCCGACAGGCATCCACATGTCTCCATCGGTATAGCTATACCGAAATTAGTGACATTGGGATAGGTTTCTTCTATCTGGATGACTTAAAATTGTTGTTCCGCCTTCATGTCTTATTCCGATGAGAGATCAAAGGTCATGATTGGAGTTATCATTCTGATATCGGTACCCAATGTTGATTTAGCAGATCGACATTGCTATTCCGACACCTCTATTCGATAATGATTTATCAAGTGTGGAATTTGAACTGTCATGCATTCCAACGGTCACAACAGGAAAATTCAAATTCGGTATAAATTGTATGAGCAACAGATAAAGAATAGAGGTAGAGAGGCAAAAAGGGAGAACTGGGAGAATTCTGCAATGTTTTTTAGACTGTTCACGGGGTTGCTTGGGAGCTAGGCTAACTAGGGTTCTAATAGAGAATTGATAGTTTCTCCTGTTTGGTTGTCAGAACACCTTGAAACTTGGTGTGAGGATCCAAGAGGGGTGAGTGGACACATAAGCTTAGTTGAATTCTGAATATTTAGGTTGTGGCAGAGAGTCCCTGTAAGGGTATTCTGTGTTTTGAAAGTTGTGTGTCTGTTGAAAGGAGTTTTTGTATTGCATCACTCTTTGACTTCCACGTGATTAGGACTTGTTGCCTTATCTAGCAGTCATGATGGTGCCCCAATCCATTTGCACATGCTTCGCTCCAACTCTCCTATCCGCACACAACAAATGACAATATTGAGGTTTATTTTGATTTTCTTGTATGTTCATTGATTGTTTTTATTTTTTTTGATGAATGGTGAGTTTCCTTGCAGACGACCCTTGGCTTAGTTGGTGGGAGTACAAGTTCTTGACTTGTTTCTTAGTCATTCCTATTGATTTCTCATCTCCTCCACTGTACTTTGCCATTACTCCCATGAACTTGCCATAATTGCACCTACTACTTCACCATTCAAATATGTTTCACCCCAAGATTTCCCATTTACTCATTTCCATTCCATTCCGTTAACCCTAATCAGGTTGCATTTTTCGGTTTTGACGATTGTTTCTTTCTATTTCATCGTTGCTATTTCTTGGTAAATTCATGGCAGGAGACAAAACACCACGATATGAACCCACCTCCCTAAAAGGTTTGAGAAAGACAAGGGAACCTTTTGAGGAGTTTAAAAAAGCCAAATGGAATGTGTACTTTAAGAAACTATGTGGGTTTCATGAAGATGTTATAGAGGAGTTCGCAGAGAATTTCAGAAAAAACTAGGTGACTATTAGGGGCTTGCAATTTCCTGTTACGACCTTGATACTGTCATAGAGGTCACAGGGTTATTGCAAACAAGAGGAGTATTTTCTAGAAACATCCCATAGGACCATCGACTTGAAGCTAGTGAGAGCCAAATTTTTGGAAAGAGGAGAATTTGTTGAAGTAGTACAAGGGCAGGGGACAAAGTTAGAATGTCTCCCCAAACCGTGGAAAGAAGTTGCTAGGTTGATCATCTAGTATATCACTTGTGAAGGGAGGTATGTTTATGTTTTTTCCCACCACTTTAGGTTAATGTTGCATCTCCGAAAGGGTTTGAATGTTAATTTGCCTTATTTTCTTCATCATTCTTTGAAAAAAAATAAGTAAAAATGTTCAAAAAGGGAAACCCAACTCTCTGGCTCACCATGGATTAATAAAGCTATTATTGAAAAGAGAATAATAATAGAATTGTAGTTACTTTCTCCCCCAAAGAGATTGGGACTTCTTTGTGGCCCAAATTAATGCCACTAATTCTGAGGAATATGAAGAAATGGAATCCTCTTATGAGCCATCTGATGAATAAAAACCTCCTACTCAAGAACCCCTATCTAAGCCTGATAACGAAGAAATTGAGTTTGAAGAAAATGTCAAACAACCTAAGACAATACCCTCAAAGGGCAGGAGTTCTAATAAATCCGCTAAAACCTCCACACCCTCAAAAGACAAGGCTTCACATAATGTGAGAGTGACTAGGAGTGCTAGTTCTACACCTCAACAAGATTCTACCCCTAAGTTAACAATGGGTATCAAAACAACAGTAAAAGTTGCAGCTACTAGAGCTTCTGGTTCAAAGACAAGAAAAAGGGAATTGAGTCATACCCCACTAGCCAGTGATACAGTCACTTTGGAAAAAGTGAGTGTTATGCAAAGTAAAAAAATCCTTCTTGTTGGTTTCAGAGATAAACTAGAGGGACTAGGTAAAATAGCTAGCAATTTAGCAGAGCAAGGTGCTAATGATGAACTGCAAGTATTGTCTGAAGTAACCGGGCGAGAGGGTAAAGATGCCAACGAATATAGGAAAACAAAACAGAAAATTAGAGGGAGATAATTTTTTTGATGAATAGGATCTCAATCTAGGTGAAGGAAGTCAGGGCTTTGAAATACCAATTTTAGAAGAAACACTTAAGGAATGTGGCAAAACCACTATAACAAGGGATGCACCCTTAGAAGACATTATTACCGAAAGCATTCCAATATAAAATACTATAACAAAAGATACCCCTATGGATAATGTCATTTTTGAAGAATCTTGTTCACCTCCTCCCATGACAACAGAACAGCCAGTAGACCCTGGTTTTCATAATGAGTCTCCTCCGCACAATATGAATGAAGAAACAAATCCAAATACAAAACCAGAAGGTAATGTTACCCAGGAACAACTAGAAACTGGTGGTAGTCCAATTATTTCTCCTGCGATGCAAACAAAATTGAATACACTGGTTAATAACATGACAGTAGGGGAGAATGCCATCTACGAGCATGAACATGATGTGACAGTTGAGAAGGATGTAGATGATTCTTTTGGACAAGAACAAGAGATACCACTTGATGGGCAAGCTATTCAACTAAAAATGAAAGAGGAAATATGAACTCTTAAGGATTTATTGGGTAAATTAAAAGAGGTAAACAATGTTCTTCATAATCATCTTTAGCTTGCTCAACAGGAAAAACAGACTCATATAGAGGAGATTGCACAACTCAGAGCCAAACTTGACCAAGTAACTATCTATACAGAACTTCATCTGCCTCTTAAAGAGCATGAACATAAAATACAGGAGTTGAAGCAACTTTGGGCTCAAGAATTAACCAACATCGTACAAAGACTATCATCTCTTACTGGTTTGTTGCTCTTTCTTTCTTTCTTTTGCACGAGGACATGCAAAATCCTCAGCTGGGGGAAATGATGAGTGCAAAACTTACCTATTATTTATACCATTTTGTTTATCTTTTACTCTCATGACTATCAACTTCC
This sequence comes from Cryptomeria japonica, assembly GCF_030272615.1. Taxonomy (NCBI): domain Eukaryota; kingdom Viridiplantae; phylum Streptophyta; class Pinopsida; order Cupressales; family Cupressaceae; genus Cryptomeria; species Cryptomeria japonica. The sequence continues at coordinate 1,486,493 of NC_081407.1, read as the reverse complement.
TGTCACGATTTTTTAAGGAAATAGAAATATTTGATGAAACATAAAGGGAAATTAAAACGATTATTTGATACTAAAGTTTTTGATATAATGTCCTACGACCTTTAGCAGCCATATTTAGCCAGTTCTGTTTATATGAAGACAAACTATGTTGTTTTAAAACATATGGTAACTATAGTATATGGCACAATATAAATATGTATACGTGTAGAGACTCATATATGTTATGTAGTCAATATTTTGCTGTAAATCTGAAACTCTTATTATGTGAAAGGTTACTCTGCATGAGCGTGGATTTGAAGTAGTTTAGAATCAACATTATCATCAGGCAATTGAGGAGACGAGGCCCACTCCAAGGTTACCAGGTGATCTTTCATTTTCTGTTGAGTAGTATGCTTTAATTTATTTTAATCTCTATTACGTGTGGTTTGTATTGATTCATTTTATTTTTTTTGTAAGAGTAAGGTTTCGATTGTAGGTTTTCTTTAAGTGTGCTTCTCATTCATCCAGTCATCCAATTTGTGCTTGGTTTCTTTTACTTTTAGTATTAGTGTTCTAAAGTTATTCATCTGTTTCTGAGCATTGTGAAATTCAATTATAAGCCACAATTGAACTGTTATTTCACCAGCCTGTAACAGTCCATGTTGCAGATCGTGGCACAATTGTGACAAGAAATAAAACACTTAGTTTAATCTCTTAATTTCAAAAGTGTGAATAGTTTCATTGCATCCCCACTTAGCTTACTACTCTCATCCCTTCACCAAATAGCCCCAATACCCTTTTAAAGCTTACGAAGTCCCGAATTGACACTTAGGAACAAATTGAGGTAGGCAATAAAGGATCTTTTGGAGAATCGAATAAGTCAATTTAACAGTCTTTTAAGAACAATTTAGTCTCAATTCTCGGTCGCAGTGTTGTCAAATCAGTCCACTCATTTGTTCACAATCTTGGTTTGTCGTCTATTTGTGAGTGTTAGTTGGTATTGGGGATGAGCTTAGTTATCGCCAAAAGGAAGAGCTCTTGCCAAAACAAGCTCATGAAGTGATTGTCTCTATCATTCATGTTGCTCTAGGATAGTCCATGGAGTTTCAATACTTTCTTAAGAACAACTTAGCCACACAACTTAGCCACTTGTGCACTTGCCTCAAAATTTGAAGATTGCATTCTTTGTTTCTCTGTCTACAACTACATATATACAGTTCTTACACTATATTTAAGAAGTTTCATGATGAATTCCTATTGAAACACCTTCACATTTTTTTCTTTGACATGGGCAAGAGTTGCGAAAGGCCTCCTAGAAATATTCTTCTATTTTATTCTTTTGGGAAATAGTACATTCTTTGATATGGGTGTGTGGACATTGATAGGCTAAACTTGTGAAAGAAGTTGTGGCTATATATGAAAGTTTTAGAGATAGTGAGGTGAGTTTCGATGAAATGTAGCTATTCTAATGAAATCAAAACCATTCTCTTAAAATTACTACAAAAATTAACATTTTTGATATATATTGTTACAATAATTGTAAATGATATTGCCATAGGGACTAAGTAGGCTACTATAGCAACTATGCAAACTATAAGCTTGCAACTTGCTACATATAGTGAACACATCTAACATGAATTGTAGCGCAAGAAAAATACTAGAATATAAATTATTTAGAAATAAATAATGATCACAAATTCATTGCTAAAATATAATATTCTATTATTTTTTATGTTTCTTCAAAGATTGCAAATTAAAAAACAAACTTAAATCATAAAACATACTAAACAAAATAGATCCTTGTTGTGCTTCAAAGATTGGACCCTCCTCCCCATTTGCATGGAAATGATATACTAAGGAGCTTCCTTTAAAAGGTGAATTGTATTATTAAAAAGAATCATTACATATTTCCTTGCAATGCTACTCCTACATCATTTTTTAAATTAATAGCAACAAAACAAGGGTGTTGACCTTATAACAAAATAGTCCAAAGGTAGCTTAAGTAGAAAAAGAAGCCACTAATAGCACATTAACAACATATTAATTTTATAAACTAGTCTTAAAGTTAGAAACATCCTATAGAGTAAATAACTAGCAATAAAGAGTTTTTAAACAAAACAACCAAAAAAATCCCCAAAAATAGCTAGCATAGGGCTAAGCAAAGAGACCACCCGAATATTCAGTAAGGAACTTGAATAGTTCCTTATAATTTTCATCCTCATCACCTACTTTATTGAGCTCCTTTTGTAGAAAAACAAGTGTAGTAACTCGACCTATGCATGACCTTGGAGCTAAACTTAGAGATGCTCACTAGCTTCGTCTCTAGCTTCGACACCTTAACCTTAAGCCCTAAGAACTCCACAACAATAGCATCACATTTAGTGCACATGTGTATCACTATCTCGATAGGCATCACCAGACATGTCCATCAAGTTTACTTTTTTTTTGTCTAAGTCATGAGAATTCTTAGATCGATTGCTTATAGTATTCTTCAAGGTTTCTCCACCCTCCTCAGTTTCATCATACTCATATGTCTCAAACTTATCCTCATTATCAACAAAATTCATGATCTCCTTGTCCTTGGCCATGGGATGACCTGCAAGTCTATTAGATCTCCTAGGTTTAGAACCACCATCATCCCTAGCCACATCCTTTCTATTTTCTTGAGTTGTTCCTTCTTCAGTATCAATATCCTCAATCTTTAAATTGGTCACATTTTCTTCACTTTTTTTGCAAGGGGCAATTTCTTGTTGCCCTTTCTCCTTTTTCCCAAATTTTTGGAAGAGAGGCCATGTTTAAGGTCACATAAACCTTAGGCAACCAAGGTGTTCATAATATGAGGGGTTTTAGGAGTGGATTTTTTGTCATGAGGGGTTATGGGACTAAAAGTAGTGGAGGTGGCAAGTTAGGAGGGAGTCACATTGCTTTCAAAGGGGGAGGCTTTGCCAACACAAGGTTGTTGGAGATGCTTATTCTTACTCTTCTAGCTGCCAAGGGAATCTAAAATAGTTGTGGCCAGAGGGGATTCAAAGAACTGGGGAGGTCCTCAACAACCACAATTGGTTTAGAAGGATATAGGGCCAAATGGAAGTGTCAAAGGCAAAATATAAGCCCTTGGTAAAGGGAAATTGAGGGAAATGGCGTTGAATTTTGTAACATAAGCACCTGCAAGATCAAACAAAAAATGAAGAACACCTTTTACAAATGAGAGTAGCAAAGATGAAGGCTATATTCCTCAAAAGAAAAAATTACAAAATGAATATTACAATGCATAAAGACATGCTTTTTAGAAAGAAAAAAGATGCCCTATGCTAAATTTAAGACAACTATAGCTAAACTAAAGAACCACTAAACGAACTTAAGCTTGTTGTCAATATGTGTTATCATTGATGTCAACCTGTTGTTAAGGAATATAATTTCTTTTTTGTGTTGTCATTGATGATATGAGCTTGGTTGGATGAAGAATTGTTGTATTTGTAGTGATGATGTAGATAGCTGATTGTTAGTTGTTGTCATCAAGATAGCGAACAAATGAATAATGCTTGCAAATGCTCTATGGATGTCCACCTTGGTGTCTAATGTCTACACAGTATATGTGTTGATACACATGATGGTATTGATAATGATTTTGATGGTTTGAGTTATTGATATTAGGATTAGATGCATGGCAATAAAATGGAGATATTGATCTTATGAATAATACTAAGTGAGAAGATGATGGTTTTGGGACACTCTAATCCTTGAAAGCTTGATCAAGTAAGTTGGTGCATAAATATATACTGATGAAGAATTCTTTACATTCCTCTGCATTTGATGATATGGTCTTGTGGAGTTCAACATAATGTTTATGCCCTGTGGACATTGCACTTCTATCTTTTTAGGTCCTTGGTGTTGCAACTAATATGGTTGGTGATTGTCGTTTGTTGATAGTCTGGTAGTCTGTCAAAATTGGTATGGAAAATGCTCTGCATTGATGTTTCTATTGTTGCGGCTTGGGGGACATGTTCTTAAGTTTTTTGCTATGTCTTAGTTCAATTTTCAGATGTGGTTGTTGCTTGTAAGAGGTGATAACAATGTTTAGTGAATGATTGGTTTCTTTGGCTCTCTAGAATGAAGTGTTTTGTATCAGTTTTGTTGTGATAGTATATCCTTGGTGTGTCAAGGAGAAAAAAAATTAGTTGAATGTTTTTGGATGTTCAAGGAACGTCCTTGCATTCTCTACATAATTAAAGGATATCTATTTAATGGTATATTATGTTTGAAATGTGTATTTCATGGTAACTACTTTGGTTTAGCTAGCATAAGTTGTTCTTTTTCTTGCAATGTATTCTTGGGAATCTCTGCTTTCTTTTGAAGATTGTGATGCATTGTTTTTGGATCCTACCTTGGTTTCTGAGGATTCACGTTAGGCTTGTTCATTTGGAAGATATTCTTTGGGCTAGCTAGTGATGCACTACTTGGTTTATCTACACGTTACCTTGTTGCCAATCTTGGAGGATGTAAGATAGTGTATGAATTGTTTGAAAATACTTAGAAAGAAGTGATATGATTTTTTAGGTCCTCTTTATCTCTTGGATTGGATCGCTTTCACCATATTTACGTTTTAGTGGCCAACTTGATAGGACCTATGTTTGTCCTCTTCTCTAGCCGACCTAGTTGATTTTCGCAATGAAGAAGATGGTATATATAGAAGATCAAATCAATGCTTATTATGCGGATCAATGTGAATTTTGTGCTTACATGATTACATCATTTGTAATGTTAGTCGTGCAGTGTAAAGACATAAAAAGTGAGCGATGAATGTTGTGAAGTAGGTTGCTTAGGACAGATTCAAGGACAACTTTGTTGGCAATTGACACTCAATTGGTTGGTTTCACTATGTTGTCATTGATGGAAACATGGTATTGTGTTCTGACTTCATGTTTTGGTTCAGTTGTGTACCGGTAGGCATTTCACAGATACTACACCAACACCGACACCGGCAAGACAGAAGGATTTCTTTGGTAATTGGCAATGCATGCCGTCATGGTTTAGTAAAGGTTATCGGTATTGGAGGCTGACATATCTTGGATCCGACATCGACAATTGGTTCTAATATTTATGCATTTATGTTATCTAGCTGACATGTAATTTGATATTGTATATATCTTTGTAAATCGACATAAGGCATGTAAATTTGTATAGGATATATAAGTCAGTTTGATAGATCATTTTGATATAGACATATGATAGGAGATTATGGATATGCGAATATAATATGATGTGAAATATATCAGAGAGATCATGTATGTGAGGAAATTCATGTAAGGGTTATTCTGGTAAAGGGTTTAGGGTTTCGGACTGGAATAGACAAAGCTTAAACCGAAACTGTATTCTGGCATAGAAGATGCTATCTTAGCAGTTCAACACTTCTCCAGATTGTAGTCTGGATCTTTGTGTATTCTAGATCTTTATGGATATGTTCTGAGCAAGATCTAGTATCTTTCATAGACAATCATTTATGTCAATGGAAGATTAGGGTTTTTATCGAAGGTTAAAAGGTTGAATTGACTTCATTATTGATCACCTTGCATTCAGAGCGACTTCAGAGCGATTCAGAGCGACTAAGAGCACAAAGGCAATTTAGAGCGACTAAGAGCGATCAAAGCCAATTTAGAGCAATCAGATTTCTTCTTGAGCGATTTCACTGGCGTATGAAAGAATTTGTTGGAGGATTTTCACCGAGAGCGATATAAAGGTATTTATCTTTAAACATGGAAGCAAGATCATCATCTATTCCCATTTTTATTGCAAACCCGACTATAGTAGAGGTCAAGGACCACCCTAGGCCAATTTTCAAGTGGTATCCACATGTGGCTACCCTAGAAGATTCGGTTGGAGCATTTTATTGCATTCCAAAAGGAGTTGTATATGTAGAGGATGTTAGGGCATATATTCACTGTCACATTGAGGACTTGGGAACTTCTGAAATTAAGGGCATGTATATGAGTGAGCTGATGGGAGAATCTGGAAAGCTCAAACTGACATACAAGCATATTGAAGACCTAGGGTTTACCGACATTCTAGATATTCCAAAATTTGAGGATGAGATAACCAGATATGTTTTGAGTAGAGTACATGGGGAATTTATATGGTTAAACAAACCTTACAAAATTACCAAGGAAGCCATTCGGGCAATCACTGGTTTACCATTGGTTGGGCAACATCTAGACAAGGTTTCACATGATTTCATGAAAAAGATCACTGATGCGACATCTGACAGGAGATCCATGAGAGTGAGCACTATCACCGACACAGACATCAAATTCAGTAGCATGATCATCGGGTATAAGGTAACTCATTTAAACTGACTGAATTCTGTTTCCAGTTCATGCATTTTGGCTACATACAAAATGATGAGAGAGAATGTGAAATTAGATCTATGTGGTTGGATGCTAGATGAGTTGTTAATAAACCTAGGAAAAATTAAGGGTGAAAGGAAGGGTACATTCCGGTATGGAAATTTGATAGTTTGCTTAATGTTATATTTCATGAATGATACACTCGGTTTTGGTAAGAGGCAATGGGCACTTGACATCCCGATAGGGAGACAATTAAAACAATCAATTGCTGCTTTAGCAAGTCAGAGAGATGATAAGGTATGGGGACATTTCAAAGCATTGTAGAAATCTATGAGGTCTAGGATAAGGGTAGCTGAGCATATTGTAGAAAAATATTCAAACGACATATTCTTCATGGTAAAGAAGGATGAAACACTTATGCTGAAAGATTTAGATTGAAGAAATGGGCCATGAGGTGGATGCATAAATTCTTGACGCCTATGAAAAAATGTTGATTGATGCACCAATTGATGAGGCAGAGAGGCACTATGGTACTGCACAATAGAAAACACAAGAGGTTGAAATAAAGTTCAACCAGAAGAAAAGAGAGAAGCAGGAAGGGAAAGCAAGAAAATTTGTGGAGAAGGTCTCAAAGGACATTAAAGCTTTAATTGATGCTGTCCCAGAGAAAGGCAGGAAGAGGAAGAGTCCTGAAGTACATATTGAGCCTATTATTGCAGAATTAGAATCTGAGGATGACACATCGTTGGCATTTAAGAGGGTTGTTAGGAAGAAAACAAAAGAAACAAAAGTAGAAGCTAAGAAGCAACCCATTAAGAAGGTTACAATAAAAATACCAGTACAAAAGAAAGCACCAAAGGCAACGCCTTCAGCTGCATCCGATACTACAAAGAGGAAGAAGAAGAGTGGCATCGACCTAGCAATTGAATTTGGTAATGTGACTATCATACCACCTAAAGCTTGTGTAGAATTAGTAGATGAAATCACTAAAGATGGCACATTGAAGAATGTTCAACTTTATTATGAACGCTTAGAGGATGATGAACAAAGAGAGGCAGAGGAAGTAGTCTTATTATATCTGGATATTTATAAGAAAGCCTTAATAGAAATAGAAAATTAAATACTGACTGAATTGTATAACACATTAGATGCTAGAAGACTGTTAGCCATGCAAGAAGATAAACATATTTAAATTTAAGAGCTATTATCTCTTTGTGTTACTATTGCTCCAGATGAAATGGAAAAGACACTTGAGGTGGCAAATAGAATTTTTTTTAATAGCAAACATAGGATAACTAGTTTGAGGCTAGGAAGAGTAAATGAAATAATAAAGGAGACTCAAAAATCATGGGTTAAATTCCTTGGAGAGAATAGAGGATTATTTACTTCACCGGAAACCAAAACAGACATTGTAGATACCCCGGTTGAAGGAAAAGGAAAAGGGATTATGGGTACTTCACCTTCAGTTTTGAAAATTATTAAGATAGTGGAAATTGAGCCCTCGATAAATATAGATGTACAAACAAATATTGAGAAACTAGTTAATATAGAGAGTGAACAAGATAATGTTGTACAAGATACTAATATTGGGGATAATTATGCTCCGGATACAAATGTACAAGTTGAGGTTATAGTTCCTACAGAGGAACCAACGGTTACACAAACTGCACCAAGTGGCAAAGCTATCAGTGCAAGTGAGGAAGTTATAAAGGACAAATCTTCAGAAGAGAAGAAAAGGGAATCCGACAGAGAATCGGTAGTTGGTCCATCATTGTTGTCAATTAACACCTCCCAGGTCCAAAAAAAAACATAACGGAGATGAGTCCCACTGAACTCATGATGATGGCAACCCAAAAACTAATGAGGGAAGGATCCACAGATAAAGGGATTATTGATTAATCAATCATTGTTTTACACCGACTGGTCCTAGAGTGCAAGATTGAAAATGAAGTGAGCCCATCCTACAAGCCTAAGATAATTACTGAGCATATTTCAAAGGATTTTAAATCCTTACAACGGATTTCAAACCAGAAAGCACTAGAAAGGTTTACTTAGGCTAAGAGAGCTGCATTTGATGAGGTAATTGAATCTGAGCAGAAGAAGATTGATGAAAAGCTGAAACTAATAGAAAATTCTTTGAAGCAATGTACAAATATATATAGGGTATGTTGTAACACTGATATACTTACAACTAATGTGGATAAAGAGAAAAGAAATTAAGGAGAAAATTGTAAATATAGCTAATTCTTTTGACACATTGATTTCATTTACTACATCAACTGATGATCAAATTTTGATTTTGGAGAACACAATTTTCTGTTCTTGAGAAGGAAAGAGACAAAATAATAAGAAAAGCTAGAAGTCTGAGAGGCTTGGTGAGTTCCTGGTTGGATTCACTTAGTGTACACAATAAATAATGCATGGATATGATGGGAAAGCCCACACCGACAGAGATAAATGAGAAAGAGTCATTTGCACATATATTGAGTGGACTTGTATCTATTTACGACACATTAAAAATAGGTTGGGATACTTATCTTGAGCTATTAGAGAAGGCTTATCCAAAAATTTTGAAATTTGTTAAGCTCCGGTAAGATATTTTTGGGATATTCATTGTACAGTTCTTTTTCTTTGACATTTCTTTTAGAATTTTTGATGGCATTGATGTCTGTTGGTAAACAGATTTGTCTCTCACAATTTATTTAATTTTTATACTCTTTAGCCCAAGAAATGAAAGACAAATTTCACCAATCAGTTGGAAAATCATTATATTGATTAACCTCTGAATTAAGGTACAACTCCCTCTAACAGACATTCAATCAGCTCCAAATTACACACAACCAATATTATACTTTTCACCAGAAAGCATAGAAAGGCAATTGCATTCACGAGTCAACACCAAATGAACACAAACATTGATTCATATATAACTCTTTGTATAAAGCTGACAAACTTTACATATACACTAAAACAAAATGAAAAGCTTAAAAGATGAATTTCACTGATAATTTTCTACACACATAGAAAGCTATAATAGATCCTTTCTTGAAATATATTCTCACAGATAACAAATTTCAAACATCAAACTCACATATTCGAAGTCAAAGATAACTGTCATTTTGATTTTCATTCATAGATGATCATCAACCTTCCACGTACACAAAGTCTTTCAACAAAATTAAAGAGATAGTTTTTCAAAAACTTAGTGAACCCAATCAAAGTCATTACAAAACTTATAAATAGGTCGCCAGACCAATAGTTTTAACCAAAGGTAAAATTAACTCAAAAGAGTTAATGAGAAACTACCCTAACTGCATAACTGAAACTAAGAAACAATTAGACTCACTAGCAAATAACTGCCAACAGTGCTAGTCATGCTGTCGATTCTGTCTCAGTTGGATTGTCTGGGTTGTTATTTTGGACAGACACCATAATCGCTTTTGCCACACTCCACTCTTGATGAACCTTCGAGAACTCTTGAATTACTGTTACATGCGGCAGGCTGATGTGTATTACCCTTTGCTTCCAGAGTTCTTTCTTCCTCTTCACCATCTGTACTTTGTTCCTGTGTTAATCCAAGTGATCTAGGAAAACCGTTAGCATTGAGTCCACTTTGGAAATCTTTGTAAAATCTTCCACAGCTAGGGATTTCTCCACTTTAATTTGTTTAATGTGGCTGCTGAATTGATTGATCATTTCCGCTGTATCTTCCAAAGTCTGGCTATCCTTCTTAAGCAACTGGACATCTACGCAACGCAAATCCTTTTGCATGGTTGTTCTCAGGGTTGTTAGTTCGCCTCGTAGACTGGAAGATTAATTATGACCTTGTTCAATGATTTGGTTATGCCACTCTATGCTTTCTTTGCATATAAACATTATATCTTCATTTAACCTTGGCACTTGTCTTTTGACAAGAAAATTCATCAAGCCATAGCGCTGAATGTCGCGCATTTGCTTTGAAATCACCACCCATTTAATCTTTTCTTTATGCCACGAGATTAAGTCAGCATCCAATTCCTTGGTAACTTCATTAGCATCTTTGAAAATTTGAACTAAATCAGATATGTAATTGGTTCCTTGATGCACAATCGATGTGAGCCACTCAGAGAAAATCTCTGCAATCATCTTGTTTCGTTGAACCTCATCAAAGAACTTCTGATTACCAGGGGGTTTTGAACTAAAGGGAATAGAGCTTTGGGACAATGGCAGCAGACTGTTCTATAGAGCATGAATGTATTGAGCCATTTGCATTAAATTTTGCTTCAACTCTGCCTTATCCTTTTCGTCCTTCCAAGTGCGGGAGGTAATCCTTTTGGTCAAAGTCTCCAAATGTTTCACATCAACTGCTCTAGTTCCTACCCCCAAATCAATTTGCTCAATAGTATAATCAACCTCTGAAGTGGTGGCAGCATCCTTATCAGATGTAGGTTTGGCAATGTCTGCAGTCCAATGTTTTGTGCCTTCATGAAAACCAATCATGGTCTCCATTTTTAGCCGCTTAGGCTTCGTGGATCTTCCCAGGCATTTGCTCACAACATCTTCCATCGACACCAAAATAGGCACCACATTTCTTTTCCTGGTAATTGAATCACTTAACCATTTAGGAGCCAGAGTCAGTTCCTTAGATTGCATGGGGGAAGGCCCTTCTGAAGGCGGCAGTGTAACATTGTCTGCATTAGACCGAATATCAAGCACCCGTGAATCCTGGATAGTAGTATTTGAATCGATTAAGACCTTGTTAGCATCAAAAATAGGGGTTGCCATAGTACCCTATACTTCCTCGGCATCCAAATCAAGAATGAGATGAGCGACAAGTGGCTGAAAATTCTTCTTGTATCTTGACCTGGTCACTCGGCCACCAATGGAATGTGCAGCTTCAGAGTCAAGTTTTTCTTCTTTAATCTTAGCCTGCTTCTTTCCTACAACAGAAATAGGGATGTAAGTTAAAACAGTGGTTTTGCTTGCAATCTTCCTTTTTCCATTTTTGTTTCTTGAACTGGTTGCTTTCGCCGGATTAAATCTGCAACTCCTAAGCCAATTCTCTGTTCTACGAATTATACTGAAAGTGCATGCCTGTATGCTATCTTCCATCTTTCTACTCTAGTCAACTTCTGGAAGGGGTTCATTGTGTACCCGTCTCATGAATTATGGATCCAGTACATCTTCATTATCAATAGTGACACCAGAGGTATCGATTTGCAATTTCATGTCATGAATCTGTTTCAGAGTTAATCTAGACCAAATCCTTTTTCTCACTTCAAACTCATCTGGGCATTCTTCCCAATAATCCTCCAACTAGGGCACATGTTGATCAGACATTACCTTTTTCACATACTGGGCAATAAAACCTTTACTGTCAAAATTATCTCTTTTCACAAAGGTTTTCAAATGAAATCTCTTAAATTCTAACTCAAGATTTAGTGCATCAAAAACAGACCTACAACTGTAATGACCTAAATTGATAGGAAAAATTACACTTGTGCCAGAATCTTCACCATAATCCTTTGCAACATAGGCTAAATGCCTAGAAACTTCAATCAAAACACAAGAGTCTGAATCATATCTAGGTAGTCTAAAGGGTTCACCTTTAAAACCTCCAACCCTTATGTAAGTGAAGTGATTAAATTGAGTAAAGAAACTACCATAGATGTTAATTAGTTCAACCGCTTCTGCAGACATTCTCCTATGCAAGTTATCTTGTAACTCAAAAGTCAACCTCCCAGCAAAAATGTCATTCCAGCGAAGGTAATTATCAACATGTCCTTTTTGGGTCAAATGGGGGTGATACTCATAAATTTTAATACCTTGAACCCATTTTGCATGGAATAGTCTAGGCCACTCCCTCACACAAGCTAGCATATATAACAGATATGAAGACATATAGAAATTCGACATCCCAAGGTAATTACTCAAACCCTCATGCAACCTTTCTGCAACAATGGTTCCCCAGTCAATGAACCGGTTTTTGTCGAGAGTGACTTGGATGAAGAAATACATCCAGTCTTCCCAATAGAAGGAGTGTGAATTTCCCCTAACCCTACTCAACATTATTACCAAATCCCAGATTCCAGGAATCAAATGCTCTCGGCTTAACGGTCTTGGCAACCTTGAACCGCCCTTTTGAAACCTCAAAAGCCAATTTCGTGCAATAACGGTTCTGTAATACTTCTTTATCTCTAATAAACTCCATAAGACTTTCCAATAGTCCAATCCTCATAGGGTTCCTGATGTGGGATACCCATGGCAACCATTACTGTCTGTCTATCAATGAACAACAAAACCTCACCATTATTTTTCCTAATGCATCTGTTAGCTTTATCATAGTGATTCATACACTCTAAAACCAACTCAAGACAAGGGGCAACTATGGGAAATGTGGCTGCTTCCAATAAACCACTTTGTGCAATGTCTTTTATCATAGAATCAACGGCTGGGTTCTTTACTCTTTCTAAGAAAACATCTAAATCTAATTGAACTAAGGCTGTATCACCCAACTCTAGTAAGGAACTTACAAGGGAAGAAGAGTTCATTAATTTAGGCAGAGTAGGCCTCATGCTTAACTCGTGATCTTTCCCCAATCAACCCAGACAAAGAAGAAAAGGTAAAATGGAAACAAACAGCTAAACAAAATACCCAGATCTTTTTCTAAAAACTGTAGCAATTAGGAAAGTCGTTGAACATACCTTCCTCTGTCATTTGCAAAACCCCTGTCGCAGTCTATTTTCTTCTCGCTCCAAAAATTCTTCTTAAAACTTATTCACAAATGACAATCTCGACAAAAATATCACCCATGATTACCACAAATTGTCATCATTACTCTTCACTCATGCGACATCACTCTGAAATGATCGCGATCAAGCATGCATTTAATAACAAGTCACTTCATATCTGAAAATACGGATTTCCACACCATACTTTCTATAAATGACAACTTTCAAATTATTAAAGAAAGAATATTCCCCTTCTCTGCCGCCATCAATCATATCTTAAAATCCACGCCGCCACCTCATGAAAAGTCACGTGATATCCAAAAAATCAAAACATCGAACTCTGAACCTTGAGGAACATCCGCAATGCAAAAACATAAACATGACAAATATTGAACTTTGAACCTTGAACTAAAAGGTTCAAGTTCAAGGTTCAACCAATGCTAAACACCAACAAAAACTAAAGAAGACTTAAGGTTGTGCGGGAGGACAAACTTTTAATACGACGCCCATTGAACTTTGAACCTTGAACCTAAAAGGTTCAAGTGTAAGGTTCAAGTTCAACATAGTGAAACTTAAAGAAAACAACAAAGACTGGATTACATGGGGAATTCAAAGCACACAACGCGACCAAAGGACCAAATGGGGACATGACTCAATAAGGCGACATATAGAATGAAATTTTTATATGTACCACCAACAATGTCAAAGGGGAAGTAGTATAGGTGTGAAAAAAAAGGAGTTGTATACATTAGGGGGAGTCATGGAGTTATGGAGACGTGGAGTATTTTGCATTAATGGATAATGGATATTCAGCTTAGGGGGAGCAGGGCATGATGAAACCGACAGATGAAACTTTGACCATTTTTCACATGAGTGTTTCCATCAATGTCAAAGGGGGAGATTGTTGGCAATTGAAACTCAATTGGTTGGTTTCACTATGTTGTCATTGATCGCAACATGGTATTGTGTTCCGGCTTCATGTTTTGGTTTAGTTGTGTACCGATGGGCATTTCACAGATACTACACTGGCACCAACACTAACATGACAAAAATATTTCTTTGGTAACCGGCAATACAGGCCGACATGGTTTAGTAAAGGTTATTGGTATTGGAGGCCGACATATATTGGATCCGACATCGAAAATAGGTTCTAGTATTTATGCATTTATGTTATCTGACTGACATGTAATTTGATATTGTATATATATTTGTAAGTCGACATAAGGCATGTAAATTTTTATAGGGTATATAAGTCAGTTTGATAGATCATTTTGATATAGACATATGATAGGAGATTATGGATATGAGAATGTAATATGATGCGAAATATCAAAGAGATCATGCATGTGAGGAAATTCATGTAAGGGTTATTCCGGTAAAGGGTTTAGGGTTTCAGACCGGAACATACATGTCTTAAACTAAAATTATATTCTGGCATAGAAGATGCTATCTTAGCAGTTCAACACTTCTCCGAATTGTAGTTTGGATCTTTATGTAGTCAAGAAGGCTCCTTTTGTGACTAAGCAGTGTGCTCTAGGGTGTAAGCCTTCCTACAAGTGCATGCCCCTCATATTTTGTAATATCTCTTCATATGGCCAGTGGATTGATATTGTGGGTCGCAAATCCCACCGTGGTTATCCTCTTTGAGGTTTTCCACATATAAATCTGTGTGTTATGGTTCTCATTTATGTGATTGGCTTATTGGTTTCTTTACTTCTTTCAATTCTGTATGTACCGGTATACCGGTTGGTGTATGCATGTTTTAATAAAGTTAAAATTAATCATTCCAGTATAACACTGATTCACCCCCCCTCTCAGTGTTATTGGATTCCAACAAACTTAATGCTTGGAGATTGTTGGAGGCAATGTTGCTGAAGGCCTGTTCATTTTGATTCATATGTTCATATACCTTGCTTGGAGATAGTGAATCTTCTCTGCAAGTTTTGTATATTGCCTTGGGATAATGCATCTCAGCTTGCAAGTCCTTCATGAAGTAGCACACTTCCTTGGAAGTGAGCCTAAAACAATAGTGTAATCTTATTCATATATTGTGAGTTGACAATCACCGTGGTTTTTCCTAGTTTAGTTTTTCCACATAAATTTGGTGTTCTCTTGTGCATGATGATTAATTATTTTATCTTTCATTATTGTTGATAAAATTGAGGCTAATTTTGTAGTAAAAAAAGTTTAAGCATTTATTCAAGACTGATTCACTCACCCACCTCTCAGTGTTGGGGTGTATTATATAAAGCTAAAAAAACATAATTGAAGTTAAACATTCTCCAGCATCTCCCCTTAAGTGAAACTTAGGGAGAAGTAAAAAATCCTCTGAATGCATGAAATGTAAGAATTGACCCCAACAAAAAAAATGCTTGATGAGGTAACCATGTAAAAAAAAGAGGTCTCTCAAAGCAAAGAGAAAAAAGAGAAAACCCACATGAAAAAAAACCCTCACCAAAAGAGAGAGATGTAATGCATGAAAAAAAATGAACTACTGAAGGAAGGAAGGCCTCATAAAGACTCCTTGAGTATAACTTCTTTCACCCTAAACATTGTCCACAACTAAAGGTAACATGGAAGGTGAGAAGACCATTGTAAATCAACTGCTAAATGAAGTGAATGTGGATCTCAATGTGCTCAGTCCTCTATTGCTTCACTAGGTTGTAAGAAATGTGAATAGCACTTGTGTTGTCACACCAAATAATAGTGTACCATCAGGAGGAAAACCAAACTTGGTCAACAACTGATGAAGCCATAGAATCTCTTGGTTATCAAGAATAGTTGCTTGATACTCAACCTTAGTAGATGATATACAATAACAAATTGTTTCTTGTAAGACCATGCAATTGTTGCAAGGTGTGTGCCCTTGGTCTCCTTGTGTTGTGCAACATAGCGTTTGGGTTTGTGACATGTCTTAACCACCTCTTGTCGATTCTATAAGTCTAGTGGTTGTATCGGGCATTAACAAGTTAATTTTTTGGTGCAACGACAACCGCACTTGTAAGAAGTGGTATCAGAGCTTGGTCACAGGTTCAAACCCCTTGCTTGTGTTGGGGGGGGATTGTTGCAAGGTGTGTGCCCTTGGTCTCCTTGTGTTGTGTAGCGTAGTGCTTGGGTTTGTGACATGGCTTAACCGCCTCCTATGGATTCTATAAGTCTAGTGGTTGTATTGGGCATTAACAGGTCGATCTTTTGGTGCAACGACAACCGCACTTGTAACAACAATAGGGATAAAACCAATACAAAAAAAATACTTGAAAGTATACTTCCAATCATCAACATCACCGGACTAATCTGAGTCAGTGAAGCCAACAATTCAACAGTTTCCTATTTCACCTTGAGTCTTGCACTACTCCTTAGAACATGTGTACTAAGTTCAAGGATCTTTTTGGGACAACCAATGAGTTCACATAAATGCAGCTAGAGATGGAGCTAACTAGATTGGTACCTGAATACTTTCCTACTATTAAGGACTTTCTAACAAATAGGCTTTTTGTTAGAGCTCTTAGCCATTTCAAGGGCTTATTTGATAGAGTTTTCTAGAGATGTTAGCACAAAAAGGGAAACTAATAATGGAATTATGGCAAAAATGATTAAGAAATGAAAAATGATAATAGTAGTAGACTTTAAACATTCCTTCCAACTTGAAGAATTTCATAAGCGTTAAACATACTTGGCCCTAGGGTTTTGACATCTCCTCTCTACCAAACCCACTATGGAGTTTAGTAAGTTTTTCTCTCTCTACCAAACCCACTATGGAGTTTAGTAAATTTTTCTCTCTCTTTGAAGGACATAAAAAGGTGTTTCTTATCGGCCACTACTCTATTTCTTCTACTTCCTACCCTTAGTGGACATATTGGTTGCTTTAGCAATTGCATCCTCATTAATTTGAAATGAGTTTCCAGCAACCTTCACCCTACGATTGTCCCAAGAATTTGCAAACTGAACCAACAGACTCTCATCAATCCCATAATACATTCTAGAAAATAGGACACCCGACCTACCAAGCAAATAAGTTGAACCACTGAGTCATCTTTGAACTCATCATAGGTATTGGGTTCAATTTGATCTATATCACTACCCATTCTCAAACCAATAGTTAACAAAACAAACTTAGTAGCTCTCTGCCAACACACCAGAAACCAACAAGATAATAACATTTTAGGAAAGATCCAGAGAAAGATAAGTTTAGTTGGATATGTGTTGTAGTAATAGGAATTATTACTAGGCACCATCCCCATAGATTGGAAAATATGCTAATCATGAGTACAAATCATGAAGCGATGTAGGGAAATCTGCGCACCAATAATCACCATCACTTTAATAAAAATCAAAGAGGCCTTGCAAATGTGGAGATTATTATTTTTTTGAATCTCCTCCAGGATACTGACAGAGGTAGCCACTGCGTCATACATGCCACACAAGCAATCCGACAAGAAGAAGTCCATGGCAGTAGCTTGATCCACCATGCAACACTGTGATGTCAATGGGGTGTCCACACATTAAACTAGATCTGAGTCAACAACCAATACAAAATGCCCCACATGAAACTAAAAATCAATTGATTATGGAGATCACAATGACCCTTCCCAACCCACCCACAATCCTAAGTATAAAAGGGTACCGGGCTCGCCAAGGATTGGTAGCCAAAGTAACTCATCAAGTGTCAATATCTAACAAGAAAGGAACCAAGAGTTGCAATAAAAAATGTGATATGTAGTCAAATATATGAGAGAACAATGTCTTATCAAAGCATCATGGATTAATCTTGGTTGTTGTTGATTTATTCTTTTCTTTTGGTAACATCTCAATTGAATGTGTAGTAATTTGCATTTGTTGTAGGTGATCAAAGTCAATTTGACCATGAAAAAGTAGAACATAGCTACAAGAATGAGCTACGGGAGGTGCAACAGACACCGTAATAGACTGAACTAATATTTGACAAGATTTTTTTATAAATTTGCCTATGGGAGTTGGTTGCTTGCATATGGAGCATAAGGAGGGTGTTGCGGGACATTGGTAGAGGTTGTCAGTTTGCAGTGGGAAAGATTCCACAAAAATGGAAAGGAGAGGGGAGTACCTTTGGCAGAGGAGGATGAACTATGGTGAAGGAGAATCCACGTGGGTGAAGAGGAGATTAGTGAACACTTGATAGAAGAGGACGACAAGTGTTCTAGCTAATGAAGCTATCTTTGTCAACATCAACAATGGAGTTTGTTGCAGGTTGCCAACAATCTGAAAGAGTAGTTCAACTACTCCACTCCATTTTGTGAATTGTATTTACAATTTTTTTTCTACCCAGCATGTCTGATGCAGGAGCAGCTGAGAAAGTCAGCAATTGACACCACCCAAAAAGATTTTCAATTTTGATTTTGGCTTTGTTTGATATTTCTCCTTTAAGCCTTGCAGAATTTCATATTCGTCTCTATGATACATCTTTTGCAAGCCTGCATTAACAAGAAGCAACACACACATTACTTATCAGCATGTATGGAAAATGGGAGCTTTGGGAACCGGTATGAACATACACTAGAATATAAAAAATATGAAATTTTGTCAGATGTTGAAGTTGTGAACTGCCCTAGTAAACATTAATGCAAAATGTGGAAGCATAAATGTGATCGTGAATTATATAACAAAATGCCTCAAAGAAATGTGATCGCAAGGAGTCTGTCTTAAATCACACATTAAGCAATATATTAATCTTAAAGAATGTTAGTCAATTCTGATTGTTTAACACTTTTAAGTCTAGAAATCAAAGCCTAATATATATGATTTAAACCATCACAAAGATCACAATGATTACAAGATATCCACCAAAAAAATGCACCAAAATGCAGTGCTACGTGTAAGGGAACTAAATTGCACAAGTATAAGCTACCAATGGAATAATGACTGCAGCTATGCACAAAATAGATTTGTTGAAACAACAATTGGCAGGTGTAAAGCGAAATTCCACGACCTTTGTCAGTACCCTTTGGGCCCGTAAACTAAAAAGAACCCCAAACCGTTCAAATTTCATTCCAAGAAGAGTAGCATCGACAAAGGAAACTCAAGGATCGCAAGGACCGGACATGTAATGTGGAATGTGAAAAGGAAGCAAAATGAAAGTGGAAAGAACATCGATAAAGGAGGAGAAACAATATAAAGTTTGTTCTTAGCAATAAATAAGAGAATGGAATCGATTGTAATTCGGCCCTAGAAACAAAATTGAAACAGAACATCTTCAGGCATCGAGTTGTTATAAGAGGTGATATAAATCAGAAAAGAGAGCGATTGCAAGAAGAGAAGTGTGGGGGTTGCGACCAAGTTGAAGAAGGATCGACCCAAAAGTAGAGGTGGCTGCGAATTGAGGAAGAGGCAACGATCAAAGGCATTGAAAATGGAGTGCGCATAGCAGAAAGGGAGATTTGGATTGTGACCCATGAAGAGAGGTGAAGAGAGAGGTGTGGGTTGTTGAGTTTTTTTTTCGTAGCTTGAAAGGTGTGGAATGTGAAAATTGTTTAAGTGCAGTTCGAGTTGAATGTTCAACAAGAGAATGTTTTATATTCTATGAATAGAATGTTTCTTAGAATTATAAGGTTAACACAAAAAGTGGTTTTATGTGTGAGTTAGTCTAAGTTATATGAGACAGGTTTCCTTTTTCTTGCATCATGTAAGGAAAGTTCCAGTTTTCCAGTTTGCATCATGTAAAGAATGTTTCTCTTAGATCGTGTCGTGTGAAGAAAGTTTCTTTTATCTTGCATGTTAATGTTTCATCAAGAGGGCTATATATATATAAGATCTTTGAACAACTAGGATTGTATTCTTGGAGGAAAGTTTGTTCTTGAGGCTAAATAGAAGATTCCACATTTGCAAGTTTTTCTCCACATTGGGGTTTCATGGGTAAATCTATGATGTTCTATTATTTTATTTGTGTGATTGATTTTGTGTGAATTTGTTTCCACTATTCATTATTGTTAAGTAACCCAGTGTATTAATTGTTATAAATCAGATAGGCAATAATTATTTTGGTTCTATTCATAGTGAAATTTATTGAGCAATTACTGTGTTGTTGGGTTATAGAAATTAATATGGTATCAGAGCACTAAATTCTAAATATGAAGCCGAGATTTGTGATGTAGATTTTACGAAAAAAAAAATGAAATCAAAATTTTGTCTCTAATTTCTTTTTTAAAGGTGAGTTTTCTATTTGTTGGTCGTTTTCTTAATGTCCTTAAACATAAGATCTAGCTAATATTTAAAGGATATTGAGGAATTAGTTGATAAATTATGTGATATGAGAAAATATTTTGCTAAATTACAACTAATCTAAGAAAATTATCAATAACTAAAACATGCAACAAAGAAATAATAAAAAAAATGTATGCCCTAGAAATAAATATTAATGATCTATTGTTGATAAAGACATAGTGCAATAGTCAAGTGATACCATTGTCATGGTAGCCACCAAGGTTCAAACCCCCATTGGGCAATTGAGCTAGCAAGCCATGTGTATTCATTGGGCTAATGTGCTTGTAGAATGTGTGCCTCCACTAGGCCATTGAGCTTGTATGTTTAAACACAGATGATAATGCCTTATGAGGCCCCCTAGTAGTGGTCTCAATGATAAAGTCATTAGAAAAAGATTCCCTTGTAAGTGGTATCTCAAGGCTTGGACTATGCTAAAAACCAGAGTAACTCTAAAAAAATGTTAATAATCTAAATTTTATGTTCAATTATGCGTCGATCTTATTTCTAGCTCAAGTTATGCGATATGAGAAAATATTACTTATTAAAAATACTACAAAGCATAAGAAGTAATTTATTAATAAATATTTTAAAAAATAAATCATTTAGTTTTTAAAATTTTATAGTATAAAAATTCGTAATCTGTACATTAAATCTCAAAAATCATCATTTATGTTAGATCATCAAATTTCTAATAGTTTGATTCCTAAAAGTGACATAAAGTTAAGATTTGGCTAAAAATATTGATTTGAGTGTATCACTTAGGCCAAAAAGTGGGAGATGCCTTTATGGTTCCACCCATAGCTTTCTTAGGGAAATCAATTGCATTATATTGTAAGCATGTCATTATTTTCTTTCTATTGAATTTAAGATTTACATTTTTCATTGGTACATAAGATTTTTAGCCTCACCATACTACGTGAGGCCACAAATGGGGGACCTCATCCCTAACATGAACACACAATAAAAATAGTCTAGACCTGCAAGCATAGTAGCCTAACAAGGGCACAAAACCCACAAGTACACTAGCCCAATGAGGATCTAGTGCAGTCATGGTAGGGAGGGTCCTCAATAAGAATAGTCTGGGTTGTGCAACAAGAGTTACCGAGCAGAAACAACTCAATGTGATGGAGGCAATGCAGAAACAGACTGCATTATATCATGAAAATCAATTACAAATTGTCGACAACATGCGAGATGACAAGATTCACAACACTGGCCTGATTACATACATGCTCAAGTACAATATCCAGGCTCAAGAAAGAATGCGAGCCAACTCTGTACCTCCTTACCTTCAGATTTATCTTTTATTTTCTAATGTTGATGATGCAAGAGCATCCAGGAGGGTAAATGAACAAAGGAGGACACCAAGGACTAAGGAGAGTGATATGACATCACTAGAGGTCAATTGGAATGCATTGAAGCCTATAATGGCCTATTGTAATGTTGAATTCAATAAATTATGTAAAAGTCCTAAAGGTCCTAATAAAGGCTTAAGGACCAAAATGCAATGTAATTGGGTTAATGGTACCCTAGAAGTCTAGATAGGTTGGATAGGAGTTTATTGGGTTTTAATGATCCTATTATGTCAAAATAAGTTGAATGAGATAGGTTTTAGTTGATTAAAAGCATTAGAAATAAAGTTGAAAATTCAAAATTTGAATTTCAACAGCTAGTTCCAGTTTTGGTGGGAAATGAATTTAGGAGTTGTTTGTCATTGTTAATCATTCTAATTAGTTGGAAACTGGTTGGGACAGTTGGGGAAAGGTTTTATAAGTCTTTTGAAATCATTTTGTAAGGGATTGATGAACAGTATGGATCTGGTATGGACAGAATAGTAAAAGCAATAAAAACTAGTCATTTCTTGCATTTCCTTTGATTTTATTGATGGTTTATTGATTGGGAAGTGTTGTATGTTCATGGTGGAGACTCAAGGCATTTAGGGATCAGTATTGAACATTTATTTGAATGCTTTTATAGAAAGTTTTGCTCAGATTTTGTTATTAGTGTTGATTGTCCTAAATTTTCCGAGTTTTTCATTAGCATTGAAGGCCCAAAATGCAATTTGGAGCCCTTCTATGGATGTAAGAATATTATTATCATAGGAGAGCCTCTACCTAAAATGTATAATACATATATAACCCTTATAACATGCTGGAGATGTGAAGTTGCAGGTGTACACCTTGACAGTTGACTGGAAAATGCATGGGTTTCATGCCATAGTTGTAGCAGCAGAGGATTGTCCTTAAGGAGGGGTCATTTTTATGATTGAATCAGTGAAGATATGCTAAATACATGGTGAATCAATTTTTGGTGGATTCTGAAAGTGATTGGAAGTGAGATTTCTAGAAAGCCCTAGTTGTAAGGTTGATTTAGTGAGGTTTTTGGTGTTTGGGTACCTAGGAGTGCAACCAAGACCTAAGACCTGAAAAATCCTTGGTTTGGGAACATAATAAGAGACTGTACAGAAGGGTTTAATCTGGTTGTGAGTTTGGAGGGTACTTCCTTCACAAAGTGGACATAATTAGCCCTCTTGGGGATTGAGGACAACGTTTGTTTGAAGACTTTGTTCCAAAACAACCCTAGGCAAGACTTTTGGTGTTGGTAGGTGTGTATATGAGGCATCTAAATCAATCATAACATTGGTCCATGTTTTGGGAAATGTGTGTGAAAAGAGCCAAAAACAGTCCAACAGGCTACTAGGAAACTAGGCCTAGTGAAGGGCTAAAACTGGGTTTTTGTATCAGCTGATGAGTTGAGAGCTTGGTAACCTTGGAGACATGTTAGTTGAAGTTGTTTGATGTGTGTGGAGGTGGAGGAAACACCTGGTTAAGGTGAAGTCAAGTTTGGAGCCTATTGAGGCATTGTGAGCACTTGAGACACCATTGAAGCATAGGAGTTTGGGTCCATATTATACTTAAGTCTGCAAGTTTGCAATTAGATCCTCCATCCTCTACATCAAGTGGTATCAAAGCATCAGTAAAAGATCTGGTGAAGGTTTGGTAAGGGTAGTTATGGCACCTAAGAATCAGTTGGCAAGAGAACTAGAAGAATTGAAGGAAATCCTAGAAAGGGAAAGAAGGGAAAGAAGGGAACAAGATGTAGCAAGAGAGTAGGCTAAGGTAAGGGAAGAAAGAAAATGGAGAAGGGAGAGAGAAGCCATGCAATCAAGGATAGATAACCTTGAGAGAAATAGGAGAAGAGAAGAGCAAGACAACCTAGAAGGCAATGATGAAGAAGAAGTGAATGAGATAGCAGACCAAGAGCAACGAACAAATGACATAGAGGACCCTGAAGAAAAGAGATTTGTTAGATTGTTGAAGGTAGTACAAGGTAGTGGAGGTAAGAGTCATATTGATTTGCCTATCTATCAGGGGAACATGGATAGTGAAGAGGTTTTAGGATGGCTTGATGCCTTAGATAATTATTTTGAGTTTGAAGAAATGGAAGAGGAGAAGAAAGTGAAATTTGCAAAGACTAAGTTGAGAGGTACGACATTGACATGGTGGACTAGTTTTCAGAATGATAGGATGGCAAGAGGATTAGCAAAAGTGTCTACATGGTCAAGAATGAAAAGTTTAATGAAAGAGCAATTCCTACCATCTGATTATACCATTCATGTGAAGAGGATGAGGTAAAATCTGAAGAAAAAAGAGATGGATGTAATGGCTTACACTGAGCAATTTCACAAGCTTAGTATCAGAGGAGGATATGAGGAAGAAGATGAAAAAGTAGCCAGGTATATAAATGGCTTAAGATTTAATTTGCAAGATGAGATTGGTCTACAAATACCGAAAACAATAGGTGAATGTTATCAGTTGGCAATTAGGGCAGAAGAGAAGGTGAAAAGAAAACAAGAAAGATCAGGTAATGGTGGAAGAGGAGGCATTTCTAATAGAGGAAGAGGTAATAGAGATCAAGGGCAAGGCAGCAATGAGAAAGGCAAAGAAAGTTTTTCAAAACCAAGAGGAGGATACAACCATAGAGGTGGCAGATTTGGAGGAGGAAGAGGAAGTGGAATCTTTACAGGTAAGTGTTTTCATTGCAATGAGATTGGGCACCAATCATTTAGATGTCCTAAGTGGAATGAATCAGAACAACACAGAGATAGAAGAGTGAATATGGTACAAGAAGATGAGAAGAAAGAAGAATCAAAGAGAGCAGACCCTGTCCTTGAAGGTGACTTCTTGATGGTAAGGCAAGGTGAGAAACTTCAGCAAGAACCAAAGGTAACAATCTTTAGAACTACTTGTTTATGCGAAGGAAAGATATGTAAGGTAATCATTGATTCAGGATCACATAGTAATCTTGTGTCTCTTGATATGATAACCAAGTTAGGAATTGTACCATTTGACCATCCTAATCCCTACAAGGCCACTTGGGTTACCCAACAGCAGCATGTAGAGATTAGTTTGAAGGCTTATGTGAATTTTTCTATTGGTCCATATCAAGATAGGGTGTTATGTGATGTGGTCCCTATGACTTGTGCACATTTGATGTTAGGAAGACCTTGGCAACATAGTAGAAGAACACTACATAATGGTTTTGATAACACATATATAGTTCATAAAGATGGTCAGAAATATAAATTGAGTCCTTTACCTTTGGAGGTTTTGAAAGAGCATCCTATAATATGTTTTGGGGAGCATTTACTAGTGATAAAGCAGGGTGAAAAACAAGAAGATATTGGTTGGAAGGAAGATGTTAATTTGCAGTAGACTATGAGGAAAAATAGTCCTCTTCATGATGATTTATGGGATTTGTCTTTTGTGCAAATTGGTTCAGTAAAATGTCCTATTGTTGAGCAGGGATATGTGGGTGTGAAAGAGAAGTTACAGGTATAGCAAGTGGATCAGAGAAGAGCAGATAGACAGACTGGTCATGAGCAGCCATGTTCTAGACAAGGACAAACAAAAGCATGTTTAGTTTCTAATCCATTTTGTGATGTGAGTACAGGTTGGAAAAGAAGGAAGCAGGGCACATTTGGGGACTATCTGACCCCTACTCAGAGGATGATAGCAAAAAGCAATCAGACTGATCATTGGAGCAATTCTTGGGACAAGAATTTTCTTATTGGTGGGGAGTATGATGCAGGAGCATCCAGGAGGGCAAATGAACAAAGGAGGACACCAAGGACTAAGGAGAGTGATATGGCATCACTAGAGGTCAATTGGAATGTATTGAAGCCTATAATGGCCTATTGTAATGTTGAATTAAATAAATTATGTAAAAGTCCTAAAGGTCCTGATAAAGGCCTAAGGACCAAAATGCAATGTAATTGGGTTAATGGTACCCTAGAAGTCTAGATAGGTTGGATAGGAGTTTATTGGGTTTTAATGATCCTATTATGTCAAAATAAGTTGAATGGGATAGGTTTTAGTTGATTAAAAGCATTAGAAATAAAGTTGAAAATTCAAAATTTGAATTTCAACAGCTAGTTCCAGTTTTGGTGGGAAATGAGTTTAGGATTTGTTTGTCATTGTTAATCATTCTAATTAGTTGGAAACTGGTTGGGACAGTTGGGGAAAGGTTTTATAAGTCTTTTGAAATCATTTTGTAAGGGATTGATGAACAGTACGGATCTGGTACGGACAGAACAGTAAAAGCAATAAAAACTAGTCATTTCTTGCATTTCCTTTGATTTTATTGATGGTTTATTGATTGGGAAGTGTTGTATGTTCATGGTGGAGAATCAAGGAATTTAGGGATCAGTATTGAACATTTATTTGAATGCTTTTATAGAAAGTTTTGCTCAGATTTTGTTATTAGTGTTGACTGTCCTAAATTTTCTGAGTTTTTCATTAGCATTGAAGGCCCAAAATGCAATTTGGAGCCCTTCTATGGATGTAAGAATATGATTCTCATAGGAGAGGCTCTTCCTAACATGTATAATACATTTCTGACCCTTATAACATGCTGGAGATGTGAAGTTGCAGGTGTACACCTTGACAGTTGACTGGAAAATGCATGGGTTTCATGCCATAGTTGTAGCAGCAAAGGATTGGCCTTAAGGAGGGGTCATTTTTATGATTTAATCAATGAAGATATGCTAAATACATGTTGAATCAACCTTTGGTGGATTCTGGAAGTGATTGGAAGTGAGATTTCTAGAAAGCCCTAGTTGTAAGGTTGATTTAGTGAGGTTTTTGGTGTTTGGGTATCTAGGAGTGCAACCAAGACCTAAGACCTGAAAAATACTTGGTTTTGGAACATAATAAGAGACTTTAAAAAAGGGTTTAATCTGGTTGTGAGTTTGGAGGGTACTTCCTTCACAAAGTGGACATAATTAACCCTCTTGGGGATTGAGGATAGCGATTTTTTGAAGACTTTGTTCCAAAATAACCCTAGGCAATACTTTGGGTGTTGGTAGGTGTGTATATGAGGCATATAAATCAATCATAACATTGGTCCATGTTTTGGGAAATGTGTGTGAAAAGAGCCAAAAACAGTCCAGCAGGCTACTAGGAAACTAGGCCTAGTGAAGGGCTAAAATTGGGTTTTTGTATTAGCTGATGAGTTCAGGGCTTGGTAACCTTGGAGACAAGTTATTTGAAGTTTTTTGATGTGTGTGGAGGTGGAGGAAACACCTGGTTAAGGTGAAGTCAAGTTTGGAGCCTATTGAGGCATTGTGAGCACTTGAGACACCATTGAAGCATAGGGGTTTGGGTCCATATTATACTTAAGTTTTGCAGGTTTGCAATTAGATCCTCCATCCTCTACATCAGCTGATCTCTAAATGCTCAATTACATTGATTTATGTGATAATCCATAGAATGAAGTGCAGAACCAAGGGAAGATAGGCCACACTATAAGGAACATTGGAAATAATGAACTGAAGCTCCATGAGCTACGGAAATGATCCATGAGATTCACTAATAGAAAATAGGTCCAAGTGGTTCCGGTGCTTTAAGCCAAAATTTTTTCTCAGATTCTGGAAGCGATAACTTGCCGAAAAAAGATCCAAACATCTCGTAGACTTAGGATAAGGTAGATTAACATGTCCACAATCAAAATCTAGCTCTGCAAGATCCGATGATCAAATGCAAAGAAACACATACAAAAATTCTGAACTGCAAAACAGGAAACAAACCGAAGAAAAATATTTTTGGTTGATGCAAGATTGCCAAGAACTAGGAATGCTCCTGCATCAAGATCTCAAGCACAATCAACACCAAGTCGCTTGGCATGAATGTCAATAGAATTAATGTGAAGGTTCAAGCTTGTGAGCACATTGGATCAGAGAGGACACAAATCCCATGATCATAATAGACCAATGAAGATTTGAACATTTATGGCAACAAAAACAATGCTGCAACTTAACCATTACACTATGGGATGCACCTTTATTGATTTTAAGATATTTTTAGCAATCCTTCCCTTATGTTTATTTATTAGTATTATTTACTAATGTGAGGTGAGTCAATTTTTACCGATTCTTGTGCTTGTGAATATTTAATATTAATATTTAAGAGAAAGTAGAAAAACCAAATAGAAATATATTATTACATACACATCATGAAAAATAGATATATATTTCTTTGAAATCCAATATTACACCAAATAATGGCATTACAAGAAAGGATTTATGATCAACTTAAATCAATTCAAATACTATATGAAAAGAATTAGTAAACCTCAAGTTACAAAACATAACTTGTACTTGAATGATTCCTAGCTAAAATTTATGAAATTGACACACTATATGCATTACTCCATGTATTTTGCACTCTACAATATAAAAGTATGGCAATACATGTTGCAAGCTTAGTTTATTGATCAAAAGTAGAACACAAATAGTTCCACCTTTAAGAGTGAAACCATTGTCCCATTGTTTGAAATACATAAATGATAATATCGTCCATGAATTTGAAGCACATGATGCTCCATGTTTTGTTAAGCCACAACATTCCCATTACAATTGAAAAACTAATTACATAGCATGTTGCCATTCCCATATACCACCATATATTATCTTCTGAATCATCATTATTTTCTTCATTTGCCTTTGGAGAATTATGTGGGCTACTTGAACATGACACATAGATTTGGAGGCCACATAAGCCTGAATTGTTGGAGAAGTATATAGAATCAAATGTCATCATTTGTGCTCCTTGTGGTATCATCCCTGATAGGTTATTATATGATACATCAAAGTAACTTAAGGATGTGAGAAGTTGTAGCTCAGTAGGAATAGTCCCAAATAGTTTATTATGTGAAAGATCAAGTGATTCCAGCATTATCATATCTCCAATGGATTTAGGAATCTCACCACTGAAATGATTTCTTGAAATGTTGAGGATAACCAAACCTTTGAGGGATCCAATATTCCTAGGAATGTTACCTGATAGACTATTATTGGAGAGGTCAAGACATTTTACTAGTTTCAAAAAAAATTTAAATTCCATATCTTGTCCTTTATTCTTAACTGTTAGGTCATCTACATAATAAATTTCTTGTTTCTTATCGATTGAATAACCATATGCTTGTTCAATGATATTTGTTTCATCTGATTGACTTTCCATTGCAGCTAACTTCCCAAAGTCATTTGGAATATCCCCTAAAAAATTGTTGTTTGACATATCTAAAATTTGAAGGTTTTGTAATTCTATTAATTGCAAAGGAATTTTGCCTGTAAAATTATTATTTTTTAATACTAAAATTTGGAGAGAGTGCAAGCTTTCAACCCAATTTGAAATATTCCCTTGCAAGTTATTATTTCCTAAATCAAGGATTCTTAGATGCTTACATTTCCCAAGTGATGATGGAATATCCCCCTGAAGTGTATTGTGTCCTAATTTCAATACCTCAAGATCATCTATTGTCTTCCATATATTTGGTATCATCCCTTTTAAATTATTTTTCTCTAGATTTAAGACAGACAACATAGAGAAGTTTTTTAGACATTGGGGAATACTACCATTCAACCCATTATCTGATAAGTCTAAAAATTTCAAACTCTCCCAATTACAAATAGAGTTTGAAATGAAACCACTAAGATTATTGTTGGCCAATGAAAGAAATGAAAGATCCGTGAGATGTACATCCTTGGGGATTGATCCATAAAAAAAGTTTTCAGACAAATCTACATAATAAAGAGATGTGAGTTCCCAAAGCCAATTTGGAATAAAGCCGCTAAGAGAGTTTCTTGAAAAGTCTATGTATCCAATTTCATACTGAGTTGAAATAAATGCAGGGAAATTTCCACTAATATTACACTGATGTAAAGCTAGAAACTGGAGCTGAAATTTGGGAATGGTGGAGGCATTGATTTCTAAAGTCAGCATATTGCTTGAGAGATCCAACGCATTGAATTTGACACAATTATTCAACATAAAAAATGAGAATGTTCCATTCAATTTGTTGTTGGCTAGCATCAGCGTTTCTAGCTTAGATAACTTAGCGAAGGAAGTTGGAATTGGACCACTAAAAGAATTATCCTTTAGATCAAGCTCACTCAGGGCTGAGAGATTACCTAGAGTAGATGGAATGCTACCATTTAATTTGTTTGAATTGAGAATGATGCGCACCAGCTTTGAGAGGCCACCTAAAGATGAGGGAATAGAACCTTCCAAGTTGTTCTGAGAAAGATCAAGATATGACAAAGGACGAGCTTCATCAAAGGCAGGAATCTTACCTCTCAATGAGTTTCCCGAAAGGTCCAACACTTGAAGCCGTGAAAGATTTGCAAATGAGGGAGGAATTTCTCCTGAAAGCCCACAACCGGGCATGTAAAGTTCGGTGAGATTGGTAAGAGTAGCAATGTTCCACAGCCAAGTATCTCTTGCCATACTGAGATTAGCGTTAGTGAGGTCCAATTGCTCCAGCCCTCTCAAATTTGTAATCCAATCAACAAACTTGCTGCTCCTCAAACCTATGTTGAGGGAGAGCCCAAGAAACTTCAAGCTTGACATGTTACCGATCTCCCTTGGAATGACACCTTGAAGATCATTGTCATTAAGCTCCAAATGCTCCAACTGCTGCAGTTTAGTCAATTCTCTTGGAATTTGACCAATAAATTCACAACCAAGCAAATTTAGATACTTCAATCTCCTCAGCTCTCCAACTTGTGGAGGGATGGGAAGAGGACGATCAAAGACACTATCAGTAAGGTCCAAGTGCTCCAAATGCAGCAGTTGGAACAGGCCCCCTCGAATTTCACTCCACTTAATGGACTAAAGATCCAAGGCGACCACATGGCCAGTGTGTGGGTGGCACCTCACTCCTTCCCACGCACAACAGTTCAACCCTCTCCACGATTCCAGCCGATTAAACGGGATTTCTCCGGAATAAGTGAAGTTAATGCCTCTTTTGATATCTAAAAGAAATTTTCTCTCCTCTTGTAAACATGCAGAGCAGCAAATAATAGATGGCAGCAGTAACAACACCACCCAAATGCCCAAACCCATCTTTATTGCAATACTATTAAAATTCTCCCTATGAAAGACAATGAATACCTCACTTTGCAAATCTCAAGGCTTCTTTTCAATGAGGATGAGATGGGGTTACAAGCTGAGGCACATTTATAGCCCAAAAGTGCAGTGAAGTCTAAACAGGCGATCGTATGGAGCGTGGAAAAATCCATCCACGTGATAGAAGATTTGAAGTTGAAGAAAAAGTTAGGTAATTGGGGAAAAAAGGAACGAACTTCATTTCCGTGAATGGTTGCGGAAGCTTCCACCACATGGCATTATAAAAAGGTTTAGTCAAGCACGGCAGTAAGTAGAATATGCAACCACCAAACCAATTGCGACGAAATTTCAAATTTCAAATTTTCTTTTGTCGAGAAAAGATTTTCTGGGGAGTCATCAAACTTTTTAAATGCAAATTTAGATGTTTGTAAATTTCCTAACTATATTTTCCATCAAAAATATTGTGTTAAGCACGGCAAGAAAAAATTTCTAACAAAATCTAGATTTTACTACTTTTGAATAAATGAAAATCTAGAATTTTTAAAAATTTCTAATTATATTTTCCATCACAAATATTTTGTCAAACACGAGATGAAAAATGCTTAACAAAATACATGTCATTAATATAGGATAACATCCTTGTGTTGTGTCATATTTTTTTCCAATAAATAAAAATTTGGATTTTATAAATTTTGTCAAAGTTAAAAAGGATTAACATTCTATAAAATATATTTAAAATTTTATTAATGGATGTGAGAGTCAAATTTATACACTTATTTTATTTTTTCATTTAATTATGTAGAGATACAAAAGATGGAGTATAATAGTGTGAACATGCTCTTTTATTTTAAATTTGACATCTATTTACATGTCAAAATATTCAATATAATAATAAAAATACTAAGAATATTGAATAATAAATAAAAATATATAAAATAAAAATAAACTGTTTATTATCTTTTTAAATTATCTTTCTTGATTATAAACATAAATTGAAAAAAATAAAAAAATACTTTTATAATAATTTTTATGATCAAGTAAAACAATATAAATAAATAAAATAAAATGTGAGGTTAAAGATGTAGAAAAAATTAATTTAGAGTTGATTGTAATTTTATTATTTTATTATGATTTATTGTATTGCTATTAGATAACAAGTGTCGTGCCGTCATAATATTGTAATAAAAATATTTATTCTGATTTTTAATTATTATAATTTTGAAGCATTATTATTAATTTAAAATTATATTAGTACAATTATGTTTATGTATTATTAACTAGAACTCTTTCTAGGGGAAATTACTGAGAAGCGGCTATTAGCAGTAATGGCCACTAAACACCCTCTCATTCTACTTGTCGTGAAAAGGGTTTTGGGTGGGAAATTTCTCAGAGCCTATCACCGCTATCGGGTAAATTCAGACATCCTTGCCATGTTTGTAGCCATGTTGATTTATATGGGGGTTAGCAAGCCGAGAGTTAAGATCACTCAAATGATATTCAAGCATTGTTTTTTGGGGGGAGATTGATACTGTCTTGGATAATGTTGATGATAATATGCGCACCTCCCTCCCTCAAAACTACTACATGTCTGTTGGTGCGGTTGTTAAGGTAAAGAAATTTGCGGTGGTTCAATCCCTCGACCAAAAAATTCTAGTTGCAAAGTGGGAGACGAAGGACTGAAACATTTCCTTCCTACTAAGGGTTACGGGCATTCTACCTAGTTTAGCAAATCTTGGAAGAGGCAGTATGTCGTTATGGAGGGATTGAATGGGAGAAAAGACATTAGAATTTTGGAAAATGGAGATGATGACCCTGAGAATAAGTGGGGTTTTGGTCGCAGTGAGGAGTGGATCCTAGACGATAATCATCTCCCCAAGGAAATGGCGGACTCAAAAGCACATGCAGAGTGTGGTTTGGAGTGCCTGATGGTCTTGAGAGTTGTTATGGTCCAGAAAGAAAAGGCACTTGATCAAGACTCAGAGGAGGATGAGGAGGGCGATCCATATGCCCTCGAGCCTAAGGATGCATATGTCAGAATTGTGTGAAGATTATGTCTTTTTGTTTTAATTTTTGTGTTTTTGCAAGGTAGAAACACTGCATTTTTGTAGTTTTATGGCATTTCTCAGTTTCCGCTTCTTTCTAGTATTTTGTATAGGTTGGGATATAGTTGGCGGTAGATGGGTAGTAATAGGAAGATTTTGTTGCTATTGTCATATGAAATGCATGTGTAATTGGCCCATTTTGGAGATTGTTGGGCAGCTTAGTGGTCTGGTGTGGAGTCAAGGTTTAGTCTATTTATATTAGCCCTACAACTATTTACTTATCAAAAAATTATATTAACTATCTTTTATTTTAATAAAATAATATAAATATTTATAATACTGAAAACATTTTTTTTCTTAAAAGCACAATCCTAATTTAACTTAATTTTTTTTTATAATTATAATTATTAATTTGTAGTGTAGTACTATATTATTTTAATTATATTTATGTAATATTCATTATAATTTTTTTTTTTGATAAAAGTGGTAGAAACCACTGAATATTATTAATTATAAATTTTACAGTCCTGGTTCAAAGAGCACTGATAGGAAAGAACCAAGCAAAGAAAACCTCTAGTCTTGCTCATAAAATCCTAAAAAACTATACAGTCTCCATAGATATTAGCATGAAAGTACAAGGAGAGTATATGATTCAACCCCAAGCCCCAGCAACTAGACAAAAAAATCACCCAATCCCAAACCTAGATACCATAAAAAAAACCTAACCAATACAAAATGATCTGGGGCCATATACAACAAGCTTCTGTAAATGGAGTTAGAAAATCCGAGCAAGAAAGCCTTCAAGGATGAAGAAACCAGTCACTAGGTCCTACATCTGGAGGAGACGAAGCCACATAATTAATTGCATCTTGATCGTCAGGAGAAATCAACTGCAAAGGTACCACCATGCTTGGAATGGACACAACTGCAACCATAGACTCAAGAAGGTAGTGCAATCCTGAAAAAACATTCAAAGCAGTAGACAAAATAACTGGCAACACATGATCGAAAAAGACTTCAAAAGAAAACACAATATCATCATAGTTATTAGAAATCAACCCTCCTCTAATTATAGAAAGTAATTCCCCATGCCAATTGTTAGATAGAAGTTGATGCAAAGATAAAAAACCACCATAAGGAAAATCACCAAAGTCAAAACGATAAGAAGACAAATGATCCAAATAAAAAACAGAGTAGAAAGAAGAGTGCAGGAATGTGTTTGATAATGCCTGAACCAAAACAACATCCATAAGCAGATCCATACAAATAGTAACAAACCGAAAAGCCACTTCAACAAGAAAAATATTAGTATTTTCCACCAACCACTGCCTACCCACCACCTTGCGAATAGCAAGAGAAACATCCAAAGGATGTAAATTAAATAACCTACCAAGATTTTCATCATCGAAAGCATGACTATCCTGAAAATCATAGAGTTTAGTGGGCGGGATAATTCTGTAACTTGCACTATAAGAAGCCATAAAAAACATAAAGGCCCACAAAAAAAGTGAACAACAATCCATAATATATAGATCCAAGAAGCACGTGAAAGAGAATTTGAAAAGACATATCATAATTTGCCAATCTCTTACCTCATAAATTAATAAACCACACGAGCTTACCATCACATCAAAATCCATGAACCCAAAAAAGCCAATAAAGACACATGAACCTCAACACATAGCCCGTACCAACAACTTACCTCAAGCAACCACACCACTCGAAACCAAGAAGAAGTAATCATGAAAAGATACCACCTTAAACAAAACCAATCAAGAAAAGCCCATCCCAAGCAGAGAATCGTACAAGGAATATCACATAGCACCTCGAGAAGGAATAATCATTAGACATACCCAATTTTGATATGAGACGTAATCAACATCAAATCAATCAACACCACATCACATCGTAGACTAGTCCGACCATCACCCTCTTTCAAATCATCAATAGGAATGTAACTCTAATGGTATCAAGTAAACAACCAGAACAGGCTCCATACTCAAAGTCACTAAATGCACATACATATTACTAATCTCAAATAAAGTGCAAGGTCGCATCAAAGCCTGTTAAAGTACAAAGCTGCAGAATAATTACCCAAATAAATAATGAAGAAGACAAGCAATATCCAAAAGAGTAAAAAAGAACCTATAAGCCCAAACAAATAAAAATCTTAAGGATGCAAAATAGCCAAGCTGCAATCTACATGATGCAAAATAAATTATTAGTAATCAAACATTGCAAGACTTTCTTGATCATTCATGCCTATTTCTGGCTATCATATTATTATCTTGTTACCCAGTTTTTTGAACTTGAAAATTTTAAAAGTTTTCACTTCCCCAAGTCGTAGCTTTGTTATTGAAAAATCTCATGACTTTTAAAGGGTTCATTTTGCGACAGTCAAATTCTGCATACATATCCATTTGTCTGAAAATGAATCTGAAAAAAGTTGCTAATTTAAAATTATAAATACAACCCACCTAATATTTTGGTCTTAGGTATTCTAGATTTAATTTTATGACCATATGAGCCCATATGATATATTATTTTAATACTTTCTCAATGCAACAATATGGTTGGCATGGCTAGTTTATAAAGGAAGTACTTCAATTTGGCGAGCTATTAAAAACGGTCAAAAACCCATATGTTATTTTAATTATCACAACTTCTCACAAATTTTGACGACCCTATGATGCCCGGTTAACCCGTGGTAAGTTTAATAAAAAGTTGTTGCAAGGGAAATTAATTTTTTTTTCCTACTTAGTTTGAGAGCAGCAATTTAAAACATTTTAAAAATGTTTTAAATCAATTGGAAAGCAACAATTCCACGGGGGAAGTAAAAGTGGTTTCAAATTTATTTTTAATAATGATTTCAAGAACCAGTTACAAGCAACCGGAAAGTCAGCGGGTATTATTTATTGTAAAAAATTTCAAAGAGAGGGGTTGGATCTTTCCTTTTCTTGCTTGAAACTTACATTGCAGCAAGGGAAGATTTTCTGATTTTTTGTTGTAAAAAGAGGAAAATAAGAATGCATTTTTCTGTTTTTGGGGATAATCATTGTACAAGAATAAGATGATCTTTGAGTCATTCTATTTGCATTTTGAGAAAGGAAGAAATATATTTCAGATTTGTGTGTTTATGAGTATGTTTATTTACTCTAATTTGGCATGTGAGTCAATCCAGTTATTCTTATAATGCTTTCTTGTGCATTTCAGTTATGCATATGTTAGTTTTAGAGACTTTGATTTCTCATCCATTCATATGTCTGAAAGAAAATTATTTAATCTTTTCCCTCTTTGTTGTGGGTATTTGGGCAAGGATCTTTGTGTCTTTTACTCCAATATCCTCTTGTTTATAAATTTGTTGTTCGCATCTATTTTATGGCTATGAGTAGATGTTAGTTGCATTTATTGCTTTCTGGTTAAGAGCATATCTAGAAAACATACATTTTATCCAACAAATGGAGCCGTATCTTCATATCAAAATTCAAAGAGCACTTGCAATTGCCATTACAAGTGACTCAACTGTTGGTTCTTTTTCTCTTGCAATTTGGACATTTGTGAATCATTTTTGAAAGGTATTTAAGAAGCACAAATCTGTTAACCAACATATCTATATATAACATTATTTATCTTCATCACGTTCAATTTTATATGTTTTATATGCTTATGTCTTTAGGGAAACTCTTAGAAGTTTCATAGTGCCTACACATTTAACATATGGAAAATAAGTTTATTTTTTTATAGGAAGTGAATATGTATTAAACTATGTCATACCACGAAGTTCAATTTCTTTTGTAAATGAAGATATTTAGTACTTAAAAAAATATTAATAATTTTTATTTAAATTTTATTTTTTATTAAAAAATTAAAATTATTGAAAAAATAAATGAAATGATTAAATAATATTAAATGTGGCACTAATGTTGATTTACTAATAAGTGATGACTTGTTTGTAGCGGGGGTACTCGACTGAAAAGGCTATCACAAGGGGCTAGTTGTTGAGACATTACAAAAGTCATAAGTTGTGATTTGAATGACCAAAAATTGCCTATAGAAGGTCAACATAAAATTGTAATGGAGCATAGGAAAAGCCTTTAGACAAGAGCTTAACGTTTAGAGTTTAAGGCATAATAAACAAGATCTCCTAGTTATTGTAGTGCATTGGTGATTCTGTGAAGGCGCCAAGCAAGATTATCTGAAGCAAAAGCAATATTATTTTGCTAAAACCTGATGTTGCAGGTGAAAGGTAATTCATCTTCACTATATCTTTGTCTTTATTATATCTCGCTCGCTAAGCAAGATTATTTGAAGCAAAAGCAATATTATTTTTCTAAAACTTGATATTGCAGGTGCCAAGCAAGATGATCTGAAGCAAAAGAAATATCTCACCTGACATTAGCCCTAATTAGTCATGACCTAAATTTTAGGCAACTATAAAATTCATTATACGCGATATTCTTTGTTGATTTATAATCATTTTTAACTTAATGTGATTTTTTATGTTATATTTTTCCCTACTCGACTCACTAATGTTTTTGCACAATTTCAAATATAAGGGTCCTTCTAAGTGCGAGAAATGAGTAATTTAGTAGAAATAGGTGTAGATGTATAAAAATGACCACTTTCCTAAATGAATATTTAATGTTCATTTTATTCTCTTTCCTCTATTTAATTAAATCATCCACATTCATCTGTTTGATTAAATAAGTTATTCAATTTATTTAATTAAATTCACCTAGGCCTTTCATATCATTTAATTGAATAAATCACTTTATTTAATTAAATCCCCCTTCTACTCTTTTTAATTAAATTTACATTTAATTAAATTGTTCACTTCAAATAAATAAATCTAATTTATTTAAATCCTCCACTAGCAACTATTTTGTTGAAATAAAGCAATTTATTTTAATTAAAATTACCCTCCATCCACTTGCATTCTCCTACATCTCCCACTTGCCTCTCTAAACCCCTTCTAAATTCTTCTAATCCCTTTTAAATTAGCCTAACCCATCTACTAAATATTGTCACAATCCTAAGCAAAGGGAAGTCACTTCTCAAACCCTTAAAGTCTTCAATAACCATTAAAGGCTTTATGTCCTCAACAACTTAACCATTTAAGTCTCTTACATAACCATTAATGGTTAACTCAACCTTCTTACATGGTTGGAGACTTTTTGCCTAACTCAACCCTCATCTAACCCTAGGGTCTCATCAAGCATTCATTGCTTTGACTATGGTTATTCCTTTAACCCTTGCACAAGAGTTTATCCTTTGGGTAAAAGCTTTATCCAATGGGGTTTCTTAACCTAATCTTAACCCTTACCTTCTATGGTAACCATGAGGTCTTCTCAAGCATTTAATGCTTCTTACATCTTCTCTCAAGCAGTTTTATGTTGACAATTGTCACCATTCCATTGGTGAGAATTGTAAACATGGATTGATAACTTTCAATCCTAACCCTTTATAGGACCATCCAATCTTGACCCTTCATTGCCCTATTTTTCCTATAAATAGAGCTCTCTTTCCTCCATTGATGATCCAAGTCTTTAGCATCAAACTTATAGAAATTTTACTAAGCTTCTAATCTAAATCATTTTAATCAAGCATTTAGCCTCTCTTTGATAATCTTCATAGCATCTTAAAATAGGCATTTGTATTATCACATAATAATCATCTCAAACTAGTATAGCATGCTAGGATAGTTTTGTTACTAATCCTTTCATCTTATCATCATATTCATGCTAGTTTAGTTCATCTTTTGATAATATCATGCACATTAGGATTGCATCCATGTTAGATTGATCAAAACATCCCTCATTCTCATGATTGTCATCCCTAAGTCATTTTGCTCAGTGATCTGAGAGCAAAGACATTGGCTTAAGGGGTCTTGTGAGATAGAGAACAATGGAACATCCCTTGGGAAGTTGAGCTATTCCATACAGCTCCATAACTTGCACCAAGAGTCCCATTGGCGTGTGGACTAGTCTTGAATTCAGAATATTCGTTTCATCAAGCCATTTTTCTCGCATACATTTCTGGCACCCACCGTGGGGCATAACCCCATTTATCAAATCATTTTTGATGCGGGACTAACTTTGCAGGTACGCAAAAAACTGGAATCAACACATTGATACCATTCTGTAGCGCATCTAGTATGTACTTTGGCACATCTGGCTAACCGTTTAGCACTTTGATACTGTATATGGTGAAAATGGATAACAATAATAACAAAATTGAAAGGCTAAATGAATTCAACCACCAAACCCTAGCCTAACAACAACAAAGATCCACCATAACATATGAAGATTACCTAAGACAATGCAAATAACTCAAAATCACAAAGATTATACCATCACATGTCCAATAGGGTTTTGATCTCCATTCTTCCTATCTCCATTGATCTTGCTTGATATATTTGCTCTCAGATTTTTGTATGCACAAGAGCTCAACAAAGAACGGAATGTGGTTGCAAGTAGGATCGTAGTGTAGCCAAGTCTTCAAAATCAGTCATTAGGGTTTGACAATGAAGGAAGCATCTCCTTAAATAGAAGACACAATAAGAAATGGAGGGTTAAGATTGAGAGGTGTAAAAAGAGAGGCCGGCTAGGATTAGAGGGTAGGTAAAAGAAATACCAAAATAATGAAAGAGGTAGGTAGTGTATGAATTAAGAGATGAATGACATGTGTCATGTGTAGAAAAAGATAATGAATTAATTAAATAAATAAAGATTTATTTAATTAATAGAAGATTTAGGACAATTAAATAAATAAAATATTTATTTAATTTAAGAAAGGGATAATTTAAATAAATAAATGTATTTATTTAAATGAGAAATAAGGCTAGAAGAGGATAAATGAATTAATTAAATAAATAAAAATTTATTTAATTCATAGAAGAATTAGGCTTAGATAATTAAATAAATAAAATATTTATTTAATTAGACATGACAATTTTGAGTGTCTACATTTTGCCCCTCTTTGAGACAATGCGGCTTGTCGCGTTGTTTCAAAGAAGATAAGATGAACTGATACAAAGTTGCCCCAGTATGGGAATTATATGCCCCCTCGAGAGATTGGATGAAAATGTCTGAAAAGATTGCAGACAATCTCTCGATAAGAAATACGGGATAGAATGGGTTGATTAGATAAAGTGACAAAGTCACGGGATGAAGAATACTGACTCGGGAAATGAGGGCGAGGGCTAGGGTAGGCTATAAGATAGACCACGGGCAAAAATACATCCTCATTGTCATCCACACCCTTAGAAGATTACAGTGCAGAGCGAGAAAAGAGCAGCAGCAGTCAGCAGCGATGGCTTTCATTCACAGATTCGACCGTGTTCGCCGATTCCAGCGACCAGCCGATGCAAGAGAGCTGGTAAGTACCCGAAAACCTCCTCGTACTTTCACGCATTTCGAGTTTTGTCATAAATGCATGTTAGGAGCAATAAATGCGCTAGGAATAGGGTAGTTGAAAAATGCAAAAACGCGCAACCGCGTCTGTGTTAGTGCCAGGCGCATCTGTGTCCGACAGGCGCGTCTGTGTCGGGTCCAGGCGCGTTTGTGCCTGGGACCGCGTTTGTGCGAAATGCGGACGCGTTTGTGAAATGTAGAAGCGTCTGTGCTTTGTAGGAGCGTTTATGTCATGTAGGGACGTCTGTGTTCCCTGGTCGCGTTTGTGCATGGTATAGGCACGTTTGTGTTCAGGAAACGCGTCTGTGTTGCAGAAGCACGTTTATGCAGTCTATAGGCGCGTTTAGGAGTTAAAAGCGCGTTTGGGAGTTCAAAGCGCGTTTGTGTGTCAAAATGCATGGTTTTAGTCTTTTAGGTCAAATCGGCAGTTCTGTGATGAACATATGCTGTCGATTGGATAAGCTGCTGAGAGGATACACTCAAGCAGGTCCTCTAGGAAGATTAGGATAGATCAAGGCACTTTGTGATGAACAAGGAGCACCAAGATAGACAACACTTTGTGATGAACAGGGAGTGCAAATGTGAGTGACACTTTGTGATGAACAGGGAATGTCACACACGTAGTACTTTGTGATGAACAGGGAGCACTACTAGGGTAAATAGCAACACTTTGTGATGAACAGTGAGTGTCACTAGGATAGATAACCAGATGCATTTAGGTAGCAAGTAACATTTTGTGATAAACAGTGAATGCCACGATAACTGACAAGATTGATTGTGTGACTGCAGGAGTATTTGCCGATGTTGGAGTCACGGGAGAGATTCCCGTCCACTCAGAGGTTGCGACCAGAGTTGTCGATCCAGGATAGGATTTCCATTGAGGAGATGGGGCTTACACATGTGCTCTATGTGCCTGAGTTTCGGGCAAACATGGGGTTGCTGACTGCGTTGGCTGAGAGATGGCACTCTAAGACGTGCACATTTCATCTGCCGATGGGTGAGATGACAGTGACATTGGAGGATGTCTACAGGATCCTACGGATACCGATCGATGGGAAGTTAGTACCCTATGATCAAGACGGAGATAGGGATGCACTGAGATGAGTGTTCTAGGATCCAGGACTAGGGATGAGGGTGGGACATGTGGCATGGGATACCATGACATGGACAGGATTAGCACTACCAACAGTGTTGGCAGGAGTTATCAGTGGGTTCCTCTGTCTGGATAGGACGACACGAGGGGTGACTGCAGGGGACACAGGGGCCAAGAAAGTTGATCTTGGGGTGGGTCCTTCTAGGGCTCAAACTCCGTCGAGGCCAGGCGGCTCCGAGGGAGGGAGTTCATCATAGCCTTAGAGGGCTCCCTATGTATCAGTATTGTACCATTTTTGTATTGTAGACACCTGCGGGTGATTTTGTAGCTATATGATTCTTTTGACATCATTGTATCATGACACTTTTGATTATATATGAGAGATGATCCATTTTTGCGGCAGCTATAGCATGTGTACCTTATGTGATGAAATGTTCTTATGTGATACATGTTTTATGATATGGATGCTTATATGATGCAATGC
The DNA here is from genome assembly GCF_030272615.1 of Cryptomeria japonica. Taxonomy (NCBI): domain Eukaryota; kingdom Viridiplantae; phylum Streptophyta; class Pinopsida; order Cupressales; family Cupressaceae; genus Cryptomeria; species Cryptomeria japonica. The sequence goes on along the minus strand of NC_081407.1, from coordinate 1,444,793 downwards.
AATATATTTTTGTTCTTTTATGTTGTATATGTGATGCATGATGCAAATGTGAATGTATGTAATGCAAATGAATATGATAATGCAAATGATTATTTACATAATGAAAATGTGAGATGTGCTAACATGTGTTGTATGCAAGATGTGATGCAATTGTGATATCTATATGTATGTGTGAAATGCTTATATGTGGTGATGTAGGTGTAACTATATGAAATGCAAATGTTTTTGGTGTGTCATTATACTCAGTCATGTGATAGCGGGCTACGCGGACTCAAGAAGGACAATGGAAGTCAATCAAGAAAGGGGGATGGAAGACAAAAGATATGAACGTGAAAGAGCTTCTTGTGCATTATTATCATTGAGCTTTATTATGGCAAGTAGGTTATGACAATCGAGGCATTTGTTCGGCCCAGAAAGTCATTGTACCTGTTTGCATGGAGATAAGACAGTCACAAACAAGGAATTCCCCAGTTCACACTAGACTCACAGTGTCCTCATATCCTTGGACAAGTCATAGCATTACTAAAAGACAATCGACAGACAGCAAATGCAAATAGGTGACGATACCCCATCCTCGCCTTTCTAGTCAAAGACATCCTGGAGATAGAATCTCTAGTCAAAGACATCCCGGAAAAGCTAAAAGACATGTCACCAAAAGATAAAATCAAAAGAAAACCAAGACTCGACACCAACATCCACTGTAGTCCTCAAGTTTAGTGTCTCTTGTCACTTGTTTAAGTCTTATTCGATTGTGGTCACAATGTTCACTTTCACAAAAAGGATAGATAGCACTGAACCATATGTTGTCTGAGTCTGTTGAAAGATTTGATTTTGTTGAAGCTCATTGTTGCGGCCGTGTCTCATTTGAAAATGACTGAATCCATGAAATTGATACTTTATTGTGGAGAAGACGAAACTTTATTGTGAATCTTCGATGCAAATGCTGCTTTATTGCGGATTGTGCGCGGATAGACTTGAAGGAAGCTGGAAGAAACTGTACTCCTCAAAACATGTGATGTTCTCAGTTCCACACCCATCACTAGACGTAGGAATTGGCCGTAGTCACAGATAGGATCTGATTTATTATGGATGGAAAGGGAGTGAAAAGGGGGGGGAGATGGATGGCTAACCAATCTTAGGTAGATCAATAACAAGCCATGATGGGAATAGGTAAGTTTATTGTGAATGAATAGGTTGTGAGTGTGTGCAAAGTGAAAGGATGAAAGTGAATCCTGAAGGAGGGAGGAGCAATGTCTCTACGCATGGCGCTGGTGACCCAGTTTTCACCATGGTACTTGCCCAGGGCGCCACCGAAGTGGTTTTCACCGTTGGACGAAATTATTTCTCTTTACTTTTTTTCGATTTTTTTCAATTTTTTTGTTGTCACAAGGCGCCTGTTTACCAGGTTTTCACCAAGTAACGATTTTTTTGTTTTATAATTTTTTTTTATTTTTGCAATGTTTTTGATTTTTTTTGTATTTTTGAATTAGGATGTTCCGAAGAGCTTATGTGTAGAACCTGCGAAGGTGCATGGTATTGATAGGATCCTCCAAGGGTTCACCTTCTGTAGTTGAGAGCTGATATGCCCCAGATCCATATGCTGCTGTGATGATGTAAGGACCAAGCCAGTTGGGTTCAAATTTGCCCTTCTTATCTCTGTCTTGTTGATTCTTGGGGTTCTCTTTGAGAACCAAGTCACCTACCTCAAATGTGCGAGGCTTGACTTTGTGATTGTAGCTGCAATGTTCCTTGACTGAATGATGTGTATCTCGAGTGACTGTCTTCCTTGATGAAGGAACTGAGATAGAATTACTAGTGTGTGGACTACGTTTGCCCATATGCGTGTCACCTGAAGAAGTTTGGGCATCCCTGATAACAAAGTCCTTTGAGGAAGCTCCATTAAAGGTCCATAATGTATCACCAAAAGGAAAAGGATGTGTGGAACAAGTGGATGAGTTATGAAGGCTTATGATTGTGAAAAGAAGTGAAAGTAGGATAGCATGATGGAGACTTAGGATCAATAAGTGTTCTTTTTGACTTGAAATTGTAGAACTTTTGCCCCCAGTTATTTTGATATTAGGGGAGATCAACTCTTGTTCTTTTTGCTTCATAGTATTTTTATCCTTGACTTTGATTTTTGCAGAGTCCAATAGCTTTTGATTTTGATTTGGACTAAAGGATTTTTCTTTATTATTGACTTTTAGATTTTTCTGTTCATAGCTTGATTCTTGATCCCCAATGAGTAAGGGCTTTTGTAATTCTTGTTGATCCAAGTCTGGAAGTGGAGTGGAAATGGAATGAGTGGATGAAATGGTAAAGCTATGTGAGTTCTCAAGAGGGATGGCAATACGCTCAATAGATTCTTTGTTGGAACCACTCTTAGGACTATTGATATCAAGAGTTGCTTGCACCACTAGAGGAAATTTGCATTCAGACTTAGTAGCCACAACACTAGGTGGTTCACACCCAATTCCTTGGCATTGCAAATTGTTTGTAGGTTGCTCCTGTTGACTGAATGGCTTAGGAGACTGTGGGAGTTGATCAACATGAAAGATATACTCACCACATCCCATGTCTTTAATCTTGAACTTGTCTTCTTTTAGCTCTGCCTGTTTTGATGTAGAAGCTTTTAAGGATTCAGGATCCACATATGCCGATGAAGGAATAGCTTCTCGATTGACTGAGATTGTTATTTCCGATCGAGGTTGTAGATTGTTGCAATATATGAATGGATTTGGATCCGCTTTGACAGTCACTTCAGCTCCATTGTGTGGGAACTTGATACATCGATGATATGTAGATGGTATTGCTCTCATTTCATGAATCCATGGACATCCCAAGAGTATGTTATATGTGAGATCCAGGTCTAGGACTTGACAAACCACATCCTTTGTAATTGGCCCAACTCTTAGAGGTAAGGTGACTGTGCCCTTGGATGAGCGCTCTTCATCATCATATGCCTTGATGGTAATTTGGTTTGTAGAATTCACAGCCTTGTCAAAATATCCCAATTGTCTTATGGTACTCAAGGTACAAATGTTAAGACCTTCTCCTCCATCTATCAGGACTCGCTTTATTCGGTGTTTATGTATAAAGGCTTCAACGTGTAAAGGTGCATTATGAGGCTGACTTATGGAGGCATCATCGGCTTCTGTGAATGTGAGGGAGTGTGGAATGGATAGGTATCCCACCATGGCTTGAAACTGGTCCACGTTCAGATCAGTAGGGACAGCAGTGTCTCTCAAGATTTTGTCGAGGATGGCTTTATGTGCAGGAGATATACGTAAGAGCTCAAGAATGGAGATGAGCGCGGGTGTCTTCCCTAGTTGTTCTACAAGATCGTACTCAGGCTTGGTAGATAAAGGATTGGTATTCTTAGTGGAGGCACCTGGCAATGTAATCTTACCTCAACGGGTTGTAACATGACATTCGGAGGTAGCTTCGGATGAAGATCCCACACCCTTTAGGACAATTTTAGGTCGCTAAGGAGGATTCTCAAGATTTTTATTTTTGATAGTAATGGTAGAGATATGATTGTCCATTGAGATGTGATTGATGGTAGAATCATAATTGTAAGGTGCTCTGGTGTAATTGGCTTGATCATCTGTGACTTTGCCTTTTCCTTTGTCATGTTTTGGGAATGGTTCCTTAAACACCTCATGCTCTTGGTTAGATGAATGTCCCTCAATCTCTATATCTCCTTTGTCAATGAGATCTTGCACAATGTTTTTCAATCGATGGCAATTACTTGTCTTGTGACCCTTGCTCTTATGAAACTCACAAAACTCATCATCATTCCACCAATTCGGTTTTACCTTTGGTTCATATGGAGGAAAATCTGGGACCGTGATCACTTTGTTTGCTACAAGCTTTTTGAATACTGATTCAAGTGGTTCTCCCAATGGAGTGTACTTCCTTCGTGGTTTAGAAGTTGTTTGATTGTTCACTTGATTGTTGGTAGAACTTGATCCAGAAAAGACGACCTTGGGTCTCACTGTGTTGGCATCAACAACACCATCATTAACTGTGTTCTTGTTCTTGTTCCAAAATTTTGGTTTGTCCTTTCCTTTGAAGTCCTCTTTGTTTTCTTTGAATAGTTTGATAACTCCTTGTTCAATTAAGACTCTTTCTATTGCTAGGCCCTTTTCAATGACATCCTTGAATGTAGACAAACAAGCTTTTCCGAGATCATAGCCAATAGCCCTGTTAACATTTTGTGTGAACATCTCCACCATTTGTTTTTGTAGAATTTCGCAAGAGCATCTGCTAGCTAGGTTTCTCCATCTCTGTAAGAATGTTGCGAAAGATTCTCCTTCCTTTTGTTTCGTATTGCACAAGGTAGTAACTGAGACATCTGTTTCAATGTTGTAAGAGAAATGCTGAATGAATGCCTCTGCTAAGTCGCCCCATGACTTAATACCGGGAGGTAATTGAGAAAACCATTCCATAGCTTGGTCACCTAAGCTCTGTGGGAACAACCTCATCAAGTATGTTTTTTCTGCCGCTACCTCAATGCAAGCTGTGAAGAATTGTCTTATATGTGCCTTGGGGTCTCCTCTCCCTCTATATTTGTCAAATTTTGGTGTTACAAAGTGCGGAGGAAACGGAGGCATTGGAATGCTCTTATCGAAGGGATAAGGGCATATATCTCTCATAGTGTATGTAGGTTTGGATGTACTCATGTCCTCCACTTTCTTTTGTAGATCTCTAATTTGTTGCTCCAAATTATTTTTGGGAGGAGATTGATTTCTTGTAGCATACCCCATGTTTGTAACACCCATTTGAGGAGGAACTTGTTGCATGTATGGATGATACTGATCGTAGACATGTCCATATGGAGGTCTATATTGATGTGGCATATATGGAGCACTTGGCATAACTTCTTGTTGAGGGACCCCATATCTGTTTTGTGTATATAAACCATATTCAATAGGCCTTTCATTTTCCATTGTGTTGCCCCCAATTTTGACATGAGGTCTCCTTGTGTCAAAATTTTGAGGATGTCCTTGAGTATCCACTTGTCTTGATTGATCCATACCTTGAGCATGTGTTTGAGCATAAGGCCTCCATGATGGTCTTTGAATGTAAGTATCATATGTTTGAGCTTGTGTATGTGGGGTTGCTGGTTTTTGAAGCAAAACTGATGGTTACTCAGGCATCATATTCGGTCCTCTATTTCCTCCACTATTTGGTCTCCTTTGATCCATGTTGGATTGAGTTTGTTGTGAGGGTCGACTTTCCATAAGTTGAGATAAGTCAAAATCATGTGGTATTTTAGCTCCACTTTGTGCCATCATGTTTAAAAAGTATTGACGATCTCTCCTCATTATCTCTTCAACCAATCTATTGAATTGAGGATCCATTATGGATTCTTGTATGTCTGCTGATAGTATTGAAGAGTTGTCAACATTGTCATTGTGTGTAGTATTGTTGTTTATAGCATTTGCGCTTTCCACATTTGGATTGTTTCTATAAACATTCATGTCTGGTAATGTAGTGTGCTCAGGATTGTAGAATAGATCATTGTCATACTCATAAGAACTCATGTTTGCGGATTCTTGAGCTTCTTTAGCTATTCTCCTAGATTTTTGAAGGCGGGTTTCAACCATGAACTAGGTGTTTGACCAATATGTGAGAGACTAGATGAAAAATATGAAAAGAGTATGGAAGACCAAGAGTTGTATGGAGTGTAAATGAATCTAAGGTGTACTTGCAATGTCCAAAGTGTAAGACCAAGTATGTAAATAGTAGAGTAGGTGTGACTTCCAAAGAGAGGATAGTTTCTCTTGATGAGGTAAGCTGACCTTGACTCTAAGTAAGACCAAATGAGACCCAAAGGTAAGAAACCTTGATGAGGGACCACTTAGCAAAGTGTAGTTGTATGTAGTGTGTTGACAAAGTATGATGAGGACAAGCAAGTGACCTTTTGACTCAAGTTTAGACAAGTATGAATGTAAAATGAGATGTGAAGCAATGATGGACTATGTGAGACCTTAGAACAGGCTGAATGCTAGATGAAATCTGAAGAGACAACCTAGGAAGCTCAAGTATGCTGAAACTGATTTCTTTTGTTTGTTGGACTATGAAATTTTTCCAATTTGTGAAGTTTTTGGTTGTGACCAAATCTGAATGTTTGACTATTTTTCGTGACAAGAGGACACAATGTTGATGAGGACTCAGTGTTTGCAAGTGTTTAGACTCCAAAATGACTCCAAGAAAAGTGTGTTGTTTGATGTAAAATTGTTTTGCATACACTTGAAGACACAAAAGACACAATGTTTTGCTGTTTGGTCTTGATTGTTTGAATGTTTAACATAAGTCAAGCACAATTCTTATGGCTGGCCAAGACAATAGTTGTTGATCCCACATGGGGTTTTACCCCCGAGGCTTCGCTATTCAGAGCGGATACTTAGATGCTTGACCTCACTGGCTCCACCCTCGGCACTCACTTCTCGGGTCAGCCAAGCATCAGTCCCCATGAAAACTCCCCATGGCGAACTTTGTATCTCTACTAAGAACCGTATGTGTGTGGGCCGCTACCAGAGGTCCGACCTCCTGCCCCAACAACTAGAAGGATTTGGGCTTCTAAAACAAAAAGGTGCTAGTAAGGGCATCCGCTCGTGTGGCCATACATGCGGCACTTTCAGCTCTGTAAATACAGAAGGCTCCCAGCCGGTAGGGGTTACGCCCTACAAATGATCAAATAAATTTGATCAAACGGGTTTATGGGGAGACATAGTGTCGGTATGAACTAATCAGCACACGTTATTCATAGTTTTCACCATGAATACATTTGATTATAGTGGTTTGGATGAGGTGGGTTTTCCTCGCTACCACTTGGGTCGTTCTCTTCTCACTAGTAGTCCTAATGACCACACGGGAAGACAGACCCTCTAAAGATTAAACAAAAAGAGCCTATTGCTCAAGACACAAAAGACAATGATTCTATTTTAGTGCACCAATTGAAGTGTTTGCTAGTCTATGAAAACAAGGCACACAATAAAAATCCAAAAACCCTTGCCAAGGACCTACAACAAAAATTTATTAATAGTTTGGATTGTTTCAAATGATCACCCCTTCCTGCAAGCACACAAGTTAGGTAAATTTTAGATCCAAAAGACTTTATGAAATAGGGGCCTTCAATAATGCATTTTGTTGACCAATTCAAAGACCTGATTCATCATAAAAAATGAACACCTGTAAAATTTTAAGAGATTTCCAGAAATGTAAGAAAATCCAAAAAATTTGTTAATTTGCTCCAAAAATTAATTTTTTATGAAAAATCATAAAAAATTCATATAAAATGCAAAATCGATCCAAAAAATCTAAAATTTTTACTGGAGAGTTTTGATGGTCTTCCAAACCTGCACAAAAAATTACCTGCAACAAATCCAAGCAGTTTGTGAGATATGAGTAAAATAATGCAAAACCCTAATTTTCAAAGATCTGATTTTTGAAGAATTATTTTGCATCAAATTCAAAATCACAAAAAACAGATCCTGTGTATAATTCTGAGAGATTTCCAAAAATGTAAGAAAATCCAAAAAATTTGCTAATTTTCTCTCAAAATTAATTTTTTATGAAAAATCATAAAAAATTCATATAAAATGCAAAATCGATCCAAAAAAATCTGAAATTTTTATTGAATCTTTCTGATACTGTTCCCAACTTGCACAAAAAATTTTATGGCAAAATTCAAAGCCGTTTGTGAGATCTGATCAAAATAAATAAAAACCCTAATTTTTAAAGATCTGATTTTTAGGGAAATATTTTGCATCAAAATTAAATTCACAAAGAACAGATCCTGTGTATAATTATGAGAGATTTCCAAAAATGTAAGAAAACCCGAAAAATTCTCTCATTTGCTCTCAAAATAAATTTTTTATGAAAAATCATAAAAAATTCCTAAAAATTGAAAATTTGCTCCAAAAATTCTGAATTTTGGATTGAGAGCTTCTGATACTTTCTTCAACCTGCAAAAAAAATTTGGTGCAAAATTTCCAAGCCGTTTATGAGATATGATCGAATCTCTCCAAGATCTTGATTTTGTGTCCAAAACCCTAGCTGCACAAGGTTATTCTCCAAATTGTTTTACAAAACAGCAATATAGGGTTAGAAAAATCTGCAAAAAAACATAGATCTAAGAAAAATCCATGACCCACCGGGCGTGCCAAAATGTATATGGTGAAAATGGATAACAATAATAACAAAATTGAAAGGCTAAATGAATTCAACCACCAAACCCTAGCCTAACAACAACGAAGATCCACCATAACATATGAAGATTACCTAAGACAATGCAAATAACTCAAAATCACAAAGATTATACCATCACATGTCCAATAGGGTTTTGATCTCCATTCTTCCTATCTCCATTGATCTTGCTTGATATATTTGCTCTCAGATTTTTGTATGCACAAGAGCTCAACAAAGAACGGAATGTGGTTGCAAGTAGGATCGTAGTGTAGCCAAGTCTTCAAAATCAGTCATTAGGATTTGACAATGAAGGAAGCATCTCCTTAAATAGAAGACACAATAAGAAATGGAGGGTTAAGATTGAGAGGTGTAAAAAGAGAGGTCGGCTAGGATTAGAGGGTAGGTAAAGGAAATACCAAAATAATGAAAGAGGTAGGTAGTGTAGGAAATAAGAGATGAATGACATGTGTCATGTGTAGAAAAAGATAATGAATTAATTAAATAAATAAAGATTTATTTAATTAATAGAAGAAGTAGGACAATTAAATAAATAAAATATTTATTTAATTTAGGAAAGGGATAATTTAAATAAATAAATGTATTTATTTAAATGAGAAATAAGGCTAGAAGAGGATAAATGAATTAATTAAATAAATAAAATGTATTTTATTTATTTAATTAATTCATTTATCCTCTTCTAGCCTTATTTCTCATTTAAATAAATACATTTATTTATTTAAATTATCCCTTTCCTAAATTAAATAAATATTTTATTTATTTAATTGTCCTACTTCTTCTATTAATTAAATAAATCTTTATTTATTTAATTAATTCATTATCTTTTTCTACACATGACACATGTCATTCATCTCTTATTTCCTACACTACCTACCTCTTTCATTATTTTGGTATTTCCTTTACCTACCCTCTAATCCTAGCCGACCTCTCTTTTTACACCTCTCAATCTTAACCCTCCATTTCTTATTGTGTCTTCTATTTAAGGAGATGCTTCCTTCATTGTCAAATCCTAATGACTGATTTTGAAGACTTGGCTACACTACGATCCTACTTGCAACCACATTCCGTTCTTTGTTGAGCTCTTGTGCATACAAAAATCTGAGAGCAAATATATCAAGCAAGATCAATGGAGATAGGAAGAATGGAGATCAAAACCCTATTGGACATGTGATGGTATAATCTTTATGATTTTGAGTTATTTGCATTGTCTTAGGTAATCTTCATATGTTATGGTGGATCTTCGTTGTTGTTAGGCTAGGGTTTGGTGGTTGAATTCATTTAGCCTTTCAATTTTGTTATTATTGTTATCCATTTTCACCATATACATTTTGGCACGCCCGGTGGGACAATTTTGAGTGTCTACAGATACCATTCTTTAGTGCATCCAGACTGAACTTTAGCGCATATCATTTCTACTATTTCCTATAGGTCTTAGCGCTTTAAAACACCAGTGTAGCACATTTAGAAAACATCGTAGCTCATCGAGACTCTTTGCTAGCACATGAGTTCATTTCTGTAGCGCATCTGGTCTGTAGATTAGTGCATAATAGACACAAGTAGAAAACAAAATTGTAACAAAGACGTAAAATTAGACTTGTAGAAGTCCACACTAAAAATCTTTGATCGCTAACTGGTTTTATTGTTGGTAACTAACATTTGTTTGCAGGGTTGGGAGAATTTTCTTTTACTAAAGTTTTAGGCTTTGGATTAAAATTTTGTATTTCTAACTTTGTTAAGTTAGTTATTTAAAGTTTTCTTCATTTTCTTATTAGTAAAATTGAACTCATTTTCATTTTGGAGTACTTAAAAAAGAACAACAAAGCAAACCTTTTTCATTCTTGCAAGTTAGGCAAAACACTTCGATTTTGGGGTTTAAAAAGAACAAGGCAAATCTTTATTTATGCAAAATCTTAAAAAGAACCTCACCATCCTTTGGTGTTTAAAAGGATCCATCTCATTTCTTGCATAAGTTAAAGAACCTCATTTTCAAAAATTCTAGATAAGGCAAAAGAGGGAAATCTTTCCTCTATCGAATTCATTTTGTTGACCCTCTCAAAAATTTGCTTTGTTGATCCAGATTTCATTACTTAGCTTAAAAAATCATTGATTTGGGAGTTGAAAAGAACACCATGTTTTTTTGGAGCAATATCTCCAAATAGAAGTTAACAAATCATTGCTTTGAAGAATAAAAAGAATAATTTTGTGCCTTGTCTCAAAAGTGGAAGGTATATGCTCTCCCCTTAATTGGGTGACCAAAAAGCCAAACCACTTTTAAAAGCTTTCTTTACTTCAAAGCATTTTAAAACCTCTAGCAGACCTGCCCTCCCGAGTTTCTCTTAGAGTGCCATTTAAATGGTCGGTGAGAGGGGAATGACTTAAGTGGGAAATGACTTTATCGCCAAGTGTTCCAACCCACTAAAATCAAAAGTGGAGGGTGATGAAAGTACCTTTCAATGGTTTTGCATAGTGATTAGCCTTCCCCCAGTATCTTTACGATACATAAAGCCTTTGTTCTAAAGGTTGGGAAGCCTCTCGAGGGAGTTTATCACTGATGACCGAACATGAAGCTTGATTACGAACCTTAGAAATAGAAACCTTGAGCTAAGTCAATATATAGACATCTTCAATATCATAGTGCAAGGGTGGGGAAGAATTCGCCTCCAAGATTACTCACCATATATCTCCCAAGATAGCTACTCAATTGTGAAACAACTCACTTTGGATTAATTTCTGGCAAAAGGCAAAAAAACGGGCGCCCCCTAGGGGGTGACACGACTGTTTGAGCTGATGGAGTGTCGAGACTAGTGGGCTATGATATTGTTGATGACCCTTGAATAAAGAGTTTGCTTGAATTGTATTATCTGTATCCAAACTTGTGAAAGCATTGGGGATTTGAACACATCCTCGCAGAACATACACTCTTTGTTTAGAATAGGCAAAAATGGTTGTCTTTTTTATGCCGTGTTTGCATTTTATACTTCAGAAAATCATCTATCAAAGTTAAGAAAGTGTTAAAATTTCTAGAAAAACCCACAAGCAAAACAAAGCAGGTAGTTTAGCACATAGGAACAACATCCTAGCGCATATGGAGCAAACTTTAGCGCATAAAAGCTGAAACTTAGCACATTCATTCTAAAAAACAATGCATAACAGTTTGAACATTTGATAGCTAAACAATAGTGCTTCTTAAAGACATATTAGTGCATTGAAGCATCAACCTAGCACATTGGGGGCAAACTATAGCGCTTTGAGTCTAAACTTTAGCACATACTCAGGACATATTAGCGCACAACCATTCCTAAATAACAAAAGTCAAAACATTGGATTAGTGCATGACATAGGCAGTTTAGCGCATTAGTAGTTTTAAACAGCGCGTCTGAGTCAAACTTTAGTGCATCAAGTCTCTATCTTAGCGCATAGATAAAACTGTGAAAACAAAGAGCAAAATTGAACCTTGAAAAAATTTAAACGTCAGTTTCAAACACCTTTTTGGACCTTCAGTCGACTTCATCAGGAAAAGATCAAGTCAGAATATCAGAACTATTCCAAACAATCAACCAAGTCATTCTTAGAACAAAAGTTGTCAAAAATCCGAAACTAGCTAAGGATAACACTTTCTCCTATCAAAATCAGGTAACATCATCACACTGATCAAAAGGTTTGCCAATTAAACATATTCCAACATCAAAACATACCTAGTTTAAACCTAAGTTGTCAAATCGAGTTTCCATATCAAGAAGGCTCTTATTCCATATCATTTGACACACTTTTGTCGTGAGGGGGCATCTAAACCTTCATTTGATAAAAGTAGGCTTAATTTTTCAAACAAAGTATCATAATCCAAACAAATAAAAGGAAACCATTGATCACCTATGTATGCCCACTCCTCATATTTTGAGAAGAAAAAGTCTTCATCCCAACACGAAGTTGAATAAACGACAACCTAGTTCCCAGAAACTTGCTAAACAGAATAAATTTCTCTACATCAATCGCCAACTCTTCAAATCTCATAGCACATTTCTCCATCATATGCTCTTATATCTTCAAGAAAAGTCAAACAAATTTGACGAAGAGCCATTGAGAAGTAGAGCCTTTTGCCAAAAATCAGCATTCAACCAACGCTTAAATCGTGGAGGAAAGATCAATCCAGCTTTCTTCCCAGAAGTTTGCATCACTTATAACATACCTCGATTTGAACCACCAACTCCCGAACAACATGTAGAAGAGGAATTCATCACCTTTGTCACAAAAAGTTTCTACTAAATGCCCGCTGTCACTCGCTCTCAATGAAACAAGCAAAGCGAACCGCAACCAGAGTCCAGTATGGGTCAAAGATTATCAAATCCTTTCAAGTATCCAAATCTAGAAGACACAAAGATTTCCGAGGAGCTCCTCCAAGAGTGTCAAGAAAGCGCTTCATTTTAAAAACTTGTGGAAAAACTCATAGAGGCTGACAAAGAAAAATACTTACTCATGCTAACGAGCAAAGGAGTTAGGATCCCTGAAGACTTCACTACTGATGTGTTTAGAACAAGGTCTCAAAATTATACTTATCAAGAAAAAAAAAGAGAAGAGGAAGCACGTGACCTTGAACAAAACACACATGAGCCAAACATACCAGAACACACACATACTCAAACTAGGGATAACGAAAGGGAAGAACTCTTCCAAATGCACCCTTGGTTGCTCTCTAACAACAAATACAAATGCTACAGAGACAAATACAGGACATGCAACAAGGGACAATAGTACGGTATTCCTTAAACGAAATTTGTCCTTACCCTTTTGACAAAAGGTTAAACATGACACCTTTTCCCCTGAATTCAGATATTCACAAGTTTGACAAATATGATGGTAAAAGCGATCCTCGTGATCATGTTTAGGAGTTTTGTACCATGAGCCTTGAATTTGCCCATGATGACACCTATTTGATGAGGCTATTCCAAAGAAGATTGGGAGGGCAAACAATGGAGTGGCTATCCAAACTCACACCTCTTGTCAGATCCTTTGATGAGTTAGTCAACAAATTTATCACTCAATACTCCTACAATATTCAACATGCAATCACCATGTTAGATGTCTGCAATACCAAATAGAAAAACAATGAAACATTCATGGTGTTTCTTCAACATTGGATACAGATGGTTTCAAGATATCCTCAAGATGTGCTCGAAAAGGAAAAGATGGAAACTTTCATCGATAATCTAAATAGTGAGATGAGTTACATACTCAAGCTCCAATGCATACCTTCTTTTGCCAAATTGATCGAAAATGGAATCCAAGTAGAGGAGGCATGTATCAAGAATGAAACATTGAAGTTCTTTAAAGAAGAAACTAATTCATTCAACTCTCATTTAAATAACCAGAACAACAACAACAACTTAGACAAATCCAGGTTCTGGACCAGAAACAAAAATACTAGAAATGAAGGAGGAAACGATGCACATGATGTAAAGTCCAAACAACCAGTATTGGCTTTATCAGGTAATCCTCAGGCTATCAAGAATCAAAAAGGTACTAAACAAGGCACTAACACTTATGCACCGAATACCAATCTAGAAACTTCAAATGAAAACAATACCAACAATACCCAAAACAACAACACAAATCGAGGACCTAATCCAACTTCAAGGGGTAACACCAACAACTTTCCAAATAAACACATTTACAGACCATTGGGGCAATCATTAGAATCAACATTCAGAGAACTCTTGGCAAACAATATTATCACATTACCAGCTATAAACAACTTTGAACCCTAGGTCAAACCACCTTGGTGGAATGACTCACACTTCTGTGATTTTCGTCGAAACAAAGGACATCAAAAAAATGATTGCATGAGGCTTAAAAACATTGTTCAAGAAATGGTTGATAGAGGTGATTTAATGGTCGATGGTCTCAAGAAAAATGGTGATCATGGCGCCTTTAAAAATCCTCTTCCAAATTACAACAAAGATGGAACTTTATCATCAAACGATACACGAGGGGCTTACATCAATTACATATACAATAACACCATCAATCATACATCGACAGATGACAATCAAGTAAATGTCATTAAAATCAAGGACAAACGCGAGCATGAATCGATCAATGTAACCACCAAAGCTCAAAAATATGTCTTGAAAGGGCATACATCAACAACATTCACTATCCCTAAGACTCAATATGATTTGGTAAGTCAACTGCACAAAACTCTTGCTCAAATATCCATACTTGAGTTATTAAAACTTTCACCAAAACATAAAGACATCTTGGAACAAGCACTATTGGAAACAAATGTACCTCAAGATCTGGATATTGACAAATTTCAAGCCATGGTGGCTCACATGATAGGGCCTCATCATCTCAACTTTTTTGAGCATGATAATATCACATTGAGCCATCCACATAATACTCCCCTTCACATTGAAGTCTTGGTCTACAAACATCTATTTAAAAGAGTATTAATAGATGGAGGAGCTAGGCTCAATATCTGTACCTTAAAACTTATACGTGCATTAGGCTTCTCTGAGTAGTCTATTGATCCACACAAAAAGATCACCATCAAAGAATATGATGATGAAGAAAGATCATCCAAGGGAATAGTAATATTACCTATTTAGGTAGGACCAATACAAAGGGACACTATGTGCCAAGTCTTAGACATAGACCTCACATATAATATTTTATTGGGTCGTCCTTGGATACATGAAATGCAAACGATACTTTCAACTTACCACCAGTGTGTTAAATTCCCTTATAATGGGTAGGAGATTTCTATATCAGTAGATAATAACCCCTTTGAACATTGCAATGTTATGGGGGTAGCCCAAGACAACTTGGTTCCACATAACAGGGAAAAAAAATTCCTCAACGCCAGATCATCATCAAGAAAAGCTCAAATCTTTATCCATGGATTTCAAACAGAAGATGAAAATCAAAGAGCAAGGCATGGGAGAATACTCTTTTGAACCCATGTGTTTAACTAGCTTACCAACATCGCCAAAATCTCATGGGCAACCTTCTACATCAACACATCAAGCAACACAACCCATCACCAAGTTTGATGTAAAATTTATCCAATTAGGCACACTAGCACATGAATCAAAAGAAAAGGACATCCTTAGTTGGCTATACAAGGATGAAGAAGAAGTCAGAGCTGCTACTATGGAAGTAGCTATACCAACACAACAATATGGGAAGGGATACCTAATCATGCAACAAATGGGGTACAATGGAAAAGGACCTATCGATAAGCATCAAGAAGGCATCACAAAGCCATTAGATCCTCCTTCACAATTTTCTAGAGACAAAACAAGATTGGGCTATGGACACACTCTACCCCCAAAGAAGAAACCAAATAAATATAAAAAACCTTAGTGGAAAGCAAAGAAGAAATACAAGGAGGACTCATGGCAAGAGGCACTACATGAATCAACAGAAATAATAAGGAAGGAATGAGAACACCAGGAAAATGAGAAACAACAAGAGGAGTTGGCCATTCAAAGAGAAGATGCATTATATGCAAAAGTACATCACATTCAAGAACCTATTCCAAACAAAGCTGAATCACCCCCTGAGGAAATCACTACTCCCCAAGGAGAGACAATATATGATAAGATGCAAAGAATACAAGTGAGATCTGATGCGGAATCAAAGAAAACTATAAGACTGGTATCAATCATCAAGGGCCTCTTTTCACCCTACAACATGTTGTCCTTGATTTTAGCATGGCCAAAATCGTGAGGCAACCCTACGAAATTGGTCCGTTTCGTACCTTACGACCTTCAAGAGAGCATGATTGATTCTGTCAGTTAGCTTGTTTGGCTTCTTGCTTTTCTTTTTTTGTGTTTTCTAAGTTTTTCAAAGTCTGTAGTTTTGCCTGCAAGTCCGACCCATAGGGTCTTTCTTTGCAAAATTTTCTACACATCGGAATTTAAAGTCCGATGTGCACATGTTTGGTTTTAGCCTACAGATTGGACTTTAAAGTCTGACTTGCAGGTAGTCTTTCCCTACAGTTCAGACTTTAAAGTCTGACCTGCAGGCTATATGGTCGGAAAAATGCATGTCGGATGTTAAAGTCCAACTTGCAAGGGTTTTTAGCCTGCATGTCAGACTTTAAAGTCCAACATGCATTGCGTGTTAGTCATTAAGTTCGCATTTATTGCTAATTTATGGGGTTTATTTATTAATTTTGGGGTTCATTTCTTCATTATTGTTTATGATTTTTCTCTCTCCGCGTGCTCCTTCCTCCATTTTTGCTTGTCATCTCATGGATTTGATCGCATCGCAATTGGATTTTTCCAAATAATTTGTGGTGAAGAAGGTAGGGTTTTTGTATGTTCATTTCAGGTTTTTTTCTCGATTGTTCTTCTTCCTTGTTTTATTTTTTCCATTTTTGCTTGGTGTGTCAAGAGGGCAATCAGACTTTAAACTCTGATTGCTCCCCTATTCTTGCCCTTCTCCAACCTGCATAATGGGGTTTGAAACCCGATCTGCAGCCAAATGAAAATCTTCGCATATCAGACTTTAAAGTTTGATATGCGGGATAATAACCTTCGCATATTGGACTTTAAAGTCCGATATGCAAAGGAGTGAGGATTTGACCGACATGTCAATCAATTGTTTTTCCCCTTAATGGCACATCAAACTTTAAAGTCTAATGTGGTGGTTTTTCCAAAAGATTTTACCCTCGCACATCAGACTTTAAAGTCCGATGTGCTGATAAATTACCTCGAATTCACACATCGGACTTTAAAGTCTAATGTGCTAATCAAGATGTTTATCCCTACACATCAGACTTTAAAGTCCGATGTGCAAATTTTGTTTTCTAAAGAGCACGTCGAACTTTTTTCCCGACCTGCTGTTTTTGGCAGTTTTATTCCTAAGCCTATTTTGAGTCCCATTTTTCGATCCGATTGAAGAAAATTTATTTTGATGATGATGATAAATATCAAAAAGCTAATCCTTAGTGTTGAATGTAGTCATCATGAATGTCAAAGCTCCCTCAAGATAAATCCGAGCCTTCCACGAGTCAGTTGGAATCTTCTCCGGGTAAAACATCAACAAAAAAGATGAAGTACAAGTATGATAAGTACTTGAATGTGTACCCAGAGAGTTCGGTAGACTCAAATATTAAGGAAATCAGAGATACTAAGATTGGACATGTCAATATGCAAGAATTTATTAACCGCGTTGAGAAAGCTCCTGCTCGCTTAACCAATCTAATCAAATCTGAGTTGCATAAATATGCATCCTTCCCAGTTGCAGCTCATGACCCAAAATTTGTACTTGCAATAGTGGATCACTTTGATTCGAATACAAGACATGTGAAGGATGTAGATCAGAATGTCATCATGACTCTGGATGGTGTATTTTTTAATAGTGTCTTCAAAGGCTCACCAGTTGAAGAGATAGTTGACATTTCTCAAGAGAGTGCTCAAGAGTACTATGAGAAAAATGAAGTTAAATGCAAGAAAGTGGTCAATACTGTGTACCTCTTTGTTGCCAGACATTCTACTACCTCATGATGGCCCAAGTCCTTCCCTAGGAGTGACTTCAATGAGGAATACAATGACATGGTCACCATGTTGTCAAGAGTGAAGGGGCTAAAAGACTCACATTACTTTCAAACCTGGATGTGTTACTACATGAATATAACCAGGAAAGGGGCTGCAAGAATTGACTGGGGTGAACAGATCAATGATGCCCTCTATGCTCAATTGAAGGAGGTCAAAGTAACACTGAAATTCTACATGACCTCATACCTGGTTTATGTAGCTGCTTCTATGAGGCAATATCCAGGTTTGTCTACTAAGGGTGATAGAAGATTGGTGCTTGTCTGGGAATATTATGATCAACTTACCATCAAGAATCAAGGTAGCCACTACAGAAGAGTTAATGATGCCTTATTTGTTGTAAGTAAGTGCATATTTGATAAGGGCCTATAGAAGCAGATATTATCAGAGGCTGCTTATAACAGGGTATCTCATTTTGGATGTGTTTTCCTTCAATTTCCTACTTTCACTTACATCCGAATTGGATGTTTCTTAGGTGAGCCTTTTATTCTACCAAGATTTCCTTCTAACAAGATCATTCTCATGGAGTTGTGTAGACAACTAATTTATGTGCATGAAAAAAAATCACAAGCACATAAGACTGGGTTGAAGTTTCTAGAATCAATCGGTAGGTACTTAGTACTAACCAAACCCAAGGCCAAAAACATGGAGGAAGAAATACAGTGGAATACCATGAGAAGATTCAAGGCACAAAAACAATTTTGACTTTCATGGCATAAAGAAAAAACTCAAGAGGAGTTATACAAATGTTTACAGGTTTGAAGTTTTTTGGGCAGACTGTCAGAATGAGGAGGATATAAGAAGGATGGATTTCAACCATCTTACCTTGGAACAAATTGAAAACTTGGATTTAGCAAAGATCCCAATGACCATGGAAGACACAGATGACATAATAGACCCTATCTATTATGAGAAGAAGATTGCTGATTCTCTGCTTCATCCTGTGCAATGGTCAAAGAAGGAAAACAAATCTATCACTAAAAGGATTGCTCCCATCCTAGAAAACACCAATGCTTGGCTGATAAAGAAAAATCTTAGGATGAAACAACTTCCTGCTAGTTTAGGGGATGATGATAATAGTGATGGCCCGGTTGACAAGACGGCTACAGTTGAGACAAGAACAAAGAGCAGGGTAGATCCACAAGCACTATCTTCAGTTCCTGTGGTATAATCTAAGGGGAAAGGGCCCAAAATTAAATTCACGGTTAAAGGGTCCAAGAAGGGTGATTCATCATCGACAGTACAAGAAGCAGTGGCAAAAGAACTAGAACAACCGCTTGCCAGTGAAGTTGAAAAAGAGAAGGGGGTTGAAGAAGGTGAAATTTCTCAACAAGAGGAAGTATAGGCTGAAGAAACATCACACCCAACTGGAGTTGATGCCCCGATCACCTCACAGGTAATAATCCACTCTATTGATTCTGACTCTGATCAAGAGGATGAGGATTTTCAAGATGGGGATCTAAGTATGGGCATGGAGCAGTTAGAGGTTGCTCAATAGTTTTTCACACTAACCAATTTCTCCAATTTGGATGATTTTCCTTCATCCACCATTGAATCTACGATGTTGGATTTTAATGAATCCTTGGAAGGGGCATTTGAAGAACAATCTATAGTGAACTTACTTGTTACTACAATCACAACATAACTTCCACCATTGGTAAGTGCTGAAGTTGCATCCATGATGCCTTCAAACCTCCTATCAGTAAGTGAAGAGGTGTCAGCAACAACAAATATCACAACATCGACAAGTGTTCCACTAGATACTTCAACATTGGTGCCATCAATAACACTCATAACTGCTCCGAGCTCCAGTTAGCCTACTCCTAAAACTTTAACTAAAAATCAACAAGGAGCTACTACTCCATCGACCAATCCAGAATTACCCCCTTGGATGGAAGTAGTGGCCCCTAAGAGGAAAAAATGGGTAATTTCTCCAGATGGGTTTGACTTTGAGGAGTTTGTTCCTCCAAAGCCTAAGGGAACAAAGAATCCAATGATGGTATCTTGGGTGTTAGTAGACCCAACTTCTAAGAGAAAGTATGTTGAGGTCATGGTGCCATCATCAGATAAGGACAAAGGCAACATACGATCTGAGGATTACACCATGCAAATCATAGAGCTTGGGGTGGAAACACATGAGAGTGTTAAATTGGATTCTCAGACAACCTTTGATTCTTTGTTGAGAAGATTTGACCAAGAGAGGGATGAGAAAAATGAATCGAAGAAGAAGTGTGAACAACTGACCAATGTTCTTTTGAAGGTCAAACAATCTTCTCAATAAATTGAGCCCATAGGATCCTCAATGGACACCGAAGCTCTAAAGAAGATTGAACAAGTAGAAGCTAAAGGCTGAGTGATGGATGAGTGGATTTCACGACTAAGGTCAGAAGGCTCTCATCTTCTAAGTTCAACAATGGGACTATTGGCAGATTTTGAAGTAATCCAGAGTCATATGCAAGGACTCAAAACTTCATTATCACAGGAGATTGAGGAAGTTGAGAAAAGTACTACCTTTTGGAGCAAAATGGAGGACTTCAGAATAGATGTCCTTGTTGAAAATAATGTAATTCCTACAAGGGAAAAGTACATCCAAATCTTGTCATTATTGTCTCATAAGCAAGAGACAATAAGGTTGATGATTGCAGAGCTGGACCGAGAGAAGAAAGAAGGTGATGACGAGATTGATCTCATTTTTGCCAAAGTTGCTGATCTTCCTTGTTACTTATATGATGGCAATCAGAATCTCGTTACTGGTGAGGCTATCACACAGGAATTCCTTGCCTTAATAGATCACTGCACGGGACATGATTTCTCACTTGATATATTTGATAAGCTATTGGAGATCCAGGTTAGTTTTGAAGTCCTTGCATCCATGCTGAAGGACGGGCAAAAGAAACAGTTAAAGATTGAAGATGGAATTTACCACGTTCAAGTGATCACAAGTTCTACCCCAATCCTGGACAAAGCAGAGATGAAAGCCATCCTGGTTAAGTTCAAAGATTTCCAAAAAATCAGGAGAGGAGAAAGATGAATAAAATGTCCCCTTTTTGGCTTTTTCTTTTTATGCAGTTGCATCATTAGATGCTGTTAGTTTTCTTGTAGCTACACGTTTTCCTTATGTTGTAGTTGTAGTAAAGTGGGACTGTGCAGTTGAATAAGTCAACTGTGCCCACATTTTTCTCCATTCTTTTCCTATTTAAGGAGGACCTTAAATGTAAATATCTATCTTTTTCATGCTAACCAAAACTCTGCAAAATTTTTACCTCAACTAAGACTTTGGGCTTTTGTTGTGAAAATTCTATGAAGTGAATAAAGAAAACAATTTTGTTGATCTCAAACTTTGTTTTGTGTCAAGAAAATTGTTTATATGATTTAACGTTCTTATGTCCATTAATTATATATGTTCTTTGCTTCTTTGATATTGAAGATATTGTTATGTGGGTAAAAGAGTTCTTGAATCGTGCAAGTAGACTGTGTGCTCCTAGCATATTTCGGAAATCTTCTGATAAATTAAGTAATTAGTGGTAGGCTTTGTATTGCTGCAGTTACTTTTAGTTTAAAGAATTAGGAATTCATACTTGAAGACTTTGAGCTGCGAGTTAAATTTCTAACTTTTTGTAATAATCAGTTTGAGTTAAGATTACATTCAAGAGAGACTTTGTGCTACTTGACTGTAAGTTTTAGCGTAGTTTGTTAGATTCATTGTTCTTTTCTTTAAGTATCTAAAGAGGTAGAGAAATTGTAACAAGGTGAAGGGAGAATACATAGAGTCTGAAAAAAGAGAGTTATATGCCCAACACCAACCCATAGATTTAGATTTCTTATTAATTAGAAAAGAAATTTCAAAGGGAACCTCCCCTTGATGAGAGGAGAGATTAATTTCTCAACATAGCTGTGTGTGAATCATATATTTTGTCATTGGTACGCTAGTGACAAAATATTCACCCAACATTTTTTTGGCGACTCTGCTAGGGAGCGACGTGCAACTAGTATTTTCCCTTTGGGTTGCAGTGCTCTTTTCATTGTAATATCATTTTTTGCTGATTTTCTCAATAATCATAATTTGGCTGATCGAAGTTACACTCATGGGCAATGATTAGTGGGAGTTGTTAATCCTACTTTTGAGTTTTTGCAACAACATAATTTTCCTTTTGTGACACCTCCATGGACTAGTTGTCCTTTGCAGCGGACACAAAATTTTCCTCCTTCTGCACGACGATCTCCTGTGCTAAGTGAGGCATCAAGTTTGCAAGTTTTATTTGTTCCACTTGGAAGTCGCTTTGTAATACCACCCAATAATCCATTAAGGATGGCTTCTCTTGGACCTTGGGGCACTGTTTTTGGTCCCTTGAACTTGACTGCACCTTTGCATGAACTTCCCAAAGGTACGCGAAAAAAATTTACCCAAATTTTTGGGGGATGGTTCTCAACACCCATATGAACACATTGCTGCCTTCTACATCGCATGTGGAGTCCTAGGTGTTGAGCATGAAGATGTTTCAGTGAGATTTTTCATTGAGACTTTGCATGGAGCTGCTGCTGATTGGTTCTATTATCTTACGAATGCTTGTATCACAAATTGGGCAACTCTTAGAACATTGTTTGAAGCAAGGCTAAAGTCTGCCGAAGACGATCACGTACTGCTGGCTCAATTAACTCAAATGAAGAAAGAACCTCAGGAAGCTATGCGTGAATTTGTAGCAAAGTTCAACAGATTGCACGATCGCATTCCAGTTGCTTCATGACCAACCATTGGAAACTTGAAATGCTTCTTCATCAACACTCAATTGCCAGAGGTGAGCTTTCTTTTATGAAGGGATAATCCTACAGATTTGGACACTGCACAACAATTGGCTATATTGATCGAAGATGATCTTATCCTTGTCGGTAAGATAAGGAGAGATACCAACAAGGTTAGAAATAATCAAATTGCTGATTTACCAATTCCTTCAATGAATTCTGTTGATCCCATGATACAAAAGTTAGCAAATGAGTTGTTGGCACTTAAGAAGCAAATTTCCTTACAAGGAAATAATTCTTATCATGATGTTCCAAGAAGGACTTATCCAAACAATGCTTCCAATTACGCCATGCATAATCAAAATAAATTGCCTCCTTCTCCAGAGAAGCTTGCATTGGAAGCACCACCCCAAAATTCAGCTACAAGATATTATGAAGCTAAAGATAATGATCTTCCCCCTTTTGGTGAAGAAGATGCCAATTCGCATCAAGAAGATGATGCAGAGTTGGCTTGCGACTCTAATATTAGGTTTATGCAATATCAAGAAGATGATACGCCAGACACACGTGATGGGGATGTCTTTACAGTATTCACCTGTTTGCAAGCACAAGCAGCTCAGCCACCTGTCATTGTGAAAAGTGATAATCCTATTCAAATCAAGGACTCTTAACATTTGCCAATTTCTATTGCAAAGCGTGGGACTCCCATACCAAATCCCACAAAAGACAATGCTATCTCAATGGACACCGTGAAGGATACAAGTGTAAGTGATTCTTCGATTGCTATCAATTTTTCTGCACTTGTCAATTCTTCTACACATGCATCGAAGACTAGTGTACCTAATATTTTAAGTTCTCAAAATAAGAAACTAAATCCATCTTTGATGATTAATTCCTTTCAATCATTTGATATTTTAGACCATGTTAAGAAAACCAAAATACAATGTCTGAGGTTGAATTTTTGAGATCTAATCGAGATCAATTTGACCGTTTGGTCAAGTTTGTTAAAGAAAAAGATACTACCCCTAGTAATGTTCCTAAGTCTAACTTACTTCAAAATAACTTGGTAACTTCCCCTTCTCCTATAGAGAAGATAGAACCATTCTACATCTCTTTGTTGATAAATGGTTATAAGCTTAGTAACTGTGTAATTGATTCTGGGGCGTCTGATAATGTTATGCCGTCAAAAGTTGCCAATGCCCTTGGCTTCACTTTGACCAAAACATTTGGAAGATGTTTCTCTATGGACAACAAGAAAGTCCCCTTGATAGGTCAGATCAAGGACATGTAGTTTGCTTTTGCTTCATTCCCAGAAAAGAAGATTAAGATGACAGTACTTGTAGCCGATGTGTCGGCTTCCTATGGTCTATTGTTGGGAAGAAATTTCTATAGAGATGTTGGGGGTGAGTTAAACATGGATATGACTAAGGCTCATATTCCTATTAAAGGAGTTGTCCAAAAGTTGCTTCCAGAAAAAGAATCAAAATACACCGTTGTCAAGTCTGACGATCAGCGGGCACAAATTCTTTTTGAATCGTCAAGTATGGGTAATTATTTCTAGCATGCTGATGATGGTTTAAAGGTGGCTCCTGAGAGTAAAGATGCCATTCCACAAAATGATGTTCTAGTTGATTGTGAAAGTAGTGTTATGGAATCAGAAAGATCTTCAACTTCACAACAAGAAATTCTCGATTTTGATATCGTCAACATTTGTAGTCCAGATGATGTTTGGATGCTAGAATTTGATGGTAGTTGTTCTTCTACTGTATTAGGAGCCGGTATTGTTTTGGTTTCTCCTAAGGGTAATATTTTCTCTTTCTCTTTCAAATTGCAGTTTGATAACACAAATAACACTGCTGAGTACGAATCACTCCTTCTGGGAATGAATGTTGCTCAGAAGAAGGGAATCAAAAACTTGCATGCTCAAGGAGATGTGGAGTTAATTGTTTGTTAGGTTCAGAACATAAATCAAACTAGGAGCGATAGGCTACGACATTATCGTAACCAAGTTTGGGATTTGATTGAGGCATTTGATGCATTTGATATATCCATTGTCTCTCATGAATTTAACGATAGGGCAGATTCATTGGCAATATCTGCAACTTCTTTGGTTCCTCACAAAGATTTTTCAGGATCAACTTATGTTGTTGAGTTAGTTTTCCGGCCAAGTGTTCCTGACAACTCTGATCATTGGCAAGTGTTTAATGATGATCATCATGTAGTAATTTTTTTGCAGACCACTGACAATTTTGATAATCTATACTTTGAAGGTAGTCACTTCCCTTCAAAGGATGCAATTGAAAGTATTGATGTAGAAACGAGAGAAAAATTTCTGCAATTAAAAGGAAACAGGATCCCCAAGGGTCTAGGTTCTCTAGAAAATCTTTTTGACAAACATGATCGTTATGTTAAAAAGCAAATCAGCTGCAGGATCAATGGAATATGAACAAGTAAACATTGGGACCTAAGAAAATCCAAAAATGATCAACATTGGAAAGTGTTGTTCACAAGAAGAAAGGCAAAAATTTGTTGCATTATTGCAGTAATATGTTGACGTCTTGGCATACTCCTATGAAGATCTAAAGTCTTTTCATCCTGAAGAGCTCTGTGATGACATTCCATTGAAACCAGGTATTACACATTTTTGTCAGAAGCAAAGGCAATACAACCCAAAGATCTTTGATACTATCTTCGCTGAAGTACAAAAGATGTTGAAAGCAAGGATAATCTTCCCCATTCATCATTCTTCTTGGATAACCAATATTGTACTTGTACGTAAGAAGAATGGTGAGATCCGGATATGTGTTGATTTTCAAAAATTGAATCAAGCATCCTTGAAGGATAATTATCCTTCACTTGTCATGGATCATGTCCTACAAGCTGTTACTAGAGTAGAGATGATGTCCATGTTGGACGAATTTTTGGGTTATAACCAAGTAGAAGTTTAGGAGCAAGATCATCATAAGACCACATTTACTACACCTTGGGGTACCTTTGCATAATGCAGGATCCCTTATGGACTCCTAAAGGAAAGAGAGCTTTCCATCAGATCAAGGAAGCCATGGCAAATGCTCTAGTCTTAGTATGCCCAGATTATACCAAAGAGTTTATCATGTATAGCTATGCATCAGATCATACTTGTTCGACTATACTGATGCAGAAAAATAATGAAGGCATGGAATCACCTATTACATTTATTAGTTATCTGCTAAAGGCTCATGAGTTGAAATACTCAGCAATGGAGAAGCATGCTTTTTCCGTGGTGAAAGCAGTGAAACATTTCAGGTTTTATATTCTGAATTCACATGCCATCACTCTTATTCCTGATGCTATTGTCAAGTCGATTCTAACGCAACAAGAGTTTGGAACTAAAAGGAGCAACTGGGTTGCCAAGATTTAGGAATATGATATGGAAATTAAGCCCACTAAGTTGGTTCATGGAAAAGGTCTATGTCAGTTGATTGCTGACAACAAATCAATTGATGAAGTGGTGCTGGAAAATGAAGGTATGAATCAAGATCTTCCCAAGGTTCTATTTGTCAGTACCATTGATGAGTGGTATTTTGACTTGGCGTATCTCTTAACATATGGAGACTATCTTGCACACCTATCATGTAATGAAAGGCGAACCCTGAAGCTTAAAGTGGTAAATTTTGTCTTATGGGACAATGGTTTGTATAAGAAAGGTCTAGATGACAATTTCTTTCGCTGCGTAGACAAACAACAACAAGAAAGATTACTTCAAGCTTTCCATGATCTTGCTTGTGGTGGACATTTTTCTACCCCTATTACTACACACAAAATCTTGCATGCTAGATACTATTGGATGATATTTTTTAAGGACACATACAGTTGGGTTCGCAAATGCGAGCAATGTCAACAATTTGTCAGTAAGCCTAAACTAGCTGCACTTCCTCTTAAACCAGTTGTAATTGAAGAGCCTTTTCAACAGTGGGGATTGGATTTCATCGGACCTATCAATCCAACATCTAGTGTAGGTCACATATACATTCTCATAGTGACAGATTACTTCACCAAGTAGGTGGAAGCAATCCCAACCAAGCAATCTACTTCGGTGGTGGTTTGTCAATTTTTGAAGGAAAACATCGTTTCAAGGTTTGGCATTCCTCATAAGATAGTAGTTGATAATGCTTCATGTTTTTCATCTTCTGAGATAATTGACTTTTGCTTTGATCATGGTATTACTCTTTCACACTCATTTGACTATTATCCGCAAGGGAATGGTCAGGATGATTCAAGCAACAAGAATCTGGTTACTATTATGAGGAAGCTTGTTGGTGAGAGACAACGGACTTGGCATAAAGCTCTTTATGATGCGCTATGGGTGGCTCGTATAACTCCAAAAAGAGCAATAATTATGTCACCTTTTCAACTTTTGTATGGGTTGAATGCCAAGATTCCAATCACTGTGGAACTCCTAGCATTAAAGCTCACCAAGGCCATTGAAGATGAAACCTATCAAGATTCACTGGATAAGCGGATTATGTTTCTTTCTTAGCTGAAGAAACAAGAGCAGAAGTGGTAGATAGGATTGTTGCACACCAAAGCCAAGTGAAGGCATTGTTTGATAAGAAAACAATTTCCCGTGAGTTCTCAGTTGGTGATCAAGTCTTGTTATGGTACAAGAGGAGGGAACCAAAGGGTTTGCATGGAAAGTTTGACTCCTTATGGAGAGGTCCCTTCACTATTCATGAAATATATGGTGAGCATAGCTATTTACTTGCATATGTAGATGGTACCCCATTCTCACTACCTCATAGTGGAGAACATTTGAAGCTCTTTTCTCAATAGAGAGTGATGTAAAGGAAGTTGTACTTGTTGTAAAATATGTATAGTGCATCATCATAAGAACTTATTTGGAGAAGGGTTTGTGATTCTTGTACAATCTATTAAAGCATTCAGGAACCTCATTAACTTTCTTGCTATTATCATTGGAGAGAGATTGTCTATCAGATGTTTTTCTTTTCTTTCTCAATTTTTTACTAACCACTTCAATGAATTGCTCATCATTACTACTATTCACTAAGCCATTCGAGCCAAAGGGTACAATCTGCCTATCAACAGAACCATCCACCATAGAGTTCATGATACTAGGTAAGGGATTACTCACCCTCAAGTCAGATGGGACTAGGGTGGTATTTATTAAAAGATCAACCTTCTCCTTAATACTTTCAAGAGCAATCTATTGGGCATTTAACCTGGGTTGGAGAGAGGGATTTACAACCCTTCCTTGATCAGAAAAAGGAGGATCAGAATGTACTGATTGATACCCGTCAAGGTTCTTGGAGGGATCATTAATGTAGGGAGCTTGAACAACCTCATATACATCCTCAAACAGAGGATTTGAAAGACTAACAAATTTATTTCCATTACTATCACCGGTAGGGAATTCTAGGCCAGATTTAATAGTCTCTTGGCCTATATCGGAATGAGTATCCACAGTTATAGAGACCCCCTCTTTCGAGGTGGAAACAACTTTTGGCATTTTGGTATTATCACTCCTCAACTTATTACTATTATCAACATTAAAATTATCATTATGAGATTTCTTCAGAGAAGGGCAGTCTTTTCTTACATGTCCATTATTTTTACAGAAAAACATGCCCCCAGATTAACCAACAAGGACAATTCCAAAGCATAGTTTTCCCCTTCAAATTCCAAAGAGATGATGTTGAGAAACACTATCTCGGGGTCAAGAGAAAAAAGTGCCTGAACATTCAAATGGGGGAGGGTAGTTCTCGAGCCTTCGAATTGCAGAACAGAGCCCAGGGGCTTCAAAATATGAGAGATGAAAGGCCAAAATTCAGGGTGCAAGTTTTCAATTTCAACCCAATTGGGGGATGAATGAGTAATAACCTACTCTACATTCCCTTTGGGGGACCAAGGAAAATCCCTAAACAAAGAGCGCCTGACATTCCAAAAGTTTTTTTCAAAACTCTATCTTGCATATTATAAGACTTAAAGAAGATTACAAATAAGCCCTTTTGAATCATTATGTAGAAATTAACATGAATTCCTATTTTTTTAACCCACAAATTAGTAATCCAATCATCAAGAAACTTCCTTGAAGGCGACGATTCTCTATCC
This sequence comes from Cryptomeria japonica, assembly GCF_030272615.1. Lineage (NCBI taxonomy): Eukaryota > Viridiplantae > Streptophyta > Pinopsida > Cupressales > Cupressaceae > Cryptomeria > Cryptomeria japonica. Next base: position 1,416,171 of record NC_081407.1, on the reverse strand, counting down.
ATGCATATAAAGAAAACTGCAATATTTCTTAACCGGGAGAGGGTTTTCAACCCGAGAGGATGATACTTACCATTTCCTCCTCCTCTAGGGTCATCCGCCGCTTTATCATCCCCAGGTTCATGTCTATCTCCATCAGTTGTGGTTCCTCCTAAGGTGGTCTCCGTGTCCATGCGCTCAGGCCTACAAAAGGATCCTTTAAAACATGCAGAAGGTGGACAAATGGTGGCTGAATGCTTTGAAACCACTACCTTGTAAGAGAGTTTTTCATGCTCTTCCTTCTACGGAATGGTGGCCTTGTTTCCGAAACCTGCTTCATTGTTAATGATGCCATTCTCATTATTCCTTCGAGAGAGATCTTCATTACTCAGACCGCATGAGCGTCCTCAATGAAAGGGCATGAACGAAACCTAAGTCCAAAGGCAAATTGGCACAAAAGAAAACAAGCATGTTGAAGGAAGAGGAAAAATAAAGAAGAGAACAGAGCATGACAAATGAAAACACGAGGCAAAAAAATAAAATTAATATTCCTATATTTGATTTGAGAGATAAATATTCCTTTATCTTGCTATGAAATCTGCAAACCAAGAAAGTATGACAACTCTCCAAGCATTGACATCTCAAATTCTGATTGCATCTGATCATCAAAGTCTTTGCACAAAGTGTCCTTGTTGCCTCCAAATATTATTTCATCCACATATACAACCACAATAATTATGTGGTTTCCCTCTTCTTTAATGTACAGATTACTGTCTGCACTTCCCTTTCTGAAACCCTGCTCCTTTAGATACTTATCTAACCTTTAATACCATGCTCTTGGAGCCTGCTTCAAACCATACAATGCTTTCTTCAACTGACACACAAAGGTTTCATCATCATGCATTAGAAAACCTTTCGGTTGTTCTATGTAGACTTCTTCTAAATTACCATTTAGGAAAGCATATTTAACATCCATTTGATATACCTTGCATCCTTTATAGGCAGAGAATGCTAAAACATTCTATTGGCTTCAATTCTTGCAATCAATGCATATGTTTCTTCAAAACCTATTCCTTCTACTTGAGAATACCCTTTGCACACTAACCTTGCTTTATGCCTAACAATATTACCTTCTTCATTCATCTTGTTCCGGTAGACCCATTTTGTACCAATGACATTCTTATCTACCGATCTAGGAACTAACTCCCAAGTTTTATTCTTTTCAATTTGCTGCAACTCTTCTTCCATTGTAGCCATTCATTTTTCCCTTTTTTTGGCCTCATTAAATGTTTTGGCTTCAATTTCAGTCATGAGGCAAAAATTTACTTATTCATTATTCCAAGAAAGTCTTCTTCTGGTCTACACACCATCATTCTTATTACCTATAATCTGCTCTTCCAGGTGATTTTTCCACACATACCAGTTAGGGATCTTGCTGAATGCTTCTTCTGGTTTACTTTTTTACTAAACTTCATCTTCATCACATGAGTCATCATCATATCAATTTACTTGTACTTGTCTTCCTTTATGCAAATCCTCATCAACTCTTATATGTATACTCTCAATGACTCTTCTTAGTCTTTTATTGTAACATTTGTAGGCTTTGCTATGAGTTGAGTAACCCAAGAAGATACCTTCATCACTCTTGGAAACAAATCCACCTAAGCCATCCTTATCTCTCTTGATGAAGCATTTACTTCCAAACACTTTTAAATATTTGACTGATGGCTTTTGATCATACCATAGTTCATAAAGTGTCATTCTGCTATAAGTTCTTAGCTGAACTTGGTTCAAAGTATATGCAACAGTATGAATTGCTTCCTTCCAATACATATCTGGTATGTTTGCTTCATTTAACATAGTTCTTGCAAAAGCCTTCAACTTCCTATGAATTTTAAATAGGATTTGAGTTCACAAGAACTTTTTTAACTTCCTATGAACTCAAATCCTATTTTAACTATTGGAAAATTAAATCTAATCTTACTTGCAAAAAAATGAAACCTATTTTACGTTTTTAGTAAGTAAATATCTATTCTACAAAGCATTTAAAACAAACTAAATCCCATGAGTAGAACCAATAAAGCTCTTCTATCCTTATCTTTGTCTTAATCACCATTGTCATTAGATGTCAGGAGGCCTGTACAAAATTTGTCTCTCAATGCCCAAATTGGATGTGTTGGGAAAACATAAAAAATAAAATATTCCAATTACAGAAAGCATATGTTGAAGGTTATCTTAAGATTGAGATGGAAGATGACACAATACTTGTGATTGAAGAGATCAACAAGCAATAATGCCCCAACTAGAAGCTTAGAGCATACTTAGAGGAAACTTTTTTTTACTAGAAAAATTCCAATATATAAACTTTGTTCATACCTATTTATGCTAAATTACTCATTTATGTTAAATTAGTAAAATTCAAAAATATAAACTTTGTTCATACCTAAATATATAGAAAAATATCTATTTCTGCTAAATTACTCATTTCTCACACTCAGAAGGACTCTTATATTTGAGATTGTGCAAAAAAATTAGTGAGTCGGGTAGGGAAAAATATAACATAAAAAATTACAATTTATTAAGTTAAAAATGATTATAAATCAACAAAGAACTTATTCAGAATTTAACGCGTATAACAAATTTTATGGTTTCCTAAAATTTAGGTCATGACTAATTAGGGCTAATGTTAGGCGAGATATTCTTTTTGCTTTAGATAATCTTGCTTGGTGCCTTCACAGAATCACCGATGCACTACAATAACCAGGAGATCTTGTTTATTATGCCTTACACCCTAAAATTTAAGTTCTTGTCTAAAGGCTTTTCCTACGCTCCATTATAATTTTATGTTGGCCTTATATAGGCAGTTTTTGGTCATTCAAATCACAACTTCTGACTTTTGTAACGTTTCAACAACTAGCCCCTTGTGTTAGCCTTTTCAGTCGGGTAGCCCATACTACAAACAAGTCATCACTTATTAGTAACTCAACATTAGTACCACATTTAATATTATTTAATCATTTCATTTATTTTTTCAATAATTTTAATTTTTTAATAAAAAATAAAATTTAAATAAAAATTATTAATAATTTATTTTACTTACTAATTATCTTCATTTACAAAAGAAATTGAACTTCGTGATATGACATAGTTTAATACATATTCACTTCCTATAAAAAAAAGAATTTATTTTCCATATGTTAAATGTATAGGCACTATGAAACTTCTAAGAGTTTCCCTAAATACATAAGCATATAAAACATATAAAATTGAACGTGATGAAGATAAATAACATTATATATAGATATATTGGTTAATAGATTTGTGCTTCTTAAATACCTTTAAAAAATGACACACAAATGTCCAAATTGAAAGACAAAAGGAACCAACAGTTGAGTCACTTGTAATGGCAATTGCAAGTGCTCTCTGAATTTTGATATGAAAATACAGCTCCCTTCATTGGATAAAATGTATGTTTTCTGAATATGCTCTTAACCAGAAAGCAATAAAGTCAACTAACATCTTCTCATAGCCATGACATAGATGCAAACAAAAAATTTATAAACAAGAGGATATTGGAGTAAAAGACACAAAGATCCTTGCCCAGATACCCACAACAGAGAGGGAAAATATTAAATAATTTGCTTTCAGACATATGAATGGATGAGAAATCAAAGTCTTTGAAACTAACATATGCATAACTGAAATGCACAAGAAAGCATTTAAGAATAACTGGATTGACTCACAGGTCAAATTACAGTAAAAAAAAATACTCATAAGCACATAGATCTGAAATATATTTCTTCCTTTCTCAAAATGAAAATAGCACGACTCAAAGATCATCTTATTCTTGTTCAATGATTATGCCCAAAAACAAAAAAATACATTCTTAGTTCCCCCTTTTTACAACAGAAAATTAGAAAATCTCTCCTTGCTGCAATGTAAGTTTCTAGCAAGAAAAGGAAATAGTCAGCCTCTCTCTTTGAATTTTTTTACAATAAATAATACCTGCTGACTTTCCGGTTGCTTGTAACTGATTCTTGAAATGATTATTAAAAATAATTTTGAAACCACTTTTACTTCCCCTGTGGAATTGCTACTTTTCAATTTATTTAAAACATTTTTAAAATGTTTTAAATTGCTTCTCTCAAACTAAGTAGGAATTTTCTTTTAATTTCCCTTGCAACAACCTTTTATTAAATTTACCACGGGTTAACCGAGCATCATAGGGTTGTGAAAATTTGTGAGAAGTTATGATAATTAAAATAAGAGATGGGTTTTTGACCATTTTTAATAGCTCACCAAATCAGGGTACTTCATTTATAAACTAGCCTTGCCAACCATATTGCTGAATTGAGAAAGTATTAAAGTAATATATCATATGGGCTCGTATGGTCATAAAATTAAATCTGAAATACCTAAAACCAAAATATTAGGTGGGTTGTATTTATATTTTAAAATATTCACAACTTTTTTCAGATGCATTTTCAAATAGACGAATATGTATCCAGAATTTGACTGTCACAGAATGAACCCTTGAAAAGTCCTGAGATTTTTCAATAACAAAGCTATGACTTGGGGAAGTGATTTTTTTTTAAATTTCCAAGTTCAGAAACCCAGGTAAAAAGATAATAAGATGATAACCAGAAATAGGCATGAATGATCAAGAAAGTCTTGCAATGTTTGATTACTAATAAAAAAAAAGGTATTGTAATAATTTTTTAGTAGTCTCTTCACAACCCAATAAAAATCAAGTGAGAAAAAATGGCTAACATCATACTTTTCTAATATCTTAAAAAGTATCAGACTTCAACCAAAGGCACCCATATTGGCACACACCTTAGCACCCACCTCAGCATGCACCAAGGTGCACTCTGAGGTGCGAACCATGGTGCACATCTTTGGTGTGCCCTCGAGGTGTGCACCATGGTGCACCCCAAAGGTGCACCCCAAAGGTGCCCAAGGTGCACACCTTTGGTATTCCTGAAAGATGTGTTAGGATTCTGAAAGATACTGAGACGGGGGGGGGGTGAATCAGTATCTAACCGGTTAATGGATTTTCTGAACTTATTAAATGAATTGCATGCCAAAACAGTGTACCAGTAAACCATAAATAATGCAGTAAATAAGATCAATAACCACAACATAGAAAGCACACCATAACACAATATTTTTAACGAGAAAACCCGGTGTGGGAAAAACCTCGGTGGGATTTGTGACCCATAATATTTGCTCACTGACCAATAAGTGAATATTACTTACAATAGGGGCCTGCACATGCAGGAAGGCCAACTGCCTAAAGCTCACTGCTTAATTACAAAAATGAAGTCTCATTGACTTACAAAAATAGATTATGTAAATCAAATATCAAGTACTGCTTTGATTCAGCATCTTCTATGCCAGGTTCAGTACCTGTTTAAGCTCATACAACTTCCATAAACCTTATTCCAAAATTTGCCTTAATATTCACATCTGCCTATTACATTCCATCTATGCTTATACAAATGATTTACAAGATCTCATACTTATATGAGTCCTATTACAATTTGCCTTGTCAGCTTTACAAAAAGATTTTACAATTAAATACAAAATATAGTAAACAAAATCATGTCGGTTGGGGTACCGGTAAACATCTTTGTTGATGCCGGTGCCGGTGCCAGTGCCAGTGCCAGTGCCTATGCCTGTGTCGGTGCCTGTGCCAATGCCATAGGATTGTAAGGTTGCCATCAATGAAAATACCTTCAATCACGTACAATTTCTCATTGGAGTGTGCATTTGCCAACAATCTCCCCCTTTGGCATTGATGGCAACACTCATGAGAAAAAGCCAAAAAGTGTCCAAAAAATGTCTTACAAAAACTATCTTTACTCATGAGAAAAAGCCAAAAAGTGTCAGATCCTTACTCCTTTTTCTCATCCTCTACTACTCCCCCTTTGGCATTAATGACAAAGGCTGTCATTCAATGCCAATTGAGTGTAGTTCCTGTCTGGATCCCTGTAACCGGTTCGTTACAATCTGATACATATTCGCTAATGCAAAATTTAGGCTGTTATAGAACCTCTCACTATCCTTTAGTGCTTCTTCTGTCCTTTGGATTGTATCAGTGAGTATGTACATTTTCTCTTCTGGTGTTTTAAGTCAAAGAGACGAGGATATCTAGTTTAGGACCTAGTCTGCATTTCAGTTCCTTTGCCTTAAACTTTAATCTCTCCCTATCTTTTTCAAGTTTTTCAATTTTCTCTTCATAGTCGGTAATTTCCTGTTCTACTACCGATATGGTGTCTGATGAACCTATTAAATTATCAACAATATTATTGATTTCCTTTTGTGCTTTGCTGATCTCTATATCTATATCCTTTGTCAAAATGTTTGTCTTACATGTATCTCTGTACAATTTCTTGAAGTCCAAAATTGTCTTTCCTAGAGCCGGTAATAATGTATCAATATGTTCCTTGCTCTTCTTTACTGTCTCCTCAAAGAATTTTTCCTTATCTTTATTTATTTTCTCTCTAAAAGTCTCCTCATTTATTTGATCAATTGTTAGTAGATTGTCGGTTATATACTTAGACAATGTGTCTTATTGGTTTAAAGAATCTTTGTTTTCTATGTTACACTTGGGTGCAATCATCTTCAAAATTGGTATGGTGTCATTGATTGCCTTATATGCAAGTGCATTGCAATCAGTTATTTTCTTAATTGAATCAAGCAATACCTCTGTTATATTGGTTGGCCAGAATTATGTCAGTGAAGAACCAAATGATTGACCATCTTAACAATCTGTAATCCGTTGGTGTGAGGAACCTCTTTGCTTATGGTGAGCTCTGGTAGGTCAGTTTGAGTCTGTATTTCTACTAGCAAGGGTTTAGGTTTCTCAGCTGATGTCAGTGGCATAGTCTTTGTCTGAACCTTTAGCTCATCCTTCTTCTCTTCTGATTTTTTAGTATGTACCTCAGTCTATTTCTCAGAGCTTTCCATTGCCAGTTTTTTTGATTGTGACTTGGTGTTTTCTACTGGTTTCACTGTGTTTACCTCTGAAATGTCTATAGTTGGTATCTCAACATATTTTTCAGTGCTATCAGTTGTCGGTTGCTCAGTAGATACAATAGTATGTATACTAGTGGTATTTGCCTTTCCTGTGTCTAGGGGGTTAGTTGACTATTCAGTTTGTTGCTCAGCCCCAATTTCAATGTTTCCAACGGAGTCCTCAACATTTGTCTCAACTATATTGTCTTCTACCAGTGGCTCAGTTGCCACATCTCTCTTCTCACTTGTCTCCTTATCAACCACAATGTTGACTTCTTGTGTGTTAATATTCATTGTATACAACACCTCTGAATCAAGATTTGTGTCCTCATGTGTTGACTTCATACTCTCAACATTATCTATTGTCAGTGGTGTATCAATAGTTTGTGTCGGTGGAGTATCAGAAGAAGGTGGGGGCAAGTTATCTGTTATCTTTATGCTCGGAGGTCCACCTACCTTACCTTTACCTTTATCCTTTTCTTTTTGATAGACTTTAAAAGTCTTTGGTCATTTAAGCTCTTCTTGTGTTTCCTTTTCAACAAAGAATATATCCCACTTATTCGCTGTCTCTTCTGTGATCTCATTTACTCTACCAGCCATTAATGCTACTTGTTGGTGACCAGTTGAAAATACTATCCGGTTTGCCTTACTTTTTAGTTCATCAATCTCTTCTATTGAATTTACTGGGTGAACTATAAGTAGTTTTTCTATCTTAATCTTCTTCTCTAGTTCCACAATTGCTAACCTTTTAGCATCTAACCTTCTATACAAGTCATTGGGTAAATCATCTACAACCTCAATCAAAAATTTCTTGTAGATATCCAGGTGTAGGATAACACTATTTTCTATGCTTTTTTTTCTTCATTTGAAAATGTGTTACACAACTTGCTAATGCTTGCCATCTTTAGTTATTTCATGTAGAAGATTGTCAAGTGGAGGGATAACTTGTTTTACTTTCTTCTTTCTTGGAGTCATCTTCTTTGTCAGAGGCCTAACTGCCTATTGTTTCTATCTTGTTCTCTTGGGTGCAAGAGAGGGTACCAGTGAGGGTTTTCTTTTTCTTTCTACCCTTTTAAACTCTGCCGGTATTTCATTGTCAGAGGAGGTAGCAACCGGTGAAAGATGTGTTTCCGGTTGTAATCCTTCCAAGTCGCTTTCCTTAATACCATTTTTATTCAATATGTCTTCCTTGATTGCTTTTTCTTGCCTTGTTCCTTTTCTAACTATTTGTTCAGTTTTCTTTATTCTTTTCTATGACTGAATGTTGCTTTCAATTTTTTTTGCATTTCCAAATACTTTTTCTGTTGGTTCTTTAGGGGCTTCTAGAAGGGCTTTTGCATAAGTTTCTATTGTGTTCTCATCAGCCTCATATCCCATCTCTGTAACCCAATCTGTCCTTGAAACCAGTGCCTCCATCCACATTTCATCTTTCTTTATCACAAAGCATATCTCCTTTTGATATTTATCAACTATAGCTTGAGATAGCCTTATCCTAGTTTTCATCCTAGCCTTCAGTGCCTAAAAATGTTCATTTATGTTCTTTTCCCTATCATCTCCCATGTTGTTTAGAATATCCAGAAGTTTTTTTCCTACCGGCATGTCAAATCCAAAAGCCTTTTTACCAATACCAGGAACTTCCTTGGTGATATGTAGCAATAAGCATACAAGTAAATTTCTAAATCTGAATGTCCCTTTCTTGTCCCCTTTGATTTTCTTCAAATTGTCTATTATCTCATCTTTTAACCATTCACATATGTCAATCTTTGCATTGTTGTTTACCATGTCATTAGCACTTTTGATACATAATCTAGAAACAAAGTTTAATCTATTGGCATGTGTAACTTTGTAACCAAGAATCATGCTAATGAATCTTACATTGATATCCTTTACATCATTTTTCAAGGATCTCTTGTCAAAGGTTGCGTCGGTTAGGGTCAATACAGTGTCATTTGGAACCTTTTTAGTTTTGTTAGGCTTGCTACCGGTGGAAGGTAAGCCTGCCACTTCCCTAACTGCATCTTTTGTTATCTTGTGAATGGAATCCAACCAAAAGAACTCCCCATGAACTCTTCTTAACACAATCCTTATAACATCCTTTGGAAAATCAGGGATACCAAGAATCTCCACAAAACATAGGGTTTTAACTATCTTATGTTTCGGTTTCACATTTCCATTAACATCACAAATTATTGTTCTATACATGTTCATTATCTCTTCAACTCCTAGTTATTCAATATGACAATGTAAGTAAATTCTAGGATCGTTGGCATAAGCAACTCCTTTGGGTATTTTAGAAAAAGATCCTAGGGTATCGTCTTTCTTCGCAATTTTGGGAATGATTTTAAATACGGGTCTAGGGCACTTAACAACTTCAATTATAGTAGGGTTTGCAATGAATTCAAGTGCAGAGGAGGAAGCCATTGTATAAATACCTTAATTTGCCTTTAGGTTTGAATGCTTGAATGATTTGCTTCACTTCTCGCTGTGGATGCCTTCGCTCGGGATTTTCAAGGTCTAAGGAAATTTGAATGCTCGGTGAATAAAAAGAGCCAAAACACTTGCTTTATAATGTCATTTCCTTCAACTACCACATTAAATGCTTGCCGGTTAAGTGAAACTTAACACATCTATCGGTAAAGAAGTATTTCAACTTCTCACTATCAACCGAGGGTAAATTAGCATGTTTTTCAATTTGTTGCCATACCCCAAAAAGGTTTCTTTTTAGTTTGATGAGGAATCTTCTGCTGGTGGAGTGATACTCTGTTCTACTGGTGAAGGAATAGCTTCATTAACATTCATATCTAACTTTCTAATCCATTGTTTTGAAAATTCTTGTTTTACCCCTTCAACCTTCTCTTTACCTTTCAAACTGGGTCCTTTGTTATTTGTCAGTGATGCCTTACTTCTACAAAATTTTGCAATATGTCCAATCTTGTTACAAGCATAACAAGTCACATTGTTTTTCTGAATAGCTTTTCCATATCCTATGCCAATATGTGTTCTGCATTGATTAGAAAAGTGTCCAAATCTTCCACAAACATAACATCTTACATTCATTCTGCAATTTTCTGAATTATGATCAACTTTGTTGCATTTAGAACATTGACCGGTGGGTGCATTGGTGTTTTGATAGTTTCTAAATCTACACTGATTTACTCTATGACCATACTTGTTACAGTTAAAGCATTTTCCATTGAATTTGCAGGCATTAGGTTGTCTTACCGGTTTACTATGATCATGATTGTTTGTAATACCGGAGCTTTCACCAGTTTCAAAGCCAAGGCCATTTGTATCTCCATTAGGTTTTTGATTTTTTAGCATGTCATCAAGTTCCTCCGAACTTTTCTTGAATTTCTCCTTGTGTTGATTTGCAGTAGCCAACTCATTTTCCAAGAAATCTTTCTGTCTCATGAGTTCAGTCTTATCATGCTCCAAGTGAATTATACCTATCTTCAACATATCATTTTCATGACCGAGTCTTAGATTTTCATTTCCAACATCATTGATTCTCCTATCCAAGTCATCTTCATTCTTCTTTCGGTCTTCAATGTCTTTACAAAACCTCATAGTCATATCTTGCATCTCATTCCTCAAGGCCATGTTTTCCTGCTTATCTTGCTTACAAGATCAATAAGAGTTTCTTTTTCATCATCATCACTCTGTATCTTCTCATGAAGTTCTCTTCTTTTGTTCCTAGCAATAGTGAGATTTTCTTGAAGTCCTTGAATGATTTCCTATGCAGCCTTCAGATCATCTTCAAGTTTCATATTTTTCAACTTTTCTGCATCATAATCTACAAGAGCTATTTCCAATTGCTTTCTCAAGTTTTCCATCCGTACCGGTGTCAAAATATTCCTCAAGCTATTAGGCTTTTGAAAATAGAGGACCAGGCTCTGATACCAATTGTTAGGATTCCCAAAGATATTGAGAGGGGGGGGGGGGGGTGAATCAGTATCTAACCGATTAATGAATTTTCCAAACATTTAAATGAATTGCATGCCAAAATAGTGTACCAGTAAACCAGAAATAATGCAGTAAATAAGATCAATAACCACAGCATAGAAAGCACACCATAACACAATATTTTTAACGAGGAAACCCAGTGTGGGAAAAACCTTGGTGGGATTTGTGACCCACAATATTCACTCACTGACCAACAAGTCAATATTACTTACAATAGGGGCTTGCACATGCAGGAAGGCCAACTGCCTAAAGCTCACTGCTTAATTAAAAAAAGGAAGTCTCACTGACTTACAAAAATGGATTATGTGAATCCAATATCATGTACTGCTTTGGTTCAGCATTTGCTATGCCAGGTTCAGTACCGGTTTAAGCTCATACAACTTCCATAAACCTTATCCCAAAATTTGCCTTAATATTCATATCTACCTATTACATTCCATCTATGCTTATACAAATGATTTAAAAGATCTCATACTTATATGAGTCTTGTTACATTTCACCTTGTCGGCTTTACAAAAAGATTTTACGATTAAATACAAAATGTAGTAAACAAAATCCTATCGGTTGGGGTGTCGGTAAACATCTTTGCCAGTGTCGGTGCCGGTGCCGGTGCCTGTGTTAGTGCCACTGCCATAGGATTGTAAGGTTGCCATCAATGACAATACCTTCAATCACCTACAATTTCTCATTGGAGTGTGCATTTTCCAACAAGGTGTGCACCAAAGTGCGCCCCAAGCATAGATATGTAGAAAGTAAAAATCCTATAATAGGATATAGTGAGAGAATGCAAATATTTAAGGTTGCAAAAAAATAAGGTACAATGCCTTTATATTGTTTTGAATTTACTCTCTCAACATATTACAGGCTCACCTTTTAAGTTTTAGAAGGTCACATAATCACTCTAAGTTCACAACAGTGATTGCTTGAAATGAGAGATAATATTTATAAGCCTGTTGTTTAAATAGGAATATAATTTAGTGGGGGTCAATCTTTATTACTTCCCTTATGGTCTATAATGCTTCCATTGAGAACTTTAAAAAGTCAATAAATTCTTCATGGATACTCTTGTTTGAGGCACCGCCAAAGGACATAAAGCAAGGCTTTATGCTCTGCTACATCTGCTTCAATAATGACCACGTCTGCAAAAGTTAAAAGTAGTTTAGAAGATAAAACCTTATCTTCTTTTGTGTTCATGACCCAACTAATGCTACTACTGGCAATTGAAACTCTATTGGTTGGTTTCACTATGGTATCATTGATGGCAACATGGTATTGTGTTCCGACTTCATGTTTTGGTTCTATGGTGTACCGACAGGCACTTCATAGATACTTCACTGACACCGGCAGGACAAAAGGATTTCTTTGGTCACCAGCAATGCAGGCCGACATGGTTTAATAAAGGTTATCGGTATTGGAGGCCAACATATATTGGACTCAACATTGGCAATTGATTTTAATGTTTATGCATTTATGTTATCTGGCCGACATGTAATTTGATATTGTAAATATCTTTGTAAGCCAACATAAGGCATGCAAAGTTGTATAGGGTATATAGGACAGTTTGATAGATCATTTTTGACATAGAGATAGAAGAGACATATGATAGGAGATTATGGATATGTAAATATAATATGATATGAAATATATCAGAGAGACCACGTATGTGAGGAAATTCATGTAAGGGTTATTCTGGTAAAGAGTTTAGGGTTTGAAACCAGAACAAACATAGCTTAAATTGGAACTGTATACTAGCATATAATATGCTATCTTAACAGTTCACACTTATCCATATTGTAGTTTAGAATTTTATGTAGTCAGTGAGGCTTCTTTTGTGATTGAGTAGTGTGCTCTAGGCTAGAAGCCTTCCTGCAAGTGCAAGCCCCTCATATTTTGTAATATATCTTCATATGGCTAGTGGATTGATATTGTGGATCACAAATCCCATTGTGGTTTTTCCTCTTTGAGATTTTCCACGTATAAATTTGTGTGTTATGGTTCTCATTTATGTGATTGGCTTATTGGTCGCTTTACTTCTTTCAATTTTGTATGTATAGGTATACCACTTGGTGTATGCATGTTTTAATAAGGCTAAAATTATCATTCTAACATAACACTGTTTCACCCCCCCTCTCAGTGTTATTGGTTTCCAACAATTGGTATCAAAGCCTTGTGCCTTAGAGGAAGTTTAATAGCTTGATGAAGATCCTGGAACTGGAATCCATGGATATGGCTTTGGAGAAGCAACTTGAGATGACACTTGAAGATTATGGTGCTGAAAGGTTGAAGAAATTAAAGCTACAAGATGAATTGAATTCCGTTAAAGAATTCATTCTTGTCCTACAAGAGAGGCTATCATCTGTTCAAGCTAGGAGGAAGGAACTTTTGCAAAGTCAAGATGATGAAGAGAAAGATGCACATAAGGAACAATGTCAGAAATTGAGTCAGGAGAACATGGTTATGAAAAATGAAATGCGAGTTATAAGTATGAGGATGTCTAAGGAGATTGAGGACATAAAGAAGAAGGAAGAGAATCTTGTTGTATCCCTGAAGAACAAATTTGAAGAATGTGGTAGGTTGGTTCATGAAAATGATATGCTGAGAACTGATTTGGTACAATCCTAGAGTAATGAACAAGAGCTTGAGAGACAAATGATAATTCTGAGAGAAGATTTAACTACTACAAGTGAGTACAAAGAAAAATTTAAGATCAGCTCAGCACAACTTGATGAGTTATTGAAGAGACAAACAAAGAAAGTTCATTTGATATTATAGAATTGTGCAAATCTTCTCAAATTCAAATCACACCTGCCGAGTACCTTAAGTTAAATCCTAAAGAACTAGACATGCTTGTACATTTCATAAAAGGGAATAATGTGCAACGGGCCAATGGAACACAACAGTCAGTAAATGCCTTATTGCCCTCACATAGAAATGAATTGGTTCATCCTTTAGTTTGTGAAAAGATACCTGAAATAATTTCTCTTCAAATAGATGATTCTATGCCTACCCTTGAGTCAAAACTAGAACCCTTTTACATATCATTATTCATAAATGGTCATAGGTTGAATAATTGTATTATAGATTCAAGTGCATCCGATAATATAATGCCCTCTGTACTAGCCAAAGCATTAGGGCTATCCTTGACCAAAACCTTTGGTAGATGCTATTCTATGGATTCAAAACAAATTCCTTTGCTAGGCCAAATTAAGGATGCTCAAGTAGTTCTTGCTTCTCACCCAGATAAAAGAATCAAGTTGACTATTCTAATAGCTGACATCCCAGCTAGTTATGTCATGCTGCTAAGTCATACTTTCTATAGGGATTTAGGCGGTGAAGTTAAAATGGATTGGTCCCAAGCCACAATTCCTATTGGAAAACAACGAGTCATCCTGTAGCCTGAGCCAAAGTCCAAATTCATTTTTTTTCCATCTGATGACCCTAGAGCCTAGATTCTCTATCATGATTGTCAATTTGGAAACTGCATGATTTTGTTTGATAATGAGGTAGTGGAAGATTCATCTCAACCCAAGGGAAAAGAAAGCCTATGGTTAATGGAGTTTGATGGTAGTTGTGCAGCGTCAGGTTCCGGTGCAGGGGTAGTGTTAATTCCACCTTCTGGAAATCATATCCCTTTTTATTTTAAATTAGAATTCAAAAATACAAACAATACAGCTAAGTATAAGGCTTTGCTGTTAGGTTTAGCCGAAGCTAAGAGATTAAGAGTGAACCTCTTGCGGGTTAAAGGGGATGCTGAACTAATTGTAAAACAGGTTAGAGGGTTGTTTAGTGTTAAAAATGAAAGGTTGAAACACTACTGGAATAGAGTTTGGGATGAAATTGAAGATTTCGAAGCGTTTTCCATTGAAGCAATACCCAAGGAACTGAATTCAAAAGTAGATTCATTAGTAGTTTCAGCTTCATTGCTTGTCCCACATCCTGAATTTGTTATGATATTTACAAGGTAGAGTTGATATATCAGCCTAGTGTCCCAGACAACTCTGATTTTTGGTAGGTGTTTGAGAGTGATAAACAAATCAATAATTTTATGCAAAGTGTAGACATGTTTTCTACTATGTATTTTGAAGGTTCAAATGTAGAGTGCGAAGAATTTTTGCCAGAACGAGCCAAGGAGTTGCCTGATGGAATCATGCAGTTGAAAGGAAATAAGATCCCTAAAGGGCTGGTTTCATTGAAGCATTTGTTTGATCATCATGATGCCTACAAGAAGAATAAAGGTGATAAGTCCCCAGAGGTTCAGGATATTGGAGGTTATGAAAAGGTTAACATCAGTACTAAGAATGAACCTAAATATATCAATCTGGGAAAGTGTTGTATGCCCGCAGAAAAGGAGAGGTTCATTGGTCTCTTGTTGGAGTTCAAGGACGTGTTTGCTTGGTGCTATGACGATCTTAAAAATTTTGGAGAGGGAAAATTCTAGCATCAAATTCCCTTGAAACCTGGAGTAAGCCATTTCTGGCAAAATCTTAGCAGCTTCAATCCAAAAGTAGCTGAGGCTATATTTCAAGAAGTAGATAAGATGTTAAAAGCCAGGATTATATACCCCATCCATAATTCTAAATGGATAGCTAATATTGTACCTATCAGAAAGAATAACGCAAAAATAAGGATCTGTGTGGATTTCAGAAATCTAAATTAGGTCAGTCTAAAAGATAACTATCCATTACCAGCCATGGACCACATTCTACAAACAGTTTCAGGGTCAGAGATGATGTCTATGCTCGATGGATTTTCGGGATATAACCAGATCAATGTTCAGGATGATGATCAACATAAAACTACCTTTATTACTCCCTGGGGTACATTTGCCTATAACTGAATGCCTTTTGGTTTGATTAATGCAGGAGCAACGTTTCAACATGCTATGGATTTGTCCTTTGGTCACTTAAAGGATAAGATTATTGTTGTATATCTGGATGACTTAACAATATTCTCAAAAAGAAGAAAGCATCACCTGTGGGACTTGAGACAAGTGTTACAGAGGTGCCGCAAGCATGGGGTATCCTTAAACCCAAAGAAATCAATGTTTGGGGTCATAGAGGTAAGTTGCTTGGTCATATTGTTTCTAAGGAAGGGGTGAAAATAGATCCCAAAAGGGCAAGAGAAATTCAATAGATAACTCTACCATCAAGTAGGAATGTCATTAGATCCTTCTTCGGACAGGTAAATTTTCTAAGGAGGTTCATCCCAGATTTTGCCGAGACTACCAAATATATCATGAATTTGATGAGTGAAAAACAACCCTTCAAATGGAGTGAGGAAGGGAAGAAAGCGTTTGCCTCAATAAAGAATTCTATTGGTCAGGCACCTGTTCTGGTTAATCTTGATTTTAGTAAAGATTTTGTTATCTATTATTATGCCTCAGAGGACACTATGTCAGGGATTTTATTACAGAAGAATGAGGATAATGATGAAGTCCCAATATCATTCATGAGTGTACCACTGAAAAAACATGAATTGAAGTATTCAATAATGGAAAATCAAGCATGTGGTTGTGAAGGCAGTAAAATAGTTTAGGTATTATATACTCCTTTCCCATGCTATTGTCTATGTGCCTCATTTAGCAGTCAAGAGCATATTAACACAACAAGACATAGGATTGAATAATAGAGCCTCTTGGGTGTCAAAAATTTAGGAGTTCAATTTAGATATTAGGCCCACAAAATTGGGAAGAGGACAGGGTTTGTGCAAGCTAATTGCTGAGAATAAAGAGGAGGTGACAAAGGAATTTCCCTTAGTCTTGTTTGTTGGTGTTTGGGATTCCTGGTACATAGATGTTGCTTACTACTTGACATATGGAGATTGCCTAGAACATCTTTCTGCAAAAGAGGAGGAACTTGAGGCTAAAAGCTGCTACGTATGTCATTTTTAATGATGTATTATATAAGAGGGGATTGGATGGGACCTTCTTGCATTGTGTTGATAAATCACTCCAAGAGTCTCTTTTGAAAACATTTCATGACGAAGCCTGTGGCGGTCATTTCTCTTCAACGGTGACTACCTGCAAGATCTTGAGGAACTGTTATTATTGGCCAGGAATGTTCAGGGATGCATATGTATGGGTGGCCAAGTGTGAAAAATGTAAGTTGTTCACTAGTAAACCACAACTCGCAGCATTACCACTCCGACCCGTGGTTGTGGATGAACCCTTCAAGCAATGGGGTCTGGATTTCATTGGTCCCTTGACACCTACCTCTAGTGTAGGACACACCCATATATTGATAGCTACAAACTATTTCACTAAATGGGTTGAGGCCATTCTGGTATGAAAGACATCCTCAGAGGTTGTTTGTA
This sequence comes from Cryptomeria japonica, assembly GCF_030272615.1. NCBI lineage: Eukaryota > Viridiplantae > Streptophyta > Pinopsida > Cupressales > Cupressaceae > Cryptomeria > Cryptomeria japonica. Next base: position 1,398,900 of record NC_081407.1, on the reverse strand, counting down.
ATTTTCTAAAAGAGAATGTCCTAGTTTGATTTGGGGTTCAGTTAAAAATTGTGGCTAACAACGCTACTAATTTTTCTTCTACCAAAATTTATTTATTCTGCTATGACCATGGAATCTCCCTTGCTCACTCATCTGATAATTATCCTCAAGGAAACGGTCAGGCTGAATCCAGTAATAAAAACCTCATTAATATCATGAAAAAATTAGTGAGTGAAAACTTTAAGGATTGGCATAAAAAACTGTATGAAACCCTTTGGGATGACCATACATCACCAAAGAGGGAAATTGGGATGTCTTCATTTGAACTAGTCTATGGTGTATGTGCTCAAGTAGCACTTCCTTTGGACCTAGCAGCTACTAAGCTACAAACTGTCATTGAAGACGCTTATTTCCAAAATTCTCTAGAAAAGCGTATTATGCACTTGATGAGAATTGATGAAGAAAGGGATAAACTAGTGGACCAGATAACAGAGCACCAGATGAGGGTGAAGAAGATATTTGACAAGCGGGCAAGGCCGCAGAATTTCATTGTAGGCGATCAGGTACTACTCTGGGATAGAAGAAGAGAGCCCAAAGGAGCGCATGCCAAGTTTGAATCACTCTCGAAAGGACCATTCTTGATTCATCAGGTAAAAGGACCAAATTATTTCAAACTTGGATATCTGGATGTACTATTCTTCCTTTGACCTATAATGGTCAAGATTTGAAATTGTATCAACTGTAAACGAGAGTCCCTCGTGGTTTTGTATATAGTGTTTGGTTGATTTATAGTTATGTGTCTTTTCTGTTTATTTTCTGTTTGAGTCTTTAAATAAAGTCGGCTTGCAAAACCAGAGATTTTGGAGTTCATTTCTAGTTCCTTCACAGTTCTAGTCCCCAATCAGAGCCGATGTTTGTCCCCCTGCAATTTTCTCTTTTGAGTGTTCATACTCGCGGGTTGCCATTTTTTGCCTTTTACTTTTGTCGGGTCATTTGTTTTCCTTCGTACTTGACCCATTGAACTCTTTCTAAAAAGTTCAAAAGGTTCAAGGTTCAAAGTATGTTTAGAAGAGAGTCATTTGTGGTCTTTGTCGTCATGTGAGCAAGTGCACTTTTTTTTTCGTCTTGAAGTTTTGAACCCATTGAACTTTTTGTCAAATGATTCAAGGTTCAAAATGCTTTTTGTGAGTCGTGGCAATGTATCATTATATAACAAGCGTGGGTACATATGTTTTAAGTTGATTTGTGGTCTTGAACCTTGAACCAAATCTCAAGTGGTTCAAAGGTTCTTGTTTAATAGTCCTCGTTGTTGCTCGTTCCCGGTATTGTTGTGTGTGCCGCTCACTCGCTGTTATATTTCTTAAATGAACTTGAACCGTTCAACTTTTTATCAAGTGGTTCAAGGTTAATGAGTTCATTTCAAAACTAATTCTAAGGCTTTTTCGATGAAAATGAAAGCGGCGTGATAAGAAGAAATATTCCCTTTTTAGTAGTTTAAAATTCTAAATATGGAAAGTAATCATGAGTGCATCGATCTACTTCTGCAGAAGTGATGGATAATTAAGAAGGTGTTAGATTTTGGTCATTTCACCGTTACTTTGCACACTTGGGTAAACCATGATGAAGCGTGTGTGGCTTTATAGATATTTTCCCGTCTAATGGAAGGAAATGTATGAATTTATTTCCATAGTTGAGAAGGTTGCAGTTGCCATACTTGAGCAAATTGGAGGCACCGCAAGTAAAACAAGGTGAGGTGGTAGTCAGTATCAATAGAGAAATGGTAATGGCGGCAATGGGTATTACGCAAAAGGATGAATATGAGGACTGGACCATTGGGAATTTGTACACATATTTCTTTGAAAAGAAGAGCAAGTACATGAGTGTAATTGCTAGGAATTAGCTCCTGAAAATTCAGAAAGGAGGGTCATGGTTACCAAAGCCCCTAACTAGAGAGCGCTTCATCACAAAAGTGTGGGATATTGTGATACTTTTAAACATAGTGAAGGGAAAATCACATTCCTTCTACTAGGAGGATTGGATGTACTTTTTCATGCAAGTGGTTTCATCCAGTGACAGGTATCTAGATTGGTCTTAGGTAATTGCAGAGAGACTTCATGAAGGATTGAGTAATTTTGTGGGGATGTCAGGGTTTTATATGTCTTCTTATCTTTTCTACATTTTAGCTTGCACAAGGGATTGGATTGGTCTACCTAATGAACCTTGGATAAATGGGATGAGGGTGTATATTTATTACCCCCTGTTACAGCAACAAAGACATGTCAAGAAAATTGAAAGGTGGAATGGAGTCTTCGCAGTAAGACTTGCCTTTGAGCTCCAAGTGATGTGAATAGGAGAATCTCTGTTGAAGAAATGGAATTTGTGAGCATATATGGTAGCTTCTTTATTAAATTTCCCATGTTTACTTACCTCCGGGTAGGTGGTTTTGAGGGCCAACCATTCAAGCTACCTAGGTATGCTTTTGACAATTATGTGCTTATAGAGGTAAGCAGGCAGCTAGCCTACATTGATAAAAGATTGGGAACAAAGGGTGAGTCTGGAGTTGTATTCCCTGTTGAACTCGGATACTATAGTTGCAAATCTGTATTAGACGCCCTAAACCTGGAACTAGAATTCAAAAGAATGAAATTGCAGCCATATGTGGCAAGGCAAAAGTTTGACAGTAGGGGTTATGCAATGGAAAACCTAAATGTAGATAGACATTTTTGTCAGGAACCTTAGTTAGAGGATTACTGGGAGAACTGTAGTGATAAGTATGAGGTAAGGAAGAGACTGTGGTCCAGGTTCACTTTGCAACAAATAACTACCATGAGGCTTCCAATTAATATATCTGGAGTATCAAAAGATACAGGGGATGATGTTTTAGATCCCGAGTTTGACACAAAGGTTCAAGGAAAACCGATTCCAGAAATTGATTGGAACAGAAAGGAGGATGGTAGTATCCAAACTAGAACCTTCAATGTTGTGAGGAGAACAAAAAGATGGTTGAGAAACCAAAAGTTTAAGGAGGGACCTCACATGTCCTTGCATGAACTAAGAATTGATTCACAAGTTGTGACTCAATGTCCCATTTCTTTCACTAATGAAATTGCTAATGTTGCAGGTGTTCCAAGCCCTATTGTTTAGAAAATTCAACCTAGGAGATCAAAAAGGTCACCATCCGGTCTCACGGTTGCTTGACTAACTTGGTCCAAGAGTAAAAAGAAGAGTAGGGAGCCCATTTTGAAATAGGTTGTTGTAGACCTGGACCCTAGTGAGGAGCTTGAACAAACAATGGATCCATAGGATCAAGATGAGCCTGAGATGCAAGAAATGGACACGAGTAAGGAAGAGCAAATCCAACAAGATCCCATGAACACCTTGGTCATTGTCACTTCACTAGATGTACAGACAACTCCACCACCTAAGGAACCTACAAACACACCAAGATGGTTGGAAGCTACTGTTGGAAAGAAATGGAGTGTGGTGCCGGTTACAATCCCAATGGAGGACATGGTTAGCAGATGTTTGGGAAAGGAATCAAAGCCAAAGAAACTCAAAACACATGCAATGCTTGATGTAGATGAGGCAACATGTCACTGGATGACCAAAATAGCCAAACCAATCCTAGGAAAGGATGCAGACAAAGCTACTGACAAAGATTTTACAGTTGAGAAGATAGATCCGGGAGTTGCTTCACATGCTGTGGATTTTAGGCATTTGGAATCATCCACGAAGAGGATAATTTCAAGAACATGGAAGGATGAAAAAGAAAAAAGAGAACTGAAGCAAGTTGTTACCTAGATGGTTGAATATATCAATGCCATCCACAATCCAAACCCTCAACCATTGTCACAGATACCTTTATCATTTGACCCTAAATATCTGGCCAACCAGAAAATGCTAGACCAGGTTCAAAGGAACATGGTAGTTACAGAAATGTTCAATAAATGGTTGGACCTGATAATACAACAAGGATCAGATTATATTGTTAATTTGGTTAAAGTTTATTAAGACGTAGAAACTGTGAGCAAGGAGCTAGAACTGGAAACAATGGCTTGGGAGAAGGAAAGGATGAAATGGGTAGCAGTCCTTGCATAAATGAATGATATACAAAAATATGGGGTGATGAAATCCTTGCTGAAAAACTGGTAGAGAACCTGGATGACAATGTATTGTATGTGTCAAGGAAGAATTTGGAGTGGCACAACTTGATCATCAAGAAAGGTCACAAAGAATCCACCAAATTGCTTAGAGGATTGACATACTTGATTGATATGATGCAGAAGGATCTCAAATGTATTGACATCCAACTCATAAAGGATGGTGCCAAGACAATTGAGGAAGCTGTGGACATGACCAAGGTCTTTCAAGAGAGGATTCAATTCATGTAGATGACAAAATCTTTGACCATAGATGACTTCTCAAAGGTGGCAAGGATCAAATCAATGCTCATAGCCTATTATGATCATTTGGAGGTACACAAGGCAAAAGTGACACAAGTGAATATGGATAAGGAGGTGTGGATGCAAAGGATTCAACACATTGGCCTTCCTTATTTCTAGGTCATCTTGAACTTCTTGACGGCACATTTGGAATGGCATGGCTTTGCGGCAAAGCAGGACAGATCCACAACCTCTTCTGCCACCGTGGAAGTATAGTTAATCGAAGAACGGGGTGTCAGCCTTGCAATGGTTGTTGATTTAGTTTTCTTTCCTGTTTTAGTAAATAGTTTCTTTAACTTCAGTTAAAGTAAAATGTAATTTTTCTATGTAAAAACTATGAGCCTAGAGGCTATTTAAGCTGAAAAGCTTGTCTTTGTAAGGGTTCCGTAAAACTGTGATTTTGAGGAGCAACAGATAATATTTTGCTTTTCATATGAATTGTTTGGAAATACAATGGTTGATTATCAATGAAATGCTATGTTATACAATCTTTAAATCCGTGTGTTTGAAGATTAATAATCTTTCTTGAGAAGGTGTTATGGGCATGATATATTTCTGTGATCAGTTATCTCTGTATTTTCCTTAATTCATGGTTATCATTAGTTGTTAGAAGACTCACACATATTGGTTTGCCTAATCCCCCTTGCCTTGTGAGGCATGAGAGAGTATCGATCAGCCTCTAGTATTGCTAAGCCTCTGCTATGCTTTGAATTAATATTGTGAACATGTTTGTAAATCAGAGTTTGTGAACTCATTAAATATTCTTTCAGAAAATTCTCTATGTTTACAGTTTTGAAGGCATTTATTTGTGTTGATGAATGAATGCTGAAGCCTTTCAATGCTTTCTCATAAAAAGTATTAGCATATCATTTATGTAGTAAATTCATTGCAAATCATATGAGGAGCTTCCCTCTAATGCAGAGGTTGAATTTTATTAATTCATCCAACTATTGGTAGTTTGTCTCCTTTTATAAAGGGCGAAATAGAGTTATATTTTTGCTTAAGGAAGATAATTGTTAAGATTTAAAAAAGGGGCAAATCTCTTTACCAACAAAAGGATAATGAATAACTGCACCTTAATGCAATTAAAAGGATAATGAATAATGATACCTTAACTCAATTAAAAGGATAATGAATAACGACACCTTAACACAATTTAAAAGATAATGAATAATTGCACCTTAATGCAACTAAAAGGATAATGAATAACTACACCTTAATGCAAATAAAAGGATACTGAGTGCCTAAGTAATGTTGTGAAAATGAATGCACTATATGAATGAATTAATGTTCTTGATAATAGAATGTACTTAAGTGAAATGCAAGTAAATGATAATAAATGCAGCTGATATGTTAAATGCCTTAATGGGATGAACAAATCAATGTAAGTAACTGGATATCTAAATGAATCTAAAATGCAAGTAAATGATAATGAACTAGATGCATTTACATGCAACTAAATGCAATGAAATGATAATGCCATGCGTTCATGATATATGAGTGCAAGTTGGTGAGAAATTGCATGATCCAATGAGGATGTATCAGAGAACTTCATCATGATTGTATCCAAGATCAATTTATATTAAAGGAACCTCTTGTAATTTAACTTGTTCACACTTGCATACAAACCATAAATATGAATAATGAATGATAAAATGGATGGGCGATATGCAAAGGAATGCAATATAAACATATGAGATGAAATGACGATCCATAGTGCTTTATTTTTCATCATTGAGCATGGTAGTATCAATCTTGGATGAGGCAGTAGGAACCAAGTTTGGAGCATTGTACCTATAAGAAAGTAGTATAGCTAAAGAATATGGACCCTCCATTTTGGTTCATGTGCAGATGGTTGAGATATATGATGTAGTCAGTAAGCCATAGTGATCCATGACTAGATTTTTGAATATGATCACGTAGCTTAGTGAACTTCCCACATAGACACCATTAGTACATGCCCCAAAACTTCATTGGAACAAATCACAGATAATAAACAAAATGATACTTAGGAACCATCCCGGCTACTCTAATCACATGTGGATATCTTGGAGTAGCGTAGGAACCTGATATAAATGAATAAATAACTAACAAACTGACCAAGTACTTGATAGCTTAAACACAAATTTCTTGTCAAAGAAAATGTTTTCATGTCTTTGTGTTGGTAAGGAAGGATACATCCTTGTTGAGACAATTGTGTGTAGATGTGTTGATTGATTGGTTGATTTAATAAGTGATCATCATTTGAGTGGCTCAAAATGTTTGTTTGATGTCTATATGTACAAAGGGTTTTATGCGTTGCTATGTTTTTGATTGCTTTTTGATGTTTTTATGATGTTTTTGGATTGTGTGAGTGTTTTTGAATGTTTTTGGATTTTGTGAGTCAGTTTTGAATGTTTTTGGATTTTGATGTGAGTTTCAAATGAAGAACTGAATGAATCACAAGTAATGCAAAATCCACTTCCATCAATAGGTTAAGAGTATTGCCCCCAGTTGTAGACATTACTATGAAAAGCAGAATGCAGGACGCATGAAGTACTAATCTTGATTGCAGATCAATAAAAAGCCATGGTTTGACTGATAGATGAATGGATGCAATGAATGTGATCACAACTAGTCTGAAAGATAATGGAGCCATAGCCTTTATGAATGGTGCCTATTTGCCAGGTTTCCACCATCGCACTTACCCAAGGTGCCATCAGAGTGGTTGTTCACTGTTTGGATGCATGATTTGTCTTTACTATTTTCTTATTTTTTGTATTTTCTTGAGGACATTTATTTGAATGTTTTTGGTGTTTTTCTGGTATGTATTGGAGCCTGATGCTCTATACATCTTATGTATGAAACTTTTTGAGGTGCATGTCGTTGATCGGATTTGATAGCGGTTCTCCTTCTGAAGTAGCCAACTGATATGCCCTAGACCCAAATACAACAGTGATAACATATGGACCCAGCTAGTTTGATTCAAACTTTCCCTAATGTTCTCTATTTGGTTGATTATGAGGATTCTCCTTGAGAACAAGATCACCTACCTCAAATGTATGAGGTTTGACCCGATGATTATAGCTTCTGCTCATGCGTTGCTAATAGGCCTTGAGGTGGTTGTATACAGCTTGTCGCCTTTCATCAACTAGTTCCAAGTCTTGAAGATGTGAGACTCGGTATGCTTCATCATCTATCAGATTGTGCAAAGAAACCCATAGAGATGGTATCTCAACCTCAATAGGATGGCTTTTGCGCCATAGACTAGTGAGTAGGGAATTACGCCTGTAGGGTTTTGAATGCTATTTTGATATGCCTATAGTGCTGGATTTAATTGAACGTGCCAATCACAACCAACATCATTGACTCTCTTCTTGAGGATTCTCAATATGTTTTTGTTTGATGCTTCGATTTGACCATTACCTTGTGGGTAATAGGTTGTGGAAAAGCGGTGTTGGATGTGAAACTTCTCACAGAGCTCATAGACATCCTTTTTTTTAAAGGAAGTCTTTTATCTGTGATGATGGATATGGGTATACCATATTGATAGATGATGTAATTAAGGATGAATGAGGCAATCTTCTTGCTGGTGACTTAGGTAAGTGGAATAGCTTTGATCCACTTTGTGAATTATTTAGTGGCAGTAATGATAAATTTGTGGCCGTTGGATAAAGATGGATGGATTTTACCCACAAGGTCAAGTCCCCATTGACAAAAGGGCCATGGTGTTGTGATTGGTTGCAATTCTTGTGCTGGTGCATGTATTAAGTCTTCGTGAACTTGACACTTCTTGCATTTTTTGACAAAATAGTACGAGTCTTTTTCCATAGATGGCCAATAGTATCCAGCGTGCATGATCTTCTTTGCTAAGGAAGGACCGCTTGAGTGAGTCCCACAAATTCCTTCATGTACCTCTTCCAAGGCCTTTGTTGTTCTCATCTTGTTCCAAACATCGAAGGAGAGTACCATCATGATTGCGTCGGTATAGGGTTTCAACAATGATGGTGTATCGAGCGGTTTGTCGGATGAAGGTTTTGTGTTGGTTATTAGATTGGTTAGGAGGAAGTGTGTGATCACAAAGGTAGGTGTAGAACTCATAGTACCATGGGGATTCTGAACCGACAAGGTGATATATCATCTCAGATTCAAGGATATCATATGCAGGAATTGAAAGTTGTTCTACCAAGAACTCATAGCATGTTGAATTCTATGGAAGATCTAGGAGAGATGCAATTGTGGCCATGGCGTCAACAACTCGATTTTGATCTCTGGGTATTTGCTCAAAGGTGATAGTTGTAAACGATGCTTTTAAACTGTCCACCATTTGCTTGTACGACATAAGCTTATCATCTTTGGTCTGATATTCATCTGTGACTTGTCAGATGACTAGTTGGGAGTCACCATATACATGTAGCTCTTTTAGTTTCCATTGTATGGCTAGTCTGAGTCCTGTGATCAAGGCCTCATATTCTGCTATGTTGTTTGTACATGGAAAAGTTAGCCTATAAGACTTTGGGATGCTGTCACCTTGAGGTGTAATACACAAAATGCCTACCCCTAAGCCATGTCTAGTATATGAGCCATCAAAGTATAACTTCCAAGGTTATGTTGCAATACTCATGAAGATCTCTTCATCTGGGAAGTTAAAAACAAGAGGATGATCTCCTTTTAGTGGTGCATCGGCCAACTAATTGTAATAGCTTGGCCCTTGATAGCCTTACGGTCCACATACTCAATGTCAAATTCACTCAGAATCATCACCCATTTGACCAAGCGGCTTGCCAATGCTGCTTTGCTGAGTAGGTACTTTAGTGGATCGATCTTGGCAATAAGTTGTACCTTATGTGTCAACATGTAGTGCCTTAATTTGGTGGCTTCCAAGATTACTGCTAGGAAAGCTCACTCAATAGGTGTGTAATTGAGTTCATAGTCGACCAGTGTGCGAGAGATATAGTATACAACACACTCTTCCCTTCTACATTGTGTTGTGCCAACAGTGCTCCCAATGTCGTAGTTGTAGTTAAAATATAGAGCAATATAGGTCTACTTGGATCTGGTGGGATCAACAATGGTGTATTCATGAGATAGTGCTTAAGCATTTGGAATGCTTGTTGGTATCTGGCATCCCATTGAAAGCGGATGTTTTTATGTAACATATGTGTGAAGGGGTGACACTTATTGGCCAGTTGTGCAATGAATCTCCGAATTGATTGTAGTCGCCCTTGTAATGTCCTTAACTAACTGATGTTCTTGGGAGGTGACATGTCCATGATTGCTTTGACTTTCACCGAATCTACTTCAATGCCATTTCTTGAGACAATGTATCCTAGAAGTTTCCCTGAGGTTACCTCAAAGACACATTTCTTTAGATTGAGTCAAACATGATATTATTCCAGTCTGTCAAAGATTTTATCTAATATGGCAAGATGACCTCTTGTTAATGATTTTACCAGTAAGTCATCGACATAATCCTCCATTATGGTATGCATCATATCATGAAAGATGGTGGTCATAGCTCTTTGATAGTCACCCCTACATTCTTTATACCAAAAGGCATCACATTCCAACAATATGTTCCCCATGGACATGTGAAGGAAGTTTTATGTTGATCTTCTCGAGCGATCTTTATCTGGTTGTACCCTAAAAAGCCATCCATAAGAGAAAGCATGGCATGTCCTCTTGTTAGGTCCATGATCATGTTGATGTTTGGTAGGGGGAAGTCATCCTTAGGACATGCCTTGTTTAGATCTTTGAAATCTATACAGATACGGATGCCCCCATTTGGTTTGCCAACAGGTATAATGTTGGAGATCCAATTTGCATAATTGATTGGTTGGATGAAACCAACATCTAAGAGCTTCTTGAGTTTTGATTTTACAAGAACAACAATCTACGGGTGCATCTTTCTGAGCTTTTGTTTTATCGGTTTAGCTCCTTCTACCATGGTGAGGTGATGCATGACCAAATCAAGATCTAGGCTAGGCATGTTTGCATAAGACCATGCAAAGTTGATTTGACACTTCTGGAAGAATTCTACAAATTTTGGTTGTTCCTCTAGAGTGAGTAGAGACGCCAAATGTATTTGGTGAGGAGTCTCAGGGGTCCCCACATTGAATTCTTGTGTTTTCTCAATTAGGATTGTTGATCTCTCTTGATTTGTACTAGAGGGGAGGATGTCAAACCCTTGATCCATAGGCACCTCAGAGAGGTTTTCACTATTGGATATGCTCTTTATTTTTACTTTTTTGGGATCAAATAGTGCCATAGTGTGGTTTTCATTGGAAGATCCATGTTTCATTATGATATTTTTGTAGCTGAAAGGTTTGGCATCTGCCCCAAAGTATGTTGCACTATTAAGTTCGATGGTGAATCCAGCTTTGTGATCCCCACTTGGTATGTTATCCCATAGTTCCAAAAAGTCAATGATCGCCTCATCATTTTGGAATTGGTCAAGGTATGGGGGATTAGGTTGGTTCCATTCGATGAGTTCAGGATGGATAATGGGCATTACCTCATCGATCAGGTTAAGTTCATGGGATGTGTTAGTGAGGGTTAAGACACTGTGGTGAAGGTCATTGATGGTACTCTCCCTGTCAGAATCAGACATAGGATGTGACGTAGGGTTTGTGGAAGGTGTTTCCAGTTCAGGAACCCAAAAGGTTTTAATCTGTGCCTCTTCGTAAATAGAAATTTCTTTGCGAGGTGGAAGTGGTGATGCATCTTCCTCATCTGAAGTATTGAGATGTACAAAGTCAAATTCCCACTCATGTGAGTCCATTTCTGAGTCTATTTCTAGTATCTGATTACTATACCAAACTGAGATATCTTTTGAGCTGAACACTACAGTTGTGATCAGTTGATGTATTGCTGGTGATGGAATTGTTGGTACTGTGGGTACCACTGATGTTGCTGAAGGGGCTTACCAGTTCTGTCGATGTTGCTGGGGGTACTGATACTACTAATGGTGTTGTTGATGCAGTTGCTGCCACTGATGGGGTTGTTGTTTTGATTGGTGGGATGATTGGTGCTACAAGTAGGATTATCGGTGTTGTAGGTAATATTGTCGATGCTGCTAGTGGGATTATGGGTTTTGCAAGTATTTTTAGCAGTGTGAGTGGTTCTATGCATGCTATTGATGGAATTTTCATCCTTGTTGGGTAGTTGGTGTTGTTCTTGGTGCTGTCGATATAATCAAGAGTTGTCTCTTTAGAGTATTAGGCAGATATAGAGATTTGTTGGGTTTCACTTTGAATTTGAGCTTAGGAAGAACCTCCTTTTGAAAACCTAATCCAGTGTTATCTTTGGGTTTTAATTATAGTTGTAATGGCTCGTGTCATCCTTGTTTGCAAGGTCCCAAAGCACTCTGACCATCATAGCCCATTCTCTGCATGATAATAAGACCGTTGCCATATTTATCAGTGGGTAGTTTAGCCTGTGGGATGTCTTTGATAGGGTCTTTGTAGATCCATTTTGCTAGTTCCTCATCTTTGGTCTCCTCTTCCTAACTTTTTCCAGGGATGAATTGTGCCAAAGTTCATGTTGGCTTGACCAGTGGTGGTTGAAGTAACCTTTGAGGCTTGCCATAAGTTCTAGGAGAAGTGGGTAATTGCCCAACACAAAAGAGTTGGCTTAGATTATATTCCCCAGGACCTTCCTCAGCCATTTTTATTTTCAACTTATCTTACTTTGGTATAGGGGTGATTGAACAAGAAAGAGAGGCTTGAATTACATATGATGTGGATGGGATGGCTTCTCTATTGTTAGGAACAACGATCTCTGGTTGATGGTTAATATTATTATAATATGCAAATGGATTTGCATTGCCCAGGATTGTGATTTCTACACCATTATGGGGAAACTTGATACACTGATGATAGGTGGATGGAATGGCTTGCATGACATGTATCCAAGGTCTTCCTAACAAGAGATTATATGGTAGGGGAAGGTCTAAAACTTGACAGATGATGTGCTTCACCACTGGCATACTCGGATTGGTAACACATCTACTCCTTTGGAAGAATGCTCTGCATCATCATAGGCTTTTATGGTTATCTTTTTGCGGGGGTCCACTGATTCTATTGCATATCCCAATGCTATGACCAACTATAATGTACATATATTCAGACTGGTGCCATTGTCAATCAAGACTCGCTTGATCCTATATTGGTTGATAAATCCTTCAATATGAAGTGAGACGTTATGAGGTTGTTGGAAGGATGTATTGTTGCTTTTAAAGAAAGTGAGACATGCTGATGACCTCAGATTACCAACCATATCTTGAAATTGATCTATATTAAGATTGGCAAGGACTGATGCTTCTTGGAGAGCTTGATCCAAGATTGTTTTATGAGACGGGGATAGGTGCAAAAGCTCTAAGATGGATATAAGTGTGTGCATCTTATCTAACTTCTCCACAAGATTATACTGCTTTGGGATGGATGTTGTGCCTTGTGGAGCTTCTTCAATAGTGATCTTTCTATGATGTATAACAATATTGTAGATAGGGTTCAGATCTTTGATGGTGAGGGTTATAATTTGTTCATTGGCGTCATATAGGTGATTCATAGTATAATTATAGGAAGCTCACGTATAATCAGTTGTATATGTGTTTCGCCCTAAGGTGGAAGGACCCCTTTGATCTTGTGATGGAAGTAGATTCGTGAACATGAGATAATCATTATTTGAGGTTTTTGGGTCCTGTCCTTCGATTTCAATTTCTCCTCAGTCAATAAGATCTTGAACAAGATCTTTCAATCTATGGCAATTACTTGTTTTATGCCCTTTCCCTTGGTGGAATTCACAATGTTCATTATCTCTCCACCATGGAGGTTTGACCTGAGGTTCATAGTTAGATGTCTTCGATAAGGTCACCAGATTTGAAGGGACCAATTGATGCAATACCATTTCGATGGGTTCCCCTAAGGGTATGTATGTACATTTTGGTTTATAATTTTGTTGTCATTTTCTTGGTTCCTCTTGCGGTGCATTGCGACCTTGATTTTGTGGAGGAGGATTGGTGTTGTTTTTAGGAGAGGGATTTTGCCCCGCAAATATGACTGTAGGTTGTGCACTTTTTATGGTCGTTGCATGTACGACCCCGTCATTGACGATGTTTTTGTTCTTATTCTAGAAATTGGGTTTACCACTGTTAAAATTGGGTTTATCATTGTTAAAATGTGGATGAGGGCCATCTTTTGGTTCATTGTATATCTTGATAAGTCCCTTTTTGATAAGGGCCCATTCACATTTTAATCCCTGGGTGATCATGTCTTCAAAGGACTCTACGCCCTTCATGTCTAGGTGGAATTCCATTTCGTCATTTAAGTTGGAAATAAATATTTCCACTAGATCTCATTTAGGTAGATGAAGATAACGTCTACTAGACAGTTGCCTCCACCATTGTAGGAAAGCTAAAAATAGCCCCCCTAGCTTTTGCTTGGTATTGCATAGATCTGCCATGGTAATATCGTGTTCTATGTTGTGTGAATAATGCATGATGAACTTTTGGATTAGTTCCTCAAATGTTCTAATGCCACCTGTTAATCAGGAAAACCATTGCGTGGTTGTCCCTCCCAAACTTTGAGGAAAGAGGTGCATTAGATATGTGTCTTCATATGCCACTTCTAGGCAAGTTGAGTGAAATTCCTTAACATGATCTCTAGGGTCTCCTTTTCCCTGATAATTTTCAAACTTAGGTGTTTCAAACTCTTGCGGAAAAGGTGGCATATGTAGGTTCCTATCAAAGGGATAGGGACAAATATCATTAAGTGAAAACTGGGTATTTTTCACACCACTATGGAGTTGTTGGGTGAGATTCTCGACTTGTTGCCTCAACATGTCTATGTTGTTAGGAGGAGGTGGGGGGTTTCCTTGATTAAAGTCATATCTGAAGTGATCTCTACCTCTTCCACCCTTGTTACGGCTATGGTTTTTTGATGTTTGTCAAATTTGTGGAGTATCAAAATCAGATGGTAGTTTAGCTCCCTCTTAAGCAAGTCTCAAAAAATGTGCATCTGCATTGTTTTTAAGGATTTCATCGAAAAGTAGATTGAAGAGGGAGTTGTGTTGTGCTCTTTCTATTGCTTTAGGAGTGGGAGTACTAGGATATTCATCATTTGTACCTCCTCCAATGGCTTCTTGAAAGTCATTGAGATTTTCGTCCTCCTCTTCTTCGATCTCTATTTGTCTAGTTTTCGATCTGGTGTGAGCCATTTTGTTTGAAAGTTGTTTTTGAAGTTTGGTGAAAGTGTATATGAGTTGGTGATGGAATGTGAAGTGTTTAGAATATGGATCTCTTACACTGAGGGTTTGATGTTACCAAATTTCTTTTATGAATTTTTCCTTGTGTTGTCAACAATGTTGATGTGATAAGGTATAGCAAGGTTTGAGATGTGTTACAAACCAAGCTACCTAGTAATGAGAGGATGCACTCATAGACTAGTTTTAACCTGCATAGAAATGCTTCTTAGGATGATTTATCCTAGATGTAGAAACACTCTAAAAAGTGATGTGTTGTTTTTTATTTAAGCAATATCTAAAAAGAACTTAGGACAAGACTTTTTTGTGTTTCGAGAGTTGAATGGATGGATGATGTATGAATGTGAAAATGGATAGAATGTGAACCCTAATAAAAAATTTGTGTTCCAAAGGGGACAAATTCTCCCTCTTCTCTCTCAGGGGTTGGTGGTTCTTCTCAAGCTATGTTATATGTAATGCAAATTTTTGGAAAGAAAGCAGGGTTGATTTTGCCTCCTTTATTTTTGTGATAACTCAAAGCTCTATACTGAGTAAAGGCTTTGTTGTTCAAAGGCTCTTTATCAAACTCGTTGGATTTTCCTTGAAGATATAGATGCATATGATGCAAGAAGGCTCTGTGTGAGATAAAAATTTGTCTATTGAGATAGAAAAATTTCCTTCTTTTGATGAAAGCCTTTGAACTCAATGGTCTTCTCTTCAAATTGACATGTTGATGAAGATTCCTTTTTCTCAAGATTTGAAGGATGGTCATACAATTTGATATCTTGTTTGCACTTTGTTCAATGTTTGTTTGTTGGTCAAATGTTTTGATGGAAATTTGTGTTGGATGAATACTTGGTTTGAATTGGTTTTGAATTTCTTTGACAAGAAAATAGAGCAAGCACACAAACACAATAAATTTGCCTCAAAAGGCACAAATAGCTGTGGGTCTAAATCAATCCAATCTTTGTGAACTTTTTGACCCCTTTTCAAATTTTTTTGTATGTTTTTCCAAAAGCCTAAAGTCGGCTCAATTTACCATTGGTCTGACACAAAATGAAGGCACTTCAAACACACTTTATCCATAAGGTCAAATGGCTAGTTGCGATAATTTCAGCCCACATCTTGATATTTCTTCAACTTTGGTACTACATACCTTATAAATCTTGTCATAACAGGTAAGGATGTGATATACTAAGTCTTGCACAAGTGCAAAAAATAGATGATCCCTATGATGGGGGAGTCACCACTTTTATCAAGCTACAAGTAGCCTTTCAAAAAGCCCTATTTCTACTCAAGGAAATATGTATGGTGAGTATCTTGGGAGAAAAACCATCTAAGCTCTTGCACTAAACTTCTCACAAATATTCTTAATCAATAGAACAGGTGGGTTTATATATAAAAAGGTGTCTAGTAATGTTTGATGTTTTTGGACATAAGTTCATTCTGCAGTGACTCACTTAAGAGCCTTGTAACTTGTGGTGGGGCTCATATGTCCTTTCGGAAAGTTACACTGTAGGAACAACTATACCCAAGGCTACAACTTTTGCTCACACCCAATTTCTATAGCGACTCAAATGATTTATTGTGTGAGGTCATTCCCAGTAGTGATGTGTCTCTTGGTAGGCCTCTCTTAAAAAGATTAAATTTTGAGTGTTACTAACACTTTTCTCTTGCACCTAGGACCATGAAGGCCAAGGGAGAGGATAGTGTGTGTTAGAAGTAGGACCACTCGACAAACTTTTCACAAATGTGCCAATCACCAAAAACACTTGTTATTTTTAACCAAGTTATAGCAATGTGATCTAACTATTTGGAGATGTTGCTCCAACAAAAATGGTGTTATTTTTAACTTCAAGGCAAAATGTTGTGTAATCTAGGAACTTGAAATCCTGGTCAACCGAATTTGAAACACGTTTTTCTTTGAAGTAAATTGCTTTGAAAAACAAAAAAACTTTGACAAATTGGGGGTTCTTTTTAACTTGCACAAAATGAAGTGTTGATTGTGAATTTTAGTTTGACGCAAGAAATAAAAGTTGTTTGTCTTGTTTTAAAACCCAAAATAAAATGAATCCTAACTTGCAAAAAAGAAAATTTGTTGGGTTTGAGTTTGTGGTTCTTTTTATCTTGACAAGTGAGATTCTTTTTTAAACCCAAATTCAGAAGATGTGATTCGTTTAAGCCAAAATGAAATGTGAAGTTAATTTTTTTAAGGCAAAATAGAAAGTGAATTCATTTTAAACCCAAATTTAATGACAAAGTTATCAAAAAACAAATTTACTTCCTAATGTAACTCTTGAAAATCTTGCAAAGGGGGTTAGTCAAAAACCTGCACAAAAAAGTAAACAGTTAGTAAAACAAGAATTTTTGGTGGGCTTCTACAACCCTAAATTTTTTTGATTTTTCAGTTACAAAAAAGTTTTTACAACTCTTTG